>NW_016813269.1:250984-308879 GCF_001698545.2 Rhinopithecus bieti
TTTTTTTTTTTTTTTTTTTTGAGACCAAGAGTCTTGCTTCTGTTGCCCAGGCTGGAGTGCAGCAGTGCAATCTTGGCTCACTGCAATCTTTGCCTCCTGGGTTCAAGCAATTCTCCTGCCTCAGCCTCCCAATAAGCTGGGACTACAGACATGTGCCATGACGCCCGGTTAATTTGTACATTTTTAGTACAGACACGGTTTTACCATGTTAGCCAGGATGGTTTCCATCTCTTGACCTCATGATCCGCCCGCCTTGGCCTCCCAAAGTGCTGGGATTACAGGCATGAGTCACCGTGCCTGGCCTTATTGCATGATTTTGATAGTCTTTTTCTTTTATTTGGGACAGGGTCTCAGTCTGTTACCCAGGATGGAGTGCAGTGGCATGACCTCAGCTAACTGTAACCTCTGCCCCTGCACCCCAGCTCATGCAATCCTCCCACCCCGGCCTCCTGAGTAGCTGGGACTTCAGGCACACACCACCGTGTCTGCCTACTTTTTTTGTATTTTTTGTAGAGGCAGGGTTTCGCCATGTTGCTCAGGCTGGTCTGATAGTCATATTTTTAATTTTTGAGATCTGTTTTTTTGTTTTCTGATTATTCCTTCCCATGGCATTCTGTTCTTGTTTTGTGGCCACAATATCATCTTAAATCTTTCTACAAATAGTTATTAGAGAATTTGAACTCTATTATTTGAGTTACTTTTTCCGTTGGTCTTTTCTTTTTTTTTATTTATTTTTTCCAGTTTATCTTGGTTTTTCTCATTCATGTTGCAGACTCTCCTTCAAGACCCAGGCAGCTGGGCGGTCTCCTGTGGGGATGCACAGGATTTGTTTACTCTCAGGATTGGCTTTCTGCTGGGTGCAGGGAGCTGTTGCTGTGTTGGCAACCAAAATACCAGAATGAAGAGGTGTTTCCTAGAGGTGCTGTGTTGTGGTAAAACTCCTAGGGCCGCTGTGTTATGGTGCTGGCCGCAAATATTTCCAAGTTTTTCTCTGGAAATATGGAAGTAATACATTTCACCACCCACTTAAACGTGTGTGACCATGTGACTTTGAACAGTAAAATGTGACCATGTGACTTTGAACAGAAAATGTGAGTGAAAATGAGGTATGTCTCTTCCCCGCAGGAGCCTGAAGCACATCAGGGTCTGGTTTGCCATACTCCCTTTCCTGGCCAAGGTGACTGTGGCAGCGTGTGAACAGATAAAGTCTCTGCCAGCCTAGTTCCAGGAGTGACCTCACTATGCAGAGCCTCTTGCCGACCCACAGTGGGCAAGCAGCAGGGGCTGGAAGCAGACTTTTGTGTTAAGCCACTGAGATCTGGGAAGCACTTTTACATTAGTTTTGTTTGCTTGTTTATTGCAGCAAAACCAAGTATATTCATTCCATTCCATCCACAGATGAACTTCCACCTGAGATGCGCTTGTTCTCCCTAAACCTTTCAAAAACTGACTTTTCATTCATTTTCAGGTGATCTTGGGAAGACAAGAAAACAACCACATGTTCAACCAGCCAGAAAGAAAGTTTCTCAGCCAGAAAGTTTAGCAGTGTCCTTCAGCCTTGACAGCAAATGTCTTGGCATGGTTGCCATAGACCTAGTCTAGGATGTTTACAAATAAATGTCCTGCAAGATGTTTGGAGAGACTTCACAAATGTACACAAAGTCTAGTTTGAGGGCAGCAGGTGCCTCACTGTTGTGCCCTGATCTCCAGGCAGTTGTGTGGTCATCTAGTATGACCCTTTCCAACCACATCTGACTTGGGAATAGTGACGCTGGCTTGCCAGAGCAGCTGGCACATGGTCCCTTCCCCTCCGATGGCTCTAGGGTGAGGGCGAGGTTTCTTGATTAAAAATTGTCTTTGCTCTAGGAAAGCTTCTCTACTGAAAAATTCTGGCCACAAGAAAACCAGCTTTTAGGATTATGGCACAAAATATTCTACAGCAAGTCTCTCTTAGAGAAATCCATTCCTTCTGGGGAGTTTCAACGGTGATTGGATTCCAGACATGTAAGGCAGTAAAATGTCGAAAACTGAGACAAAAGTTGTTCAGGGTCAAAGTGATCAGAATCTTCTTCAGAGGAATTTCCACTCAAACTACCAAACATGCCTAGAAACAAGATCTGCTTGTGGGAGATGAGCTGTTCCTGAAAGAAGCTGCTGTTGTATGGAATCTTTTGCAACTAACAAACCTTGGCATTGGGATCACCAGTCTGCAGAATCCGACAGAACTGATTGGGCCCTGATCAGTTCCTTTCCCTCATTCCACAGCAAGGTACCTTTGCAGCTGATGCATGGTATCCACATCTATTTTTAAGCTTAACTTTGGCACAAGATGCAACAGTGAAAAGACATCTGTTTTCTGTCTTTTCTCATGTGCCCCTGGTGGAGGTGCTGATGAAAAGCAGTTCAGGACGGACTTGCTACTCAAGTGAGCTCACCCTCAGGTGACCTCTCAGTGCAGGGCAGTCCTTATGCATGCACTCTGCTAACCGTTCGGACAAGTTTCTCTGTTCATGATAAAAAGAACCCAGCCAGGCGCAGTGGCTCACGTCTGTAATCCCAGCACTTTGGGAGGTTGAGGCGGGTGGACCATGAGGTCAGGAGTTCAAGACTAGCCTGAACAACATGGTGAAACTCCATCTCTACTAAAAAATACAAAAAATTAACCAGGCATGGTGGCACGTGCCTACAATCTCAGCTACTCAGGAGGTTGAGCGGGGGGAATAGCTTGAACCCAGGAGGGGGAGGTTGCAGTGAGCTGAGATCATGCCACTGCACTCCAGCCTGGGTGACAGAGTGAGACTCTGTCTCAAAAAAAAAAAAAAAAAAAAAAATGAACCAACGAAAAAGTCCCTGAACTGAAAGGCAGGCCCTCTGTCCACAAACCAGGGAAACTGCCTCAAGCTCACAGTCCTCCAACCCCTGCTCTGACCCAGAGCTTCCACTTGAGGCATATGTGAAGAGCCACCAGGAAGGGAAAGAGTACCATCACCAAGTCCCAAAGCTTCTTGGCGTCTCTCAGGCCAGACACCCCACGATGTGGATGCCAGATACCACTACACTGCAAGCATGAAGAATAATTATGAGGTAGGCTTTACTCTCAGAATTTACAAGACAGATTCACATTTTAGGTAAGGTAGGAAGGCTTTATCTTTGGAGTGATTTCCCATTCTAGCTTCAGCCACCAAGCAGGAGAAATCAGTTACAGGAACATGATTTGGTTTCATGAGGAAGCCATGGATAAAATCCAATGCCTTTGCCATGGTTCCAGGAGAACATGCCATTTCTGCCCTAAGGACCAGTAGTAAGAAGGAACTTCAAAGTGATGCTGACCTTTAACCTGTCTCAAATCTTCTAGAGTTACTATTACTAGGCTATGAGCAATTTCCCTGTGAAATCATTTTTGTCTGAATTTCTCGAGTAGACTTGCTGTTAGATGATTTGGGGCTCCCATTTTCCCTCATGTTTTCAGGAGCATTAACCATCTTTGGAAGAAAACCATTGGACTGAAAAAGTACCATGATGGACTAGAGGTAAAACCCTGGCTATGTGTACCTGGACTCTTTCCCCCAAAATCAGAGTTCTTTTCTGTTTTGTAAATAGACCATAAAATGTTTGGAGAGGCATTTGTTATGGTTTTCTCTTGTTACAAAAGTTGTTCACAAGAATATTACTATCTTATGTTTCTCCCTAAAGGTTGTTCCTGGGTCTAACTGAAAAGAACTCATTGTTTGGGAAGCCCATGAGGCTAAACTGTGCCTTAGTTTGCCCCTCACAATGGGAGGCCAGTGTAGACAAATGAAGACCAGAAGCGTGTTACCAAATGCCCCTCTGCCCATAGGGAAACCAGTCCTGAAATATGAAAATTTTTCCATGGAGGAAGGTGCCAGCTAAGGCTAAATTCTCTGGCATGCCTCGGTATTTTCTGCCAGAGCACCAGGTGTGCTTGAGGGGAAAGAAAACTCACCCCCAGCATGCTAGGGTATGTTTCTATTTGGGCTCTTGATCCCATGATTCTATCTTTCATAGCTTTAAATTTTGTTTTATCCTATAGTTTTTCTTATGGTAATCAGTCTTCAACATCAGTTTATGTAAGCATTTAATGGCCTCTGCGTTTATCCATGGCTTCGCACACAACTTATTCCCATTGATTCTATTCAGAAAACACTCAGGTATATGAGCCAGGCAAGAGCCACACCAAGCATGTCACTGCTGGGATGACACATAACATCCAACATCTTACATGAGAAACACTTGGGAACAGCCTCTGCCATCACACATGTGGATACCTTCGTACAAAGATCATTCTTAACTGAGAAAAAGAAATATGTTGTAATTGGTTTATGTGCACATTTTATGATTCTTCATCACAGTGTAAAGAAGCCTCATTTTGTACTAAGAGCCCATAACAGTGAAGTTCCGCCCCCACGAGATTCCACACCCCAAACAAAACAGAGCATGGAACCTGGCATGTGGCAGGGGTTCTAGAGGAAATTACTGAACAAATGTGTGACACACAGATCTATCCACATTCAAAAGGGATCCTCACCCCACCCTTTCTTTTAAGGACTGATTATGTGAAAAGGTTCTCTGCAAGAACAAAGAGCAAAGAGAGCCAACGCCCACAGGTATCCTTGGCTGGTTCTCAGTGAGGACTTCAGTCCAGGCGCGTCCTGGCTGCCCATGGGCCGGTCACCTGGAGACTGACCAGCCACCTTTTCAGTGCCAAGGAGCAGGGTGGAATAAAGATAATATTGTTAAAATGGCAATTTAATGAAATGAAACCATCATACCAAGAACACTCAGATTACTAGGTTCAGATAACTCAACTGTCTTAAGCCAGCCCAAGGCATGAGCATTTTGAAGCCCATCCATCAGAAAAGCAATATGATAGCCAAGTTGAGTTGATTCCTTCCATAGATAAGTAGCTGAGGACTTCATTTGTTCAAAGTTTGGAAGCAACAGGCTGGAGGGCGATAAACATCCTACACTCAGGACGCCACTTCCCCTGGCGCCACAATGGGACCTCTCATGACAGAGAGGGAGATTTGGCTCTGCTGGGCTGGACACTTTGCCATGCGTGGGTCTGCCCTGGATTCTCAGCTCAGGAACTTTGGTAAGAGGACCCACAGGAGTTCAGGCAGGGGTCAGGACTTCATAAAATGGGGCAAAAATCCAGCATTTGATTCCGTTTTATCTTTCTGGTGTGGAGTTTCTCTTTGATATTCACCCTGAAGGGTGATAAGGCATTCCTCCTGCCCTCATTCTTTAGAGGCGAGCAGAGATGAAAGTTACCTTCCTACCTAAACTGATAGGCCTGGTGAATCCACCCACTCAGCTGCGCTTGGTGTCACCAAGATGCCTCTTGACCTGGGGTCTTTCTATGATTTCCATGCTGGGTCTCACAAGGATATGTTTCCCCTTCAGCCTGAAGTGTCCTCCTGCTACCCCCACTATCAACTGATTTCTACTTGTCCTTTAGTGCTAGGGGCTACCCTCATCTTTCGGAGGACTAAGTCTGGTGCCCTACCAGAACTTGGGGTCCCACAACATGCCTGCTGGGCTGCCTCCACCTCATGCTCACATAGGCTAATGCTGTCGGTTTGCCCAGGGGTCTCCTCCCTCAGCTGTACCTGAGGTGGGGACAATAACTTATTTCTGTATACCTACTGGTTAAAATGTAGTCATGCTGCATAAATAATCATTGCGTGAATGGGCTTGGGGGTAACCATTTGTATCTCTGTCTAAGTGCATTCCAATATGTCAGACCATGATGACAGGTTTGTGTTGAATGAAACTATACTAGAAAGGCAGCCAGTGACTCATTCATGTGCAAACGAGTACTGCAGGCAGATTTTCAATATACAGAATCCATATTGATATAGGCTCACGTTCAAAGACTCCAGCTGTGAGGATTTGAAAAACAAAAAACAAAAAACAAAAAAGTGCTGTGTACCTTAAAATGAATGTGTGACAACTGGCAATCACTCAGAATGACAGTCCAGGTAGATGTAGCGAACGTGTGCTTATTTTTGTCTGAAGGTTTGGTAAGGCTTCTGTGCCTTGGCAGCTGGAAGGACACATGCTAGGCTGCAAGCCAGGGGTGGAGGAGTTACCCAAGGAGGCTTCAGTATGGTCTATCCTTCCATGAGGGACTCACTGTCATGGCCATAGGGGTCTGACCTCACATTCTAGACAGGGATGTGGCTCAGGCTGGGGTGGATGGAGAAGGGAAAGGGGTGAGCAGGAGAGGAGAATGTCACTGTGGTCAGATGAATGGGTCTGCCTGGGCCAAATCAAGGGCTGGCATACAGATCAGAGTCTGGGCAAAGGAAGACCACTTTTGACCTTAATCTGGGTTATCTCAGAAGTGAGATCCTATGCTAGATGTGTGGTAGAACTCTACATACAGAGTTGCCCAGGGTTGGGGATGGGGGTGGGTCTGGCTGTACCTGACTTGTCTTCTACAGAATCACACACTTGTAGTCAGTTCTCTTTATGGGAGCTCAGTACAATGTTCAATTTAATAAATGAAGGGTTCTAATGCTTCCATTAAAAAAGAAAAGCCAACAATAAATAGTAACCCTTCACCAACTGCAGGAGTTTTGTTCCTAAATGTTGAATCAGCTGCAATAGGCAAGGTCAAATTCTCACAGGAGCCCAGGAGCTGGGGTACCAATAGAGAAAATGGCATCAAGTACGCCAAAATGAATAGCAGAAATGGGCAATGCTCTGGAGCTGTGCTGTCCAGGAGAACCTTCTGGGATGCTGGGAATATTCTCCGCCAGTGCTGCCCAACACAGGAGCTGCCGGCCATGTGCGGCAACAGAGTACTCAAAATTTGCCCAGTGAGACAGAAAGATGAACTTTTAAGTTGGTTTCATTTTAATGAATTACAGTTTGGATCGTCTCCAGGGGCCAGCAGCTGCTCAACTGGACAGTGCAGCTCTGGAGGCCACTTTCCCCCAAACCAACCTGCTCCTGCCTCTCCTTTCTCTATTGACGTGGCAGGCACAGGTTCTCACACTAAGCTCTGTGCCTCGCTGACTAGCTATCTGCCTTTAAAATCCACCTGAAATTTCATTTTTAAATTTCATTTTGCATTTGCATTTTCCTCTGGTTTTGCTTTCACAGGGTGCTGCAAAATGTTGGTGCAGTAGGTTGCCTTTCCCACAGGCATCTAGAAGGAACGCTTCTTCCAGACCAGGTTTTCTATCCACACAGAGAAAAGCAGAGAGGAGAGCACGCCCCACCTTATGGGGCTGTTCTGTGGGACAGGGAGGCATAAATGTGGTTCTGTTCTCTTGTCAGGTGGAAATGAACTGAGAAGCTTCTCTGCAAAGCAACTTGTGGAAATTAAAATAAGTTTCTTAGGTCCTTCCTCCCAACACAAGTTCTCCTGGTCATGGGGGATGAGTGGACTCTCGCTAAGGCTGCCAGAGCTCCCTCCCCAGTGGCTCGCCTGCCTCGTGCTCCCCTCACTCACTAGGTGTCAACCACGACACTTTCCTAAACATTGTCCTCCAGGATGGGAGATCAGAAAGTCATGTCCCATGTAGGACAAAGCAGCCTGCCGTTGCAAAAAACGTGCAAGCAGAAAGATGAAGGCGGCCCATCAACCGAATTCTGGCGTCCCTCTCTAGGGACAGTGCTGAGGGATGTCTGTGCCTGGGGACCAGGAGGCTCGGGTACTCCGGAGTCACAGCTGGCAGTGGCACCTGAGACTTTCCAGACTGTATGGCTTCATGCATGTTTTAGAAATGTAAATGCTATCTTACTTTTACTAACAGAAAATTCAGACACAGAGCAAACCTCTTCCATCGACAGGTAAAATGATTTGGCAAGTTTACCACCTTCTCTGCCTGCACATCAGAAGGAGGGCTGCCAGGAAGTGCTGAGCTCCCGGCACAGGGCAGTTACCACTGATTCACGGACCTCGGGCTAAGTGGGGAGCTGTTTCCGTTCATGGCAAACTATTCACTACAAGCAACTTGAAGGCATCATTCTTGCTAAAATGTCCTTCCTTGCTTTTCAGAAATGAAACTGAAATTCCAGGTCACCTATCCACTACTGTCTAGCCCTTAAATATGAAATGTAGGGAAGATTGCAATCAGTAGCTTTAGGCAAAGGACACAAAACACTGTAGCCACAGCAGCCCTCTGGGCCAGCACTCACCTGTCCCCCGGGCGTGGCTGAAGTCACCTTTCACCACGTGGCAGGTCTTGCCGTCCCCATTGCAGACCCCGCATCTGTCTTCTTTAGCTGCAGACCCAATGATGCCATCACAGCCGATTTTCTAAAGAACCAGAAGGCCTCATTATTCTGTGGTTAAGACTCAGAGGGATTTTAAAGAGGCTGCCCTGAAAGGCTAACTTTTCCATGAGGTGCGGCAGGCATGGAGCCTGGGGCCCTGATCCATTCAGAGGCCCAAGAAAATATTTTAATTCAGGAGACAAAAAAAAAAAAAAAAAAAAAAAAAAAATGCACAGAATCCAACCTGGATTATATTTGTCTTTATGCCCACATAGTTGTCAAGTGTATTTTCTGGTATTTGTTCTGGAGGAGGGAGACCCATGAAGGCACAAGTGCCCATGGAGGTCATACTGCAGTCTGATGCCCTGACTGCCTGGAGGCAGAGACCCTGGGAAGGGAGTGAAGCCCGAACCCTCACACCAGCTGGTGCAGCCACAATGTCTCATGATGGGGCTTCCCCTCTGGGCTGTGGAGGTCACCTGTAACTTGGCTGAAACAGCCAGTAGTCTTAGAACATACAACGGAAACCACAGACTTTTCTACCAAGGTAGGGATGCCCACAGCTCATTCAGGCAGGGCTGGGCATGGGCCGCTCTTTTCTCAGGTAGGGAGAGCTAGTCTACGAAGAGCCCTATCTCTCAAACCTTTTTAACAGGGCACGTCTGAGAGCAGAGGAGAGGCTGCCTCTACCCTAGGTGGGCCTGAGAACCACAGCCTGTTTTCTAAAAAGTAGAGAAAGGTTTTGGACTCCTTTTTTCTTTTTTTAAAAAGTGAGAATTTTGTATTCTGCAAAATAACCTAAATTTATACTAAACATTGGGTATTTATTTACTAGCTAGATTGCCTAAATGTCCCTCCAAATTTTCCCCCTGTAAAGCTAATGCTTCCAGAACAAGAACTGGGTTTTTCCTACTGCCTTGCACCCCAGATTACATATTGGCACTTCAGACTCCAAAGGAATCTATAGCCAGAAATCAAGATCCAAGATAATCCTGGTGGAGGTGATCTAGTCCTTTCCCGTGACGCCTGGACAAGCAGCAGCACCGTGCTTCCCCCTCACAGGCACTCCTACCTGCAGGCAGGGCTTGGAGCAAGCACAGCACCTGGGGTGCCAGGCTGGCTGCACGCGGATCCCTGGAGGCAAGTGCCTGGCCCACAACTCCCCAAAGACATCAGCATCCTCTGTTCGTTATGGCAGCGGTTCTCCTACTTAAGTGTGCATCGGCCTCACAGGGAGGGCTGTTAAAACACAAACTGCTGTGTCCTGGCCCTAGAGTTTCTGACCCAGCAGGTCTGGGTGCACCTGAGAATACGCATTTCTAATCGGCTCCCAGGAGGTGCTGAGGCTGCTTGCTGGCGGCCATGCGATGAGAACCCCTGCACCATGGCATGCTACTCAAAGGAATAGGCGAATACTCTTCATATTTCGTAACCCTCAAGTATCATCCTTGGAGCTTTTTATTTTTTTGAAAAAGATTTAATGGGAAATTACTATTGTTCTGTCCAACAATGATAGCATAACTGGACAGATTCCAGGGAAGACTTTAAGATGTTCTAAAAGCTGAGCAAGTTGAGTCTAAAACTTACCATGATGAAATCTGAAAAAGGGCAGAACTTGAATAAAAGATCAAACTTGTTCAAAGTTAGTACAAAAAGAGGAAAAGGGTAAAATCAAAGGCTTTAGTGGCCAGAGGACAGCAAGAAGCAAATGGAGAAGAGTGGGCTTAACGGTGGCTGGGGAGATGTAGGTAACACATCAAGACACAGATGGTAACTGGCAACCAACTGCAATGCTTTGCCAGTGCGGACCATCCAGTAGCGACCTGGAGGGAAGCCAGCTGTGATGAGGCACCGTGAGCCTAGAGCGTGGTGCAGGGCTGCCTGGATTCTTGATGTGGACTGCTAGCCAGCTGCTATCAAGTTGCTCAGTATAAAGATTACAGGAGCTGGCTGGGCATGGTGGCTCACACCTGTAATCCCAGCACTTTGGGAGGCTGAGGTGGGTGGATCACAAGGTCAGGAGTTCAAGACCAGCCTGGCCAACACGGTGAAACCCCCGTCTCTACTAAAAATACAAAAGTTAGCTAGGCATGGTGGCACACACCTGTAGTCCCAGCTACTCGGGAGGCTGGCAGGAGAGTAGTTTGAACCCGGGAGGCGGAGGTTGCAGTGAGCTGAGATAGCGCCATTGCATTCCAGCCTGGGCAACAGAACAAGAGTTCGTCTCAAAAAAAAAAAAAAAAAAAAAATTATAGGGGCTAAGAATATATAGGGCTAAGAGTAGCCAAGATCAGAAAATGTCCCCCAGCATTGTTTAACAAATGCCCAGACCAGATCTGTGCAACCACGTGTCTGTTGCTTTGTTTCACTTCAGAGCTCCAGTGCATGGTCTCCATACTTGCTTCTGGTAGGGCCACCGGGCTAATGCCCACAGAGCTGGTCTCTCCTGCTGGCCTCTTTCCTGGGACCTGTTCTAGCTCCCACCTGGGCTTTCTCATCTCAGGTGCTCTCTGCTGTAGACCTTCCCTACACTGGCTTCCTATAATTTTCAAACCACACCCTTGCTTGGTAGGAGTGAGTCTCTGACTTCAGGCCTGGTTCCTTGTCCTGCACCTCAGTTAAGGTTTCCTGATTCAACAGCTTCTAGATGCCCCATTTGGTCCAGTTTCCCCCAGCCCCAAAGAAGGGGGCTTTTCAGGTCAGGTACAAACAGGAATGCATACAGGGTTACCCTTTCAGTTAATTCTGGAGACCATCCAGGGGCTGGGACAGGTTCGTGGGTTCTGCCCACTCTACTTGGCGTTATTTCAGAGGCTGTCTGCATCTGGAGGCAGGGAATGCAGGGATGTCCATGGCTGAACAGCAGTGAGTCTAAGAGCTGATGGGCGACAGCCACAAAATCTGCCAACGAGGGCATTTTCTTCCATTGTTTCAGTCAGCGCAAGCAACTTATAACCTTGGCAGAAACTGGGATGGTTTTCAAAGGGAAACTGCCATAGGACACAACCGAAGTCATTAATTCTGAACATTAGGGGAGCTTTGATGATTGTATTTATGAGGCTTAGTGTTCCAAGAGAACAACAAGACCAAGCCTGAGGAAACTCCAGGCAATAAACTCTCTCAAGTCTTCCCATGTTATCCTGGTGATCCTTAGTTACTTTCCTAGGAATCTTCATCACCCATTTCGCAGCTTTCAAAGCAGGCCTTCAAGTTCCTGGCCAGCATTTGCCGGTTGCGCCCTGTGCCTCCGGCTAAATCAGGGTGTGTGTAACACCAAAGGACCAAGGGAACAATGCCCCATGGCATATTAAAGGCATGGGATGGTATGGGATGGGATGGAATGGTGGGAAAAGCACAAGTTCTTCACTGGTCAAGACAGCTCTTGCGAAACATGCAAAAAGTGCTTGGAAAAGTTTTAGTGCTCAGATCCGTGTGCTGAGGAGGGCACAGGATGGGCCGTGGACAGTGGGAAATGTCCATCTTTGGCTGTCTGAGTCCTGGATTCCACTCCAGAACTTTGCCCCTGTTGAAGATAACCAGTGACAACAGCCTCCTGGTCATCACACCTAGTAGATGTGTCTCCAGCCTCATCTTTCACCTCTTGTTCTCAGCATCCGCCATGTGTAACACCCACCCTGTCTTTGTTGTACATGTATTTATTCATCCATGGTGCCTGTTATGTGCCTAACCTGGGAATAAAGACATGTAAGACGGAGGGAGGCACCAGTGTGGAAACAAGCAGACACCCCAGAGCGTGTGCCTGAAGATGCCCCAGAGGCCAAGGATGGCTCCTGTCTGATTCTCCTCCCAGCCCCTGGAAGACTCCTCCATCCTCTTGCTTCTTTGACTCCCTGAAAGTAGGCAGCTCCCCGGGGGCTCCCCGCTCCTTCTGCTTTTTTGCTTTCTTGGTAATTTCACCTTCTCCTTATTTCAGCCATCACTCTCATGCAGAGAGCTCTTAAACCCACTTCTCCCCTCACTCCACCCTAGCTCTCACTACTAAGCCTCTGCTGAGCAACCTCTCCAGACTTTCAATGCAACAACTTCTCCTCCAAAGCTGCCTGACTTCTTAATTCTAGTTGGACACCCCCTGCCACTGTCTTGGAACTGACAGATAGGTATCCTAGCCTGAAACCTCCAAGCCATTTCTGGCTCTTCTATTTTGGGATGTACCCAGTTAGTTGGTGAGCTTGGGTTTTTTGTCCCCTGAAAACCTCTATTGCCTACTTCTCCTCCATGTTCTCCTCCACTCCCTAGTTTACACCCTCCTTACTGAGGACATGAACTATGGGAACATTTTTCTCCTGCCTGCAGCCAGACTAATCTCCACATGATAAAAGAGATAAGATCTGTGGCCACAGATCCCCACTGCCTATCAGAAATGTCCCCACATATGAATTTAAGACCCTTCATGATCTCATCTCAGCTGCTCACCAACTCAACCTCCCTTCTTCCCCCTCCAGATGCACAGTGAATCTAACCCCCTCCAGCCCACTCTTGCAGGCCCTCCCCATCAATGACCCCTCAGCCAGGTGGGCGGCTGGAATAGCCTCTTAACTCATTTCCTTGGATCTACTCGAATCAGCTATCCATAACAAGATCGCTTCACTCCTCTGCATCAATTCTGCCTGGGCCCTGGCTCCTTTGTGCCAGCCCCCGCCCTCCTGTTGCTGGAATGCACCCGTCTCCCTCTTGCTTCCCTCTGCCTGGAGCTCTTTGCCCCCAACTCTCTGCCAGGTTGGCTCTTCCTCAAAGGCTGTCTCCTCTAAGAGTCCTGCCATGCCACCTGCTCACTGTCCTCCTCAGCCACAGTCCCCCACTGGGTCTCTCTGTGGTGCTATTTTCCTTTCTTCTTCACACATACCAATCTCTGGAATGATCATGTGTGTGACCTGACATGGTCTGTCCGTATGTTGGACAGCGACAGGGATCCTCTTGGTCCTGCTCCCCAATGAAAGCCCAGCACACACTATGGTGTGCAGCACTCAGAATGTGATCAACAAATACCTGATGCAGGAAAAAACGAAATTCCACCCTATGTGTTTTCTGCTATGTCTAAGCGGAACCTCTTCTTGGTTGTTACATCATGCCTTCACCTCTGGTCGTTGGGTTTTCACGTGAGTATGTGTCATCTCCCTAACCGACCATAAGCACATAGAGGACTGTGTCTCAGAATTCTTAGTATTCTTGGCCTTCCCCCATCCCCTGACACACGCGGTGGCTGGTGTGGTGTTAAGCACATGTGTGTTCAGTAAGTGCGTACAAATGATGACCTCTTATCAGCCTGGGGAGTTTAGTTTTCTCATATTTGAATTGGGACTTCCTTGTATAAGTTTTGATGGTACTTGTTTTTTTCTGGCTGGAATAAGCAGTACTTGCTTCCTTCCACTTATTAGCTATCTCCCAACTACTGCCTCATCCTATCTCTTCTGTTGGAGGGAGGCCACTGACTTCTTGAATGACTTTTAAGCAAGGGAAGATTTTAGGCCAGTTGTGCAGCCATGACTCCAGGATTGACTGGGTTCCTGGGTGAGTGTCGCCAGGGCCTGTAGTGCCCATCTTCCTCTTTCTTGACTTCATTCTTGTTTTGCTAAACTACATGTAACTTCTGCAGAATGGAGGCATGGAAAATAGAATTTCTGAGTTCTTCCGTGTCTCAAAATTAGTTTCCCTGCATGCTTGCTTGATAGTTTGGCTGCACGGAGAATTCCATAATTATCTCAATTTTCTGCCAGGGTCAGTTTTTTTCTGTTTGTTTTTCTTGGTCTTTCTCCTTCATGCTGCTGGTTTTCTTCAAATAGCAGATGATGTCTGGTTGCCCACTCATATTTGAGTAAAAGCAACAGAAAGGCCGACCGAAGGAGATCTACATTTGAAGCTGGGCACTGCTGCATGGTAGGTTTCCTTTCATGACTAGTGGGAGGGAAACTGACCTCTAACCCCAACTCAGAAGGCTGGGTACCGTCCTCAGCACAGAGGCCTCCCTGCCTGCTCTGGGTTTCCTCAAACAGTCCGTTCCATGACCCTGGAAAGCACCTCCCTAACATTTTACCTGACAAGCTCTGAGTGTGGGGTGGGGTCAGACACCGTCAGCATGGCGATGCACCCTCAGACTTGTTTTTAGCCCACTCTTCACTTCCGACCCTCCATTCTCAAGCCCACAACTCTCTGGTTGGGCTGTTTTTTCAGTTGCGACTCTCCACTTCTTCCAGCTCTGGTCTCTGCTGCTTTGTTCCTGCATGACACTTCCATCCACTTCTGTCGTCCAGAAAGAGGTGGGATCTTTCACCTGGAGGCTCCTGCTTCCCTTCACTGTTTGTGCTGGTTTAGTGGAGTCCCACATGGAAAAGGCAGGAACATGTGGCTTGGTCTACCTGCCTCAACCAGAAGTTGTCATGGGAGGTTAATCAGAAAAAAGGGGTGCAGGGAACGACCTTCGGGTTTCAGGCACTGCTCTCCATAAAGGTTTGGCACCCATAGTAACACACGTTAGAGATGCCAGCTGCAGGGTCATGGTGCAGGGAAAGGCAGTATTTGAGGAGCATTGTGAAGATGCAAACCCAGGCTCAAGTGCCAGGCACGCTTTCCTGCAGGCTTGTTACCTCTGCTTTACCTGGGGTCCTCTGAGACCAGGGTCTCTTTGAATTCTCCTACACTTCCCCAGTAATTCTACCTGCCTTATAGATAATCTTTGGACATGAAATAGGAGGCCAATAAATTCCTGGCAATGAAAGTGGTCCATTGAAATGGGCTCCAGATTCCAGAACCACTGAAATCCTAAGAACACATAATCCATCCATCCAGCCACTTTTTTTTTTTTTTTTTTTTTTCCTTTTTTGAGATGGCATCTCTCTCTGTCACCCAGGCTGGAGTGCAGTGGCATGATCTTGGCTCACTGCAACCTCCGCTGCCCGGGTTCAAGCAGTTCTCCTGCCTCAGTCTCCTTAGTAGCTGGAATTGCGGGCATGGACTACCATGCCCGGCTAACTTTTGTATTTTTGGTAGAGACGGGGGTTTCACCATATTGGCCAGGCTGGTCTCGAACTCCTGACCTCAGGTGATCCGCCCACCTTGGCCTCCCAAACTGTTGGGATTACAGGTGTTAGCCACTGCACCTGGTCTCTTCTTTGAATATGCAATTAAAGGCTTTCCTCTAGGCAGGGTATAGGGAAGCACAGATGAATCAGACGCGATTCCTCCACTGAAAGTCAACAGGCCCTGAAGGTGTTTTGGCTTGGTATTCATCAAGCCCAGGATATGTATACAAATTACAATACCAAGCAAGTAGGAACTGAACTGGAGAATGTTGGCTGCAAGTGTGCACAAACCAGTAAGGCAAGCATAGCTGGGTCTCAGGTACATTTGGGTCTGTCCACCATCCAACGGGCAAGGCCGTGTGTCAGCTGGACTCACTCTTTGCATGTCAGCAGCTCCAGATGCAGTTGTGTATCAGAGACTTATTATCCCAGTTTCTTTCCTTCTGGAGGCCAACAGTAGGAATCATTAATGATGGGACTCTTGATTTATAGGGGCTTGCTGAAAAATATACAATGTTTGTGTTACTTCCCCCAATTCCCTCCCAATTTTATGAGTGCCGTTAAGTTTAATTTCAGCATGTTAAGTAATTTGTGACTCACTGAAATGAAACTTAATTCAGTCCTCATAAAAACAGAATAAAATGGTATTTCCATGTTTCATGTTATGGTTTGAATCAGCCTGCTATTTGAAGTGTAGTGGAATCTACTCAAAATGCCATTTTGAAGTCTCTCATCCCCTACCAACTAGTTACTATGTTCCTCGACATTTCCCAGAATGCCGTCTGTTACCCCAAAATAGCACAATTTATAGCTGAAGGGGAAAGAGAGGGAAACGCTAGTAGGCAAACCGCAGCAATATTTCTGTGAGTGCTGTCTCGCATAAAATGTGGGTGATTTGTATGTTTAATCCGTTGTAATTAGACAATTATTACCAATGAATAGATACAGACTCTCCACTCATTAGGTCCCTGAGATTTTAAAATTACAATTACTATTATTTTTCTTAACCATTTTTTTCTTGCTTTATGCATTCACAAACGCCACAGGAATCCAGAATGTTCCATCTTGGCAGTTACTGCAACAAGACATAAGTACTATATTTGAATTGAATTTGTGATCTTAGTTAAGAATGCTCAATTTTTATAAAAGTTCATTAACTATGACTAATAATTTGGAGTTTTGTGAGCATCAATTTAAGAGTGGGCTGAGGTTAATCTTTACAGTATCTGTTTGAAGAAAGTACTGTTAAACCAATAGCAGATGGCTTTTTAACTTCCTTCAGAAAGCAAGTTGTTTCTCAGGGTTTTAACCTGGAGAGGTGCATGCAGGCAGGTGCTGTTGCCACCCGTCAGGATGGTGGCTCTTTTGTAAAGACTGGTGGACTGCCTGGAGGCAGCGGGTTACCAGGGTGCAGCTACCCGGGAGACGGTGCTTTCGAGAACTGGCAGGCAGGGTCCCTGCAGTGGCAGGGTAAGGCTACCGAGGAACAAGAGACCACCATCGAGCATCATGAAAGGTGCCTCCATCTGCACCTGCGCACCCCAGTGACTCTACTTGATTAATGTGAGGCGCAGTGCAGGCGCCAGCCAATTCCTGTAATGATGATGACAATGGTGGAGGCACTGGAGATAGACTGGGGCCGGTCCTGGGGATGGAGTGCCATCTGGGAACAGGAAGGCGTGCACCCCAATGTCACTCCCATCACATCTGCAATGGACTGGATGTTCGTGTCTTCTAGAATTCATAAATTGAACTGTTCATACCAGTGTGATAGTATTTGGGAGTGAAGCCTCTGGGAGGTGATTAGGTCAAGAAGGGGTAGAGCTCATGAATGTGTTGGTGCCTTTGTAAGAAGAGGCTAGGGAGCTAGCTATCTCTCTTATTTTTAGTTTTTTGAGATGGAATCTCACTCTGTCGCCCAGGCTGGAGTGCAATGGTGTAATCTCGGCTCACGGCATCCTCCACCTTCTGGGTACAAGCAATTCTCCTGCTTTAGCCTCCTGAGTAGCTGGGATTACAGGCGCCCGTCACCACACCCAGCTAATTTTTTTGTATTTTTAGTAGATATGGAGTTTCACCATGTTGGCTGGGCTGGTCTTAGAACTCCTGACCTCCAGTGATCTGCCCGCCTCAGCCTCCCAAAGTGCTGGGATTACAGGTGTGAGTCACCACACCTGGCCTCAAGAAAAGCATTTTTTTTTTTTTTTAAGACATCCTCTCCCTCTGTCACCCAGGCTAGAGTGCAGTGGCACAATCTTGGTTCACTGCAACCTCTGCCTCTCAGGCTCAAGTGATCCTCCCACCTCAGCCTCCAGAGTAGCTAGGACTACAGGCCTGCACCACCATGCCTGGATACTAGCTCTCTTTATGCCATGTGAGGACACAGAGTGGCAGCAGTCTACAGCATGAAAGTGGGCCTTCACCAGAACCGAATGACACCGGCCCCTGGATGTTGCATTTCCAGCCTCCAGAACGTTGAGAAATAAATGTCTGTTGCTTATAAGCTACCCAGTCTAGTGTATTTGTTAGAGCAGCCTGAATCGACTAGGATAACACCCAAGTGCAGAACAGGGTTAGGCTCAATGGTATCCTGATGACTACAGACTTAGGCCATTCAAATGCCTTGAGCAGCATCTTGTCTTTGATTTCACTGACTAAAGGTTTCATTGTCATAGTATGGAGAACATCCACTAGTTGAAAAGGCTATGATTAAAACCAAAGTCATGGATGGGCCCCATTGGCACAGATCACACAGAGCAGAAACTATGTCCAGCCAGTAACACAGACCCCACTGGCTAGAGAATTTCAGGATTCTTAGAAATGCCTCCCCATTGGCAAGAACGCTGCAGAAGATGCTGGCAGAGGTTGGGGGTGGCTTGGCTGGTGCTGCTCTAAAGGGTGCAAGAACTCTAACTTGGGAGGAACGTTAAGTAATTGAGCAGGATGGTCTGTGCAATTGTGTAATTTAGGAAGGACACCAGCCCTGCACTTGGCTGGTTAGTTGTTCACCAAGAACCATCGGCAATGCCTCATTTCAGTAACAACGATAAGGGCTTTGTTCATACCGCCTGAGGGGCAGGGCCTTGGACACTGTTTGTTACAAGGAAGCAGCCAGGAGGGGCCAGCTCAACCACTCATCACTGCCTCCCTCCCTGTGAGGCTGCTGTGCCAAGACTCTCGGGCACCAGGCGCTTATCACCCACACTTATCTGTATTTGATAACACAGCCAGGCAGTGCCAAAGGAGTCTGGGTCTTGTCAAACTTTTCCCTGAAAAATCCCAGTTTCAGACTGATTTGGCCTTAGCAGGAAAAAAACATCTGTTTGGGTTGAAACAGTTTGCTGCAGCAATCACCCTGGAAGTTGTCTCTGTGTCTGCCTTTATGCCTTGCTTCCTTCTTGTTCTGTTTGTCACGCACACTAAAATATTGATGCCTATGCACTCTGCTAGGCACTGAGCAAGCAAAGAGCATAAGCGGATCTGCTGTCCACATGGGCAAGTGGACCTGACGCCTGGAAGCCAGCATCTGGCTCAGCCACAGTTCCGTGAGGGCAATGCATGGTGATCCTGTCACTGATCTGCCTGCTCCAGATATCAGGAGCTGCCATCGTCACTAGCTCTTGGTGGGCTCCCCAGTGGGGGACACAGTTGAGGGAACATGGCCATAGGATGACGGGAACAGGTGTGTGTGGCGAGGGCAGAGGGCTCCCTGGGTGCTGTGGTCTGAATGTTTGTGTCTCCTCAAATCCATATGTTGAATCATCACCCCTCAAGGTGATGGTGTTAGGAGATGGGATCTTTTGGGAGGTGACTGGGACATGAGGGCAGAACCCTCAAGAACAGGATCAGGGCCCTCATGAAAGAGACTCACAAGAGAGCTCCCCAGCCCCTTCCACCATGCGAGGACACAGCAAGAAACGCTGTCTATGATAAGCAACCCCTCACCAGATCCCAAATCTGCCCGTGCCTCAATGCCTCAATCTTGGACTTCCCAGCTTCCAGAACTGTGAGTAATAAATGTCAGTTGTTCATAAGCTGCCTGGTGTATGGTGCGTTGTTACAGACGCCCAAGCTAAGATGCTGGGGCTCTCTCACAACATGCCCAGATGGACCCAAGTCATCAGGGAGTATGGTGCCTGTGGCATAAGTGAGGTGTCACACCCCTCTAGGCATGGAAAATACACAGCTTCTTGACACCCACCCCCTATCCCAGCTGCTGTACCACCTCAGGAGGTGCTCATTCTGAGGGACAAAATGGGAGCATGGAGTCACCTCTGCTACCCCAGGCCAGGAGCCCCAGCTGGTGAGGTTAAGGGCTACAGGTGGCCCCCAGCTTGGGCAGGGTTAATATAGGTGAAGGGCAAGCTTCCTTCCTTCTTCTCGTGTTCCCTCCCTCCCTTTTTTTTTTTTTTTTTTTTTGATGAGATGGAGTCTTGCTCTGTTGCCCAGGCTGGAGGGCAGTGGCACAATCTCAGTTCACTGCAACCTCCGCCTCCCAGGTTCAAGCAATTCTCCTGCCTCAGCTTCCCAAGTAGCTGGGATTACAAGTGTGCACCACCATGGCCAGCTAATTTATTTTTGTATTTTTAGTAGAGACAGAGTTTCACCATGTTGACTAGGCAACTCCTGGCCTTATGATCCTCCTGCCTCGGCCTCTCAAAGTGATGGGATTACAGGCATGAGCCACCACACCCGGCCTCTCTTTCTTTTCTCAAATGATTTTTATCAGTCATGGCCATCCAGCCCTCAATGCCTTTGGGACTATATACCAGTAGATGGGTGCTCCCTGACAGCTGGGCGCATCTATCTGCCTGGCGTTACCTGCACAGGAATTGGCTCAGTTCCGCCATCTCTTTTGCACTAAACAGAGCCTGGCCTGTGCAGACATCCTTTAGGTGCATCTTAGTACCCTGCCTACCTTAGTCTTAGTCATGATGTCTAAAGCAATTTTCAGTCTTAGAATATGTTGCGCCTGTTCTTTCAGCCACCTCCACTCCTTGTTGGCCTAGCACTCAGTCATTACTGAGCTAGGGGTGGTGCGCCAGGCAACACTGGCTGCAGGAGGCGGCATCGCTGGGTGCCTTCCTAAGAAAATCCACTCCCCGAGGCCTCCTGAGACCTCTGCTCTACCCCACTCCCTGTCTGGGGAGAGAGAGTCTCCTCTCCAAAGCCCCACCAAGGACTGAAGAAGTACGTCACCTGGCATTTGCCGTGCACGCAGAGATCAGTCTCGTAGGGCCCGCAGGGTGTGCCGTCCAGGACCCTGTCGGCCACCAGCAGTGGGGACTCCTTCCCGAGGGGTGAGCAGTAGAGTTCACATGGCTTATCTGAGGAGGGAAAGGTTGGGGGACGTTGACATGGGAAGGTGTGCGTGGGCCATGCAGGGTGCAGGTACATGTGGGCAGTGGGAATCCCTGAGGAAGAGAGGTCAGCACAAGTCAATAAAGGTGCATGAGCTCAGGTACAGGCTCCAGCTCCTCTAAACAGCAAGTGGAAAAAGACCCACAGCCTCGGGAATGACAGCGCAGGTCTGAGCTCTGTGGGGCTGCCTTTTCTCATCTCTCTATCCTTTGCAACCATACAGCATTTCCTTTCCCTTAAGGCATCAAATATATCCAGCTGAACAAAGGAATAGTTGTGTGCTAATCTCTACATTGAATACACGTCAAGGGTGAGTGGAGCCACTCTTATAGCAGGGGTGCGAAGGAAGGGGGAGGGGAAGGTGAACAAGAATGGCTCTGAGTCGGGGGAGTGGCTCCAAGGGTCTCCATGACAGTAGCTTTGGTAAGAGCTTTAGTGCTCCCCTAGCTGCTGGGTGACAGTTGCAGAGCTGTGCTATGGGGCACGGAGATCCCAGAAGGAAGTGAGTGGGAGTAAGGGGGACAAAGGGGACATGTGGGCCGCTAGGACAACTTATATGAGCCACATGTGCACTCAGCCAGGATGGAAACCTGGGTTTCCCCTGCTCCTAAAAACATGTGACCTCCCAGAACACGCCCAGCTCCCAAGTCTTTGCCCAGGATGCTCTCTCTGCCTGGAAATCCCTCGCAGCACCTTGCCTTCTACTGCCCTGGAAGCTTCCACCCTGCAGCTCTTCCCTCACGCCAGCTCTGACGTGGGATAGGACTAGCATCTCCACACGCACTGTGCACACACCTCCATTAAAGCGCCAGCATCTGCCTGTTGTCCTAGAATTGTTTGGGCACCTCCCATAAATGAAGGGATTTATTATAAGGCAGGTCCCACTGCTAAAGGAGTGTGAGAGGGATGACTTTTAATCATCTTCAGATTGAAGTAATGCTGAGTCTGTGAGCTCTTAAGAGGGCAGGGGACTTAAGCTTTCATTTTTTTGTCCCCACACTAGGCCCAGGACCTGGCTCACAGAAAGACTCAGTGTGTGCATGTGTATATATGTATACATATATACACACATACATATACATATATACACATATATGTATGTGTGTGTGTGTGTGTATACACATATAGAATTTGGTTTTTTGAGACAGAGTCTTGCTCTGTTGCCCAGGCTGGAGTGCAGTGGCGCAATCTCAGCTCACTGCAAGCTCCGCCTCCCGGGTTCGTGCCATTCTCCTGCCTCAGCCTCCTGAGTAGCTGGGACTACAGGTGCCCGCCATCTTGCCCAGCTAATTCTTGTATTTTTAGTAGAGACGGGGTTTCAATGTGTTAGCCAGGATGGTCTCGATCTCCTGACCTCGTGATTCGCCCACCTCCGCCTCCCAAAGTGCTGGTATTACAGGCATGAGCCACTGTGCCTGGTAAGACTCAGTATATATTTTTGAACAAATAGGTTTAATAGATTTTGTTCTTCTGTAAGTAATTNCTCTCCTGCCTCAGCCTCCTGAGTAGCTGGGACTACAGGTGCCCGCCATCTTGCCCAGCTAATTCTTGTATTTTTAGTAGAGACGGGGTTTCAATGTGTTAGCCAGGATGGTCTCGATCTCCTGACCTCGTGATTCGCCCACCTCCGCCTCCCAAAGTGCTGGTATTACAGGCATGAGCCACTGTGCCTGGTAAGACTCAGTATATATTTTTGAACAAATAGGTTTAATAGATTTTGTTCTTCTGTAAGTAATTGAGCAAGAGGAATGCATTTTCTCCCCTCTCTCTTTTTCTCAGTCACCTTACCCTAATGCTATCTATGTGGTTACTTTGCACAGGGGGAGAGTCAAAGACCTTCTTCATCCTCCTTGCTGCTTTTTGTCTTCTCCACCAGGCCTCCTCAGTGGGTCCTTCTGGTGGCCTGGGGCTAGCAAGAACAGGGACAGAGAGAGGCTTCTGAGCCGACCTGGCCTCAGAGGACCTTGGCATCCCACCTGCAGAGTTCTCATCAGGGCAGATGTGCTGTCTCGTGATTGGAGGACTAAACCACCCCTGTGTTCGGTCGCTTTCCAGGCCTTCTGTCCCACGAAGCTCTGCTGCTCAGCAGGCTCCATAGGAAATCTTGTCTTACAGCACTGGAAAGAAGCTCCAGGAGTGTGGTGGAAATGCTTCACTCAGTTCTTCCAGTTAGCTGTGGGGGAAAACATCTGCTCGAGAGTTGACTGGAGATCTTAAGCTTCCCAGGTCAGCAGAGTAATGATGCCTCACCATATATCCATTCACCAAGCAGGGACTGAGCCCCTCCCTCATACAAGGCACGCTGGGGGCATTTCTGGGGAAAGACAGACACGTGATGTTTGCTTCTGAAGGCCCCAGTGGGCTCATGGACAAGTGCATAGCAAATCCAGGATGAAGCCACATGTGACAGGTCTGATGGGAGCTGTCGGAGGGCTGGGTGCAGCCTGGAAGGAATGACTCATTTCCTGTGCTGGCAGGCTAGGGGCAGCTGTCCTTCCATTTGCAGGAAAGGACCTCAGGAGGTGGCTGGTGGAAGGAGAATTCTGGAAGATGGAGACGTACACTGAGATTAGCTTGAGGGAGCCTGCTTGACAGGGTCACTGAGGTACCCTCTGGGGCCCTGAGGTTCCCCAAGCATCTTGGGGAGCTGGTGGGAGACATAGAGCAACACAGCCCCCAGCGTGGGGTCTACTCCACATACTGGGCTGCCTCTACTGTTTCACTGAAAGCAAGGGTCCCTTGGCTGAAGTGGATTTTAATTACCTTCAGACTGAAATGCAGACTCAGTATTGGGAGTAATTGAGCTTTGAGGTGAATTGTTCAACAGTAGTAAGGATGATGAAATCATAAATGATATTTACTATCACTGTGTTCCAGGCAGCATGCTAAGTACTATCTATTCATTTCAGGTGGGTGCTGTCATCGTTCCATTATACAGACATGCATACAGGGCTCACAGAAAGTGCTCGACTGTCTGCAGTTGGTGGGCCACGCCCCAGCATCTTGGCTCCAGCCTGGTTCTTTTTCCATCATCGCAATTTCCTCTCTAAACTGAGAACTCCTAAGGCCAAAATTATCAAGAGCAAAGTAGCATTGCTAAAAACAAATCATCATTTCATGCATGTTTCTGGCTTGAGTGTATCCTCTGATTTGAGCAGAAGTGGAAGTGGGACTTGGGTAGAAAAGCAGAGGCTGTTTTTCAGGCAAGTTAGAAAGGCCAGACTTGAAAAGGATGAAGGCTGTTTATCTGGACTCTTTAGGGTGAACAGAGAAATGTGGACTCTGCAAAGCAGGAAGGCCAACCTCAGCTGAAGGGATGCTGGCCATGAGCCTCGCAGGAAGGAACGCTCAGCTCCACCTGCATGCAACTCTCTCACATGCAGACACTGCCCTCCACAGCTTGGACAGCCGGGGACACTCGGGCTCCAGAACAGAGTCTAGAGGTGGGGCTTCCTTTCCCTGCTCAGTCAGAACTCTCCATTTGTCCATCTTCTCTTTGAGGGCTCCGCTTGGAATTCAGGGTACCCACACCTCTAGCAAACTATATGGCATGATCTCCCAAAGGATAAGGTTTTTAAAATGTGAGGAGGAGGCTCAGAATTCCTCAAAATTCTCTATTTCCCTCCAGGCTGCCTTAGGTGGGAGATTAATCTCCAGGAACAAGGCCCCAATAAATAACATGAGGTGGTGAGATTCAGCTTTGGGCACAGCATCAACACTCTTACATTCCCAGTAGTACAGAAGGAGATCACATTTTCTTAAAAGTTATACAACCACACACTTGAAGGAAGGAAGCTTGGAACGTGCCATCTGCATGGCTGGTGTGTGCTGAGATGGAATTCTGACTGATGCTGCAAAGCCTGGAACCAGTCTGGCTTCCTGCTGGCCTGCCTGGCATTAGGACTTCCGCTTGGCTGGAGGAGGTCATAGGCAGGGCAGGGAAGATGGGCTCAGAAGCTTGGGAGCCACATGGTCACATGTGCCCCCTGGAGGTTTGAAACATTCCTCTGCAGTGCAGAAGACACTTGTGGTTCTCAGTAGTCTCACTGCTCTCTCTCTCTCTCTAGGCCAGCAGTTAGAAGGTCTTAGTATGGTGGAGACATTGCTTTATTTTGAGTTAATCACAGCACTCATCCAAGTTCTCACTGGTCCTCTGTGGGGGACACATGCTGAAGGGGCTACTCAGACTCCTGTTCCCAAAGCTGCCCACCCCGGCCCCCTCATCAGTCCCCGGCAGACAGGCCTCTGTGGATTTGACCAGCAGTGAGCGCCTGTCCATAGCTGGCCTATTCCTCGTCTCTTTCCTGGGAACTCAGTACTGAAATTCAGATGCAGAGAAGTCATGTCTGCTTATGCTTGATGGATCCCAAAGAAAGCTACACTCCTTTATATGTAATTCAGAAACCCAAAAAGCTCCGAAAACTGTAAGTGTTCTCTTCCATTTGTGGCAAACAATCTGGCAGCAAAACCAGCCTGGACTGATGTGAGCTCTTGGTAGTGTTAGTATCCCCCTTAATGAGGTTGCCTGGTGGACAGACCCACGTGTCTGACTATGGGGTGCTTTCCTGGAGCCCACCAGTGACACAAATATTTGGTTGGTGCACCATTATTACCTTTTGAACACATAAAATGCTCTGCAACCTGAAACGTATGTGGCCCAAAAGGATCTGGATATGGGATGTGGATTTACATAAGAGGTGCCGTGGGCTACCCTGCCAGCTTGCACGTGGACAAGTTCTGAGAAAGCCAGTGCAGTGGGTGCATGGGGGTGTGACTGCCAAACACAAGCTGCAGAGACCACCGAGCTAAGGTCCTGACATCTTCAGCTTTGCAACAGCTTCCCTCCTTTTCATTAAGCAGCCCCAGCTGGTTTGGCGGAGCTGGAGTCAGAGAGTCCTAACCATCACGCCCTTCATCCCCACAGAGGCTCAGACCTGGGGGGTTCTGCTGTGCCAGGCAGGAGGAGCTGGGAACGCACAGCCACGTCCAGACGCAGCCTTTGCCAAGCTCTCCGACACTTCAGTGGGCCCGTGGCCTGCTGGCCTGGGCAGGGAGGACTGAACTCTTGAAGATTTCCACTTCAATGAGATTCCACGGGAAAAGCAGAAACAGGGTGGGTTTGGCAGTGGGCCATCTCAATGGGTTTCTGTCTAAAGGCTTTTCCACTTACAAATATTTTCTAAGGAGGGTCTTTGTCTTCTTTTGGAGGTGGGATGGATTTGTGGTCCTGAATCCTCGCTTGGAAAATCTACCTCTGCAAGAATTCCTTTTTCTTTTTAAAAAAGGGAGAGAAAAAAGAGAAAAAAAATATAGCTTCCCTTCTCTTGAACTGTGCGTCACTCGCCAAAGAATTCCGCAGCGATAGCACTGCTATGAATAGGGCAGTCATAATGGGCTTCAGAAGAGCCCGGAGCCCAACCACAGGAATCGTTCCTATCATGGCTCAGCTAGAACTGTGCCTTTTATACATGGGGTTTTCAGAGGAACACTTATAATCCGTATTCTCCTCCTGCCTTCTAAATTGGCCCTTTATTATTTTGCTTTTACCCTTTAGGAAATGCTCCTTTTAAAAGTGCTGGCTTCTGTTTGTATTCGAGAGAGAAATGAAACTGCAGATGCAAGAAGTCAGGGCGATTCTAACCCAGAGGAGGACGTGTCGAGCTACCTGTGCAAAGCTCCGAGCATGAGGTCTCTCCTTCAAACGCCAGATACTTACTGCCTGTTAGCTGTCCTTATCAAACAGGGCTGCTCTTTTCTGATCAAAGGTGGTGGCACTCTAGTGACAATAACTTATGACTTAGGCAGAGAGAAACAGAAAGTAAGTGGGTGAAAGGTCACATTCCCAATCCAAGCAGCTCCCCAAAGAGCCACACCGCAAGGCTTCCTGGGTGGAGGATCTGGGCAGACTGAAGTCCCAGCCACTGTGGTGATAAGGCAACCAAAGAGTCCAGCCATCCAAAAGTGGTCAGAAGGAAAACAGAAGTTTAATCTGGACTTGGAGAAAACTGTGGAAAAACAGACATTTAAGTGGGATTTCTGTGTTGAATAAATGAGACAGGAGCATTGAAAACTGAAGCAGGCAACCAGGGAAAGAACAACTTGGTGCACAAAGTTGAGCTGAAATTTGAAGAGCGCGAATCTGTCCCAGACCTGACCTCTTCTTGCTCCTGCAAAGTGGGAGCGGACAGTAAAGAGGTCTAAAAGCATCTTTATCTGGCATGCTGGGGAAAGCTGAAGGTTCGGATTCAAGGCTGCTTCTCATGGGAACCAAATGGCAGCTCTCTTGCTTCCAATTAGGGGTTTGGGTGTGCCTGACACAGCGGGAAATCTCCTGCTGCCTCCTGACACCTCCTGCATCCGATTCATGGCCAGGCAGAGAGAGGCAAAGGTCCACGTGCAAGCGCATGGCTCTAGTCACACTCGTTTTTTTTAGGAGGGCAGGTCTCCTCTCTCCCTCATCTGCAGGGAAAGTTCAGAGTGCAAAGGCCATGTTTCTCTTGAATTCTGCTGGTGAGCTGATGGCACAGCTACATTACACAGTCCCCGAAGGTGGTGTTCTTTTTAAAAAAGGAGAACGACAGGGGCTCCCCAATACTTTTAAATGAGTCCTCATTTGAGTGGGCTGGTGTTATCTGCTACAGTTTAGAGCATCACATGTTGCTTTACGAGTCAGCTCAAAGAGGATGGGTCAGGCTGTTAGACTAAAAGCTGCAGATCTGAGGCTGCTATTCCAGAGATGCCTGGGCCTACCTTCACACAGCTATGCACACTTGAACTTGTAATCGCAGACCACTGAATGCAGATTTCAAAGGCTCTTCCCATCACAGGGAAGAAACAAAAGACCTGGCATCTGAACGTCATTCTTCTGCAAAACATTTTTGAGGCTGTCTAAAAATCAGACCCAGTTTCTTGAGTTCTTCTTCAAGCTCCCTCACTCCACACCCATGAAGTCATGCTGTCTGTCTTCTTCAAGTGTTGGAAGCCAGACGATAGCTGCCTATTTTCTGTGAGTCAGCCGCTCTGGAACTGAGGTCAGCTCCCGCCCTGGCCTCTTGTCAGCTGCAGGCGCTTAGAGGTGTCCTGTAACCTCATTCCCTCTGATCTTCTGCACAGCTTGTTTTGCGTATTAAATGAGACAATGTATGTAGAGCTAACTTGTGTCTTGTACACGACATACTGATAAACGGGCTCATATGTCATCATTATAACACAAAGTCTTGTTTCCTAAAGAAGAACAGTTTTAGGTGAAAAAAGAAAAAAACAACAACAACCTTGAAGCGGGCCCTGGGGTGTCCTTATCTATTAAGGACATTAATTAAGCAGACATTACAAATGTATACATGACACACCACCTAGTACTTCATCAGCTACTGGAAATGCTGGCAGTGGGGGCAGAGCCTCTTCATTCAGGAGAAAGCTCTTGGAAAGAAAATGTGGCCTGTGCTTATTATCATCTTTCCCAATTTGTAAACTATTCTCAAAATGTCCCCCAACATCCTAGCCAAGGATTAAGAGCCAATACAAAATAAACCAAGAGAAGTAATACAGGGAAGTATCCACAGTGTAAACCCAGACAGCAGCCACACCAACACACTGGGATGCTCCTGTAAAGCCTCGGTCTCCTCAGCTTATCCTGGGTCCCTCTACATATGGCGCCAGGGGCAGGATGCCAGCACAGCCTCCTCGCTACAAATGGGGTTGCAGATGCACCTGGCCTGCTGCCTGCTTCAACAGCTGCAGTTGGAACATCTCAGAGAGTTGGGTCATTCAAGGTCAACCCCACAACTTACAAAGTTGGGCTGCAGCTCACGTGGGCAGAGGACTGGAGTATCTTGCTGGGTTGGTTTGGGAAAGGGATGCTCCCCGGCTTCCCTGCGTGGTTTGCACATTCCTTGGGGAGGATAGGAGGTTGCCATGCAAGGACATGCCATATGCCTTTACCATCAACCACCACAGCTGTCAGCAGGCCTTTCTTCTTGGTGCTCAGCCGGTCGTGCGCCTGGCACTGCTGGTCCCGGAAGCTGGGCAGACCCTTGGGGCAGGGCAGGTTCTCGCAGACCGCGTGTTCCACACTGGCACCCAGGCAGTGTGTGCCTCCAGGGCCAGGGCTAGAAGGAAGACGAAGGTCTGCATTAACCAGATGGTGCAACTAAAGAGCAGGAGAGTGGTGTTTCTGTCTCTCTCGCCAGGAGAGGGGGAGGGCAGGGCAAGGTTTCCAAAGCCACCCCCTCTCTGATGTTACAGACCAAATGCCCACAATCCCAGACCCACATTGCCGGCATGTTTAAGTGAACCCTCTGAAAGGTGCATCTGAGAACTGCAAATCAAGGTCATATGGAAAGAGAAGGCAGTGAGTATCAGTTCAGCAAGATCTACCCATTGTGTCCTTCATCTGATCTGAACTTAAAATTTGGCCATGGGTAACACTGAAAACTCAAAGGACATTTTTGGAGTGTGTGTGTGTTTGTGTGTGTTCTGCAGGGGTCTTCTCTGACATGAAGACCTGTAAATGGTCCTCAGGTATACTCTGGAGGTTAAGTTTCAGGATGAGTAAATACATAGCTCGTTTACTTTATAATGAAAAGAATAAGAACAATGAGTTCACCTGCTCATGGGCTTTGAGTGGAGACCAGTTAGATCCGGGCTGGGCTACCTTTACCTAGGCAGGTGTGAGACCACACATGGTCAATGCTGTGGTCTTGGGTCCTAGATGCTCTGTTCCAAGGCTGGGGTTTTAAGCCATTCTGGAGACCCAGGCTGTGTTCACTGGCCAAGTCTACACGTGTGAGGGTCTGGCTGGCCAAAGCATGGCTCTGAACTGTGCTTCTGCAAGGCCCCAGGGTGTCCTTGGAGGACTCAGGCCTGGGCAACCTCAATGGTTCCATTCATTTCCATGATGCCAAGGTCATCATGATGGAATAAGATTTCTTATCCACTCCCATTCCCAACACTTTTTTATTGAAATTCAGCCTACGAAAGAAAGAAAAGGGCACACATCCAAACTGTTCTGCTCAATGAATTTCCACAAATCACACACACCTGTTGGCCAAATGTCATCTCGACACATTATTCATTTCATGTTGTGTAATTCTTTTTCTTCCTTTGTCATTTTTCATGTTCAGAGAGCAAGGCCACCCTGCGATTGTTGCTTTAGGGGAGAGATATAACAGCAGAAGAGGGCAGAAACCTTTGGGCTTTTGTGTCACAAAGGTCTTCAACCAGGGGTTGAAAAGCTGTTTCTGTGAAGGGCCAGATAGTGAATATTTTTGGTTTTGTGGGCCATACAGTCTCCAATCACTCAACTGCCACTGTAGCACAAAAGCAGCTAGAGATAACATGTAAAAGAACAGGCATGGCTGTGTCCCAATAAAACTTTATCAAACACCTGGTGGTAAGCCAGATGTGGCCCATGGGCCTTAAGTTTGCCAGCTCCTGGTTTACACAGATGTCTTGGAGAAAATATCCTGATGAGAAAGGCCCCTTTCATACTTCTGTCTACCTCATACACACCAGAAAACAGTTCCCTTCCCCAGGAGAAGAAGAGATCTAGAGAGATTAAACCTACTGGTGGCCCCATAGTGGGGCCCTGAGCTCTTCTGGTCTTCAAGTTAGGCAATAGCTAAACCTCTAGAAGGTTTATGGAATCTGAGAAAAGAGAGGCCTTGTGTTCTGCTTCCTGTCTAGAAAGCAAGGGAGGCATCAGTTTCAGAGAAATGATTGCTTGGTGTGTTTAGGCAGAAGGGGCCTCAGCAGCCTCCCCAGGAACCCTGGCCCAGGTACCACTGGCAGACAGAATGAATCAAATCCTGTGCCACGAAGCACAGTGTGGAAGGAGCAGAAAGGGGCTGGCCCCCAAGAGCTACATTTATCAGCAGGAAAAACATCACCCTGGCAATAAGTGAGTCCCCACAAGCGGGCGCCAGAGAAGGAACAAGAGAGGCAGCAGATGCAGCATGGCACAACGTTTCAGGCTGAACTAGGCCCACAAAACTCTATGCAGAGGTCCTAACCTCTGGTGCCTCAGAGTGCAACCAGATTTGGAAATAAGGCCAACAGGACACAGACAAAATTAGTTAAAATGAGGTTATACTAGAGTAGGTTGAGCCCCTAATCCAATATGAAGTGTCCTTATAAAAAGAGGACATCTGGAGGCGCGCGCACACGCACACACACACACACACACACACACACACACACACACACACACAAAGGAAGAACACCATGAGAAGATGAAAGCAGAGACTGGGATAATCCTTCTATACTCCAAAGATTGCCAGCAAGCCACCAGAAGCTGGGAGAGAGGCCTGGAACAGATTCTCCCTCACATTGCTCAGGAGAAACCAACCCTGTCGACACCCTGATTTGGACTTCCAGCCTCCAGGATCGTACAATAACTTTCAGTTGTTGAAGCCACCTGGTTGGGGGTCCTTTGTTATGGCAGCCCCAGGAAACTAGGGAACCAGACAACACAGGGACCAGATGCTCCTCACGGAACTTAGATGCAGACTCAGAGAAAGCAGGGCAGACACTGAAGTCATAAGGAACACAATATGAACTGGAAGGGAGTATAAAAAGACAAATTAGGTGGGTTTGTAGAATAATAAAGGAAGCTACATTTCCTACACACTTGAGTATAGACTGCGATTGGTGAACATCATGTGATTAACTCTCTAAGTTGTTACTGAGTTTCCTTTAACGCTTCCGTTTCCTCCCTTTCCAGTAGCTGATTTCTCCAGTTTTACATCTGCCTAACCCACATACAACAATTACCTTTACCCCTGACAGTGAGGAGGTGGAGAGGGGATGTGATGTGATATGAGGTAAGAGAACTGGATCCAGAAGAAAGTGGGTCTGGAGGTGGAGCCCATGGGATATGACACGTGCCTTGGCACACCTCCCTCCAGATCTGCTTATGCTGCTGCTTCTCCCTGACAACTTCTCCAACAGGCAGTCTCTATGTGGCCCCTTATCTAGCTCACAGACCCCATAATCCCCACTTCCCACCTCCTAACCCTCTGTCCATCGTTGAGGTCACCTCCACCCTATTTTTCCTTCCTACCTAGAGCATCTCCAAATCTTGTTTGGGTTTCTGCTATGCTGCTTACCACCAACCTTATGAAATGGAGAGCTGTCTTCCTCCTGTTCCTCTTATTTGGAAGGATCTTATCTTCCAAATATCTGGGTTCTGTGTTCTCAGCAGAGAGCATTGCACAGGATGGTCTTCAATAAGTAGTAAACTGAGTTGAACTATATTATCAGAGCTTATCTTAAAATGACCAACAGAGGGAATGATGCCAGGAAAGAGAGCTGAGGAGGAAGCACCAGGAATCCATTTCTCCATCCACACAGTAATCATACTGGCAAAAACTATCTGAAGAAACTATTGTGAAACTCTGCAGTCTACTTGAAAGCTTGCAGCTTCCAGGGGAAAGCCAGGTCAATTTCAGTTAATTTTGCTCAATTTCAGCCTTTAGTATGGTAACAGTTACTGCCCATCCTTCACCCCAAGGCAGGCAGCTATGTCTGTGCTCCTGGTGCAACTTTTCGGAGTCAGGGTGAGCAATAAGGACCATTTCTTCCAAATATCTGATTTCTGTGTTCTGACTGCTGATTGCTACTTTCAGTTGTTAAGGTGCAGATGCAGAAGATGGCTTACATTGTTGTAACCTCCAGCAGGTGAAGTGGCTTCCAGGGGATTTCAAGGGGATTTCCCTCCATTTTCCTTTTAGGAGTCAGAAATTTAAGCACAAAGACATTTAAAAACAACTTCATCTAGGAGAACTTAGAAAGTCACCAGAAATTGCTAGGAAAAGATACAGGCTCAAACAAGACCTGATAAGACCTTAAGCTTTCACTTCAGGTTGATTCCTGATCCAGGGATACCACTAAATCATAAAACAAAACAAAACACCCTGGAGAAGCGGTAGAACCTATTTCTAGAGTTACCACATTCTAAGATTTGAATGTCTAGTTTTTAATGAAAACATCACAAGGCATACAAAGAAACAGGAAAGTATGGTTCATTCAAAAGAACAAAATATATTGGCAGAACCTGTCCCTGAGGAAATCCAGATGTTGGCCTTGCTAGACAAATACTTTAAAACAACTGTCTTAAATACAAAAAACTAGCCGGGCGTGGTGGCGGGCGCCTGTAGTCCCAGCTACTCGGGAGGCTGAGGCAGGAGAATGGCGTGAACCCGGGAGGCGGAGCTTGCAGTGAGCTGAGATCCGGCCACTGCACTCCAGCCTGGGCGACAGTGAGACTCCGTCTCAAAAAAAAAAAAAAAAAAAAAAAAAAAAAAAAGCTCAGGAACCTAATGAAGGCACAGATAGAGTCAGGAAGATAATCTGTAAACAAAATGGGAATATCAATAAAGATATGGAAATTAAGGAAACAAAGATAAATTTTGGAATTGAAAGTATAAGAACTGAAATGAAAAATCCACCAGTTCAGGGCAGATTTTAGCAGGCAGAAGAAAGAATTAGCAAACTTGAATATAGGACAATTGAAATTGCTGAGTCTGAGAAGTAAAAAGAAAAAAATGTAGAAAAGCAAGCAGAGATAATCTGTGGGACACCATCAAGTGGATCAATGTATGCACTATGCAAGTCTCAGGAGAAAAAAAGAGAGAAGGGGTTAGAGATTATTTGAAGAAATAATGGCTGAAACTTTCCAAATGTGAAGAAAGACGTGACTCTATAAATCCAAGAAGCTTGAGAAATTCCAAGTAGGATACAAGGACCCATACTAAGACACATAATTAAACTGCCAAAAGACAAAGAGAGAACCTTGAAAGCACCAAGAGAAAAGTGACACATCCCATACAAGGGATCTTCAACAAGATTATTAGCCAATTTCTCACCAGAAACCTTGAAGGCCAAAAAGAAGTGTGCTTACATATTTAAAGTGCCTAAGAACAGAACTGTCAACCAAGAATTCTATATCCATATAACTGTCCCTCAAAAATCAAGGTGGAAATTAAGACATTCCCAGATAAACAAAAAATGGAGAAAGTTTGTTACCACTAGACCTGCATTACAATAAATGCTAAAGGGAGTCCTTCAAGTTCAAACGAAAAGACACTAGATGTAACCTAAATGGAGGAGGAACAGGCTTTTCTCCCTGGTCCTGGTATGTGGCTTCTCTCAGCATGCTTCTTTAGTGGCCTGTGATGCATTCCACCTCCATGTGGGCAGCATTCTCCTTGTACTCCAATGGGTAGCTTCCAAGCACACCAACTTTTTGGATAGATTCCTATCCTGGTTTGAGATGCAGTTTCCTCCCTTGGAACCTTTCCCTCACACCCTAAGTGTGACTTCCCAGAGAGTGCCACCAGTACAGAACCTCTACAAGCCTCTCCCTCATTCAGGGGACCCCAGGTACACCCTCTCTAACAAGGTCCAAGGAATTTCATCCCTGGATGAAACTGTGGTAGCAGCTACTGTCTGTCCTTCACAGTAGCTGTGTGTGGGTCCCTGTCATACAGATCTGTTCCTTCCTTGGGTGCTCTGCCTCAGACCTAAAGACACTGGATGCTACCTGTATCTTGTTTTCCTGTATTCCTTAGAGGTCTCTTTACCTCTTAGTAAGTTCCCATTACTCCAACCACCTGTTACAGCTAATATTTCCTTAAACTTCCCCTGATTAAAAAATATGACCAAAGGAATTGATTTTCTTCAGTTTTATTTAAGTCATTATTTTGAACAACATGAGAAAGGAGAGAAGTAATCCACTAGGTGCATGATTTGCTACCTAAATAATCCCCAATTGCTATGTGGCAGGACCCTGCATGCGGTCCTTCATTTTTATGACTGTCTCTATAACACAGGGCCTCTACAGTTACATTAGTGAGGGCCTCCTGCATGTGCAGCTGACCTCTGAACAATGTGGGGGTTAGAAATGCTGACCCTTCACATGTAGAAAATCCACAACTTTTAACACCCCAAAAGCTTAACTATTAATAGACTATTATTGACTGGAAGTCTTACTGATCACATAAATTAACATGTTTTGTAGGTTATATGTATTTCATACTATATTCTTATAGTAAAGTCAGCTAGAGAAAAGGTTAAGAAAATCATAAGGAAGAGAAAATATATTTCCTACTCAGTAAGTGGAAGTGGATCATCATAAAGGCCTTCATCCTTATCATCTTCACATTAAGCAGGCTGAGGAAGAGGAGGGGTGGTCTTGCTGTCTCAGGAGCAGCAGAGACAGAATAAAACCCATGTATAAGTGGACCTGCACAGTTCACACCCATGTTGTTCAAGAGTAAACTGTACATTGGTCCTGAGACAACAGAAAGGGGCACCCTCCATCTGTGGCATAGAGAAGACAGAAGGAGAATCCTTGTGGGGGAGGGTATGGCTAGCAGAGTTTCCACAGATGGCTTCCTGACACAAGTTCTGGGGGAGGACTCGAAGGAGACCCCAACTTTCCCAAGGACCCCACACTGGGCTGGGTGGATGGAGCTTAGATTGTGTGGACATGGGGGCTTCAGGAGACAGTGTGTGGGGCCAGCAAGTGCAGCAGGGGACCAAATCCCCAGAAGCAAATGGAGAAACCACTCTCACACAGTCAGTCTCAGGAGCAGAGGGCAGGGCTCTTATTCACTCTGGAAGTTGCTCTGAGCTACACAGTAAGGAGAAAAACAAAACACATCTAGGGAGACTAAAATGACAGAAAGCCAGCTTGGCATGGCTAAAATAAAGAACAGTTAATATAAGAAATTCATAATAGAGTTATCCCTTCCTAGGAGCTGAAGGTGGGTCTGGTCTTTCCCTCAGCCTCTCCTGTGAGGGCAGGAAGGCGCAGGCCTGCCGGGCTCCATTGCAAGGCTCTGAGGTCCCATGAGGCCTCCAGGGGAAAGCCAGCAAGTTGCAATCTCATCCTGAAATGAGGACTGATCCCTGAGGACCGGGAAGAAACTTCAAGGAAAGAGGCACTTTCACATAAACAGTGATCATAAAACAGCCAACATGCCCAGAGGGCTCCCACTTTGCTGGCCCTTCTAACCATTACTTAATTAAATCCACACACAGAATCAGAAGGTGCTCCTGACTGCATTCTTTGGGTGAGGAAACCAACGCTCCAACAGGCGACATAACCACTTGGCTGACAAGCAAGAGGTGGAGAGAAGAAATGTAGCGTGCAAGAGCTCCTGAACCCAGCAGGAACAGGCGCCCTGCCTCTGGGAGGGGCTGCCCACTGGCCACCATGAGGCCTGAAGGACAGCCTGACTCACTGACCAGTCATCGGGGTGTGATGAGTTTTTAAATTTGAATTTTTACTATCAATCAACAGTTTCTAGTTTTCTGTTCTAGGACTTTTTTTTTTTTTGACAGAGTCTTGCTCTGTCATCTAGGCTGGAGTGCAGTGGTAAGATCTCAGCTCACTGCAACCTCCACCTCCTGGGTTCAAGCGATTCTTGTGCCTCAGCCTCCTGAGTAGCTAAGATTACAGGTGTGCGCCACCATGCCCAGCTAATTTTTTTGTATTTTTAGTAGAGATGGGGTCTCGCCATATTGGCCAGGCTGGTCATGAACTCCTGGCCTCAGGTGATCCAGCCACCTTGGCATCCCAAAGTGCTGGGATTACAGGCATGAGCCACTGTGCCAGGCCTGTTCTAGGACTCCTAAACATGAATGAAATAGAAGCTTAGATACAAAACCAAATGGCTTGTGTGAGTACTTCACAGGAAAAGGATATTCAAATGGAAATAAGGAAACAGATGGATGTTCAGCCTCACTGTTGATGATGAAAGTACCAATTCCCTAGCCAGTTACGGCTACACACGCCTCAGAATGGCCAAAACCAGAGAGAATTACTGACAACACCGGCATCAGTGGAGACATGGGGCAAGTAGAAAGCCACCACAGCCACGGCAATGGAGATGGCACTGCCATTCTGCAAAGCTGGCAGCTGTTATGTAGTCACACATGCGCACCCCAGGGGCCAGCAACTGCCCTCCTACTGCACCGACACATATCTGCACGTGCACCCCAACACACATGCTCAACCGTGAGGAGCAATACTGTGCACAGAGCTGTGTTTCTTTATATATTCTACCTTCATAAGTTTGTTTAAAAATAAGCAAAAGAGTAAGGTAGAGAGGCTTTGGTGAGAAACTGAAAGTGTGGAGAGAAAGGAGAGCTCTACCGCAAATTTTCCCAAGCGCCTGCAGAACAAGGACCATCTCCTGCTGAGGTGGTCCTCAGTGCCTTGACAGACACAAGCACAGAGCCGAGAAGGTTTGCTGAGATCAACAGGATCACATGGCAGAACATTTGTCCCTTTCTTTGAGAGTGGATGGACAGGTGGAATCGAGATAGGCTGGAAGAGAAAGATGCCACTTTTTATTTTCAGGTTTGCTGTATTAAATGAAGACAGACCAGAAGATAAAGTCATAACAGCAGTTTGGACCAGCTTCACCATCCAGAGACACAGGGCGCTCAGTAGAAAGCTGGTAGTTCTGGCCTCTCCCCTGGTAGCCCCTGGCTCTGTGAGCTCTGAGAAGGGAGCAGGGCAAAGCCATATGGTTTCAGAAGGGCTGCCGAGCTGCTAACACACCCTCACGGCAGCAGACATCCCAGTTTTAAGGCCTCCTCTGAAAGGTGTCCAAGTAACACATGTAACTTATGCTTCAGTGTAGATACTTGAATTTTTAAAAATTATCCATATGAATGCCAGGTCGCTGGCATATCGAAAGCACACAGATGGGGTTTCACTGTGGAAGCAAAAACCAATTACAGGCACATAACTTTACACCAGCCATCCTCCCACCGTCTTAGCAGGCTAGCTGCCTTCCTCTCCCTTTCTGGTGCACATGGGCTGCATCTCATGGTGACCCTGCTGTGTCCCAGCTCCGTACTCCACTCGCCTGCCCGCGCTGCACCCGCTGGGATGCAGTTGGCTTTTCACACAAGTGCATCTGAGCCTTTCTCTCCCCTCCCTCCCCAGCCCTTCCCTGCACACAAACTGTCCAGGGGTAACAGAAGGTGAATTAGAGATGCATTTTCTACCTTGTAATCTTTTGACGTAACTCCCACCAACAGCAACATAAATTATGACAGGAAAGGACGGACCTAGGAAGCTGGTTTGGAAACACGGATGGTCCCTAAGGCCTCCACATCAGCTAGCAAAAAATAAAAATTCCGAGAGCTGTGAAGACCAAGACTAAAAAAAATAATTGTGTGTGGGGGGACTCTCTTGCCAGTATTTTTGGACAGTGAATAAACCAGCTGCAGAAGACAGGGAGTGGAGCCAGGAATATAAAGTGAAGGGGGTGAGGAGGGGGTCGTGGGAGCGTTCCAAGCCTGAGACCTACATAGCAGTGAGATTGGGACATCCTTGTGCAATCTCGAGGCAGTAGGCCTGGTGATTTAAGGAGTGAGATGGGGAGAGGACATTGTTTTCGTCAGAGCTTGGCTCTGAGGCCCTCCCTGGTCAGCTGTGCTTTGTAACAATCACCACATCAGGGCATCCTGCAGAAGCACGCTGGAGGCTGCAGCCTGGACTTCATAAAAACATGCCCACGTCCTGCGTCGCTTTGGGAAGCCCCCGAGACGGTTGCTAATCCACCCACCTGAGGCCTGTCCCGCCTCGTCCCATTCACCTGGGCTGGATCCATGGATGCGAGAGACTCCATAGAAAACTACATGGGAAAAAGGAGCATGTTGTTTTCATGTACAACAGAAAACAGAGCTATACTGTCACTGCGAAAGATTGAACAGACTACCAATATTTTAAGAGCAAAAAGGTATCACTTCTCTTACTGGGGAAAACCAAGGCTGGGTTCTGTGTTGAAGCTTGTTCTCAAGGTGATGCCGAGAACCCCAGGCTGTGAGCTGTTGCCTTGCTGGAGAAGGGCAGGCACAACAGGTGACAGATGGGCCTCATGTGGCCATTCATAGCATCTGGGCCTCAGTGAGGGGAGATGATACAAGGGAATGAGGCCTACCTGGTGGTCTGCCGCTTTTGGCCTAATCGTTTATGATCACCTTTGTGTCTCAGTGAAAAAATGATATTAGGGATGTGTTTTGGAGGCACTGGTATTGCAGAGAGATTGGTTTTCCTGGGCAAGTGCATGTCCAGGCAGGAAGGCGGTGAGCACATTTTATGGAGTGGCCACTCTGCTGGAGGCACAGAAGGCAGCATGGTGTCCAAACAGGTGTGGCCTGTTCTGGGCCTGCACAGAGCTTAGCTCAAAGGCCAGTGGGGAGAACATAGTCAAAACAAGTGAGCAAATACATAACAACAATAACAGCTGTTATAACACCTGTAATGCAAGGAAGAGGTGCTGAGGGAGAGTTAAGCAGCACCCCATTTTAAGCAGGGTGTCATGGACAAAGACCTCTTGAGAAGACATTTACATTAAAACCCAAGGAAGGGCAAAGGCAAGTTAAGGAAAGGGAAGACAGCAGCACTGAGGAGGGTCCTGGGGTTGGAATGTTGTGGCTGAGAGCACAAAGGAGGCTTCGAGGCTGCAGGGGGCTGAATGGTGGGTGCCCTCGCCCTCAAAAGATAGGTCCACTTGGAACCGGCAAATGAGACCTTATTTGGCAAAAGGGTCTTGGCAGACATAATTAAGCTAAGGATCTGGAGATGAGACCATCCTGGATTCGGGTGGGCCCTAAATTCAATGACAAGTGTTCTTCTAAGGGAAGAAAAGGTGAGAGGACACACAGAGAACAGACCATGTGAAGTCAGAGGCAGAGATGGAGGTGATGTGCCTCCAAGCCAGGGAAGGCCAAGGGTTGCCTGGAGCCACAAAATGGATTCACCTTTGGAGTTTCAAGAAGGAAGCAGCTGTGATGACACCTTGATTTTGGACTTCTCGTTTCTAGAACTGGGCTCCAAACCTGGCCAGCCACTGCCTTGTTGTGTGACTTTGGGCAAGTTACCAAACTTCAATATGATTCTATTTTTTTTTGAGATGGAGTCCCACTCTGGCGCCCAGGCTGGAGTGCAGTGGTGTAATCTCGGCTCACAGCAAACTCAACCTCCCAGGATTCAAGTGATTCTCCTGCCTCAGCCTCCTGAGTAGCTGGGATTACAGGCACGTGCCACCACATCTGGCTAATTTTCGTACTTTTAGTAGAGACAGGGTTTCACTATGTTGGCCAGGCTGGTCTTGAACTCCTGACCTTAGGTGATCCATCCGCCTCAGTCTCCCAAAGTGCTGGAATTACAGGCGTCAGCCACTGGGCCCAGCCCCGATTCAGTTTTTTTTTTTTTTTCTGTACAATGAAGATAAAAATAATACCTCTCCCATAGGGCTGCATTCAATGATTTCCTACGTAAAAGCCTAAGAGAACCCGGCGCATGGTGCGGGTCTGCTGCATTCACCACCCTTCTCATGACCAGACGTGGAAGAAGCAGAAAGGATATAAGAGGAAGCTGCACGGACTCAAGGGCTTTGGACTAAAGCAATGCAAGGATGGTGGTGCTATTTACTGAGAGGGGAGATGTGGGCTAGGAGTAGAGGTCCCAGTTTAGAAAGGGTCCTGTTTGAAGTGTCTGGGAGAAAACCAAGAGGAGTTGGTGGGACTGCACCCCTTGTGGGTAGGCAGGGATTTTATCTGTCTTTGCTTCTTACTGTAGGCCCACACCTAGCAGAGTTCAGGCCCTGGCATGGTTTACTGAAGGCTTCACGTTGGAAAGGCTTCACCGGGAAGGGGTGTGCGGCTGGGAGGAGTGAGAACACTGCAGGCTCTTTCTGTTCCTTCTGCCATTGCCCTGCCCCACAGGACGATGCTGCTCGACAACAGAGATTGGACGTGAAGGTGCATCAATGACTGTAACAATCTGATGTGCTGAGACCCACAAACCCTCAGGTGCCTGTGTACCGAGGCCCTGCAAATTATCCCATTCCTCAATGATAAAATACAGGAAAAAGCAAGGGAAGGAACAGCCACGACTATCATGGCAAGGGAGAGGGAGGACCTGATGAAGAAGAGAGATTTTGACAACTTTGTGATTTACAGAACAGCCTCTCTCCTGGGGCCATGGGACCTGGAGGAATGGGGTGAGAATCCCAATGCTACACACCTCATGGCAGGGCAGGCCAGTGAGAGTATATTAATGCAGCTGTCTGAACTGGGCGGTGTTTAGGATCCTCCCAGAGCAAAATGCCCCTGGGGTATCCCAGAGCAACCACGGGAGGCGGGTAGGGCAGGAAGCAGTTCAGATGGTGAAAGCGGTCCTTCGGGCTACCAATGCAGGGGAAACCCTAGCTAATATCATCCCAAAAAAGCAGACCACACCAGTTCCCTTCAAAGAGGCACCTACGGCATTTGCATAGTGTTGATAACTTCTTACTCTTGTAAGTGTTGCCTTCGCCTGAAGACAATTTAAATGTTGACAGTCTCAGGACACTGGGTCCTTCAGGCATCGGAGGTTCTGATATCCTCCTGCTATGATGTTTACTGGGTGTCACCTGTTATGAGATAAGACACATAATGTGCCAAGAAGATCGGTCTTCCACTAGACCCCACAAACTCCAATCACAAACGTGGAACACCCATGACAACCACAACCCCTACCAGTTTCTCTCTGCACTTAACAAAGCCTTAGGCAGGGAAGGGCAACTGGTCCCATCCCTGTTCTTCCATCAGTGCTAATAATAAGAGGGGCTGCTTATTAAATACACAGCAAGGATTTTCTGTGCATTCCTGTGAATTCTTCCAAGTTTTAGATGAAGAGACAAGTACCAGCTGTCAGTGCTGTAAGAAGTCATGCTGGTGGCCAGGCACGGTGGCTTACACCTGTAATCCCAGCACTTTGGGAGGCCGAGGTGGGCGGATCACCTGAGGTCTGGAGTTTGAGACCAGCCTGACCAACATGGAGGAACTCCGTCTCTACTAAAATTACAACAAAACTAGTCAAGTGTGGTGGCGCATGGCTATAATCCCAGATACTCGGGAGGCTGAGGCAGGAGAATTGCTTGAACCCAGGAGGTGGAGGCTGTGATGAGCTGAGACTGTGCTATTGCACTCCAGCCTGGGCAACAAGAGCGCAACTCCATCTCAAAAAAAAAAAAGTTGTGCTGGGATTTGAAGATCTGTCTGTCCTGGCTTCGAAGCCTGGCTCTTCCCACTCTACCATGTCAGCGCCCTCTAATGGATGGAACGAAGGCCAGGGAACAGAAGGGTCTTGAAGTCACATGACCATTAACCAACAAGGTCAGGCCCAAAGCCAAGACTCCAAACCCAGCCCTCTCTTCATGGGGCCAAAGGTCAAACTATTAACTTCAACATAGAGTAATGCAAAAACTGCAACCACTTTCCATTAATTTCTCACCATTTAGCTAAACAGGGTTTCTAATCATCTACCCATCTGTGCCCTTAATTAAGAAGTCATGCCTGGGTGGCTCACGCCTGTAATCCCAGCATTTTGGGAGGCCAAGGTGGGCGGATCACGTGAGGTCAGGAGTTCGAGACCAGCCTGGCAACATGGCGTAACCCCATCTCTACTAAAAATACAAAAATTAGTTGGGAGTTGTGGCGCTCTCCTGTAATCCAAGCTACTTGGGAGGCTGAGGCAGGAGAATCACTTGAACCAGGGAGGCAGAGGTTGCAGAGAGCCGAGATTGCACCACTGCATGCCAGCCTGGGTGACAGAGTGAGGTTCCATCTCAAAAAAAAAAAGAAGTCATTCCTAACAGACTAAACACCTACTATGTGCCCGACACTCTGCTGGGTGCTAGAGGGAAATGTTTTAATAAGACATAATTAATACCTAATGCCAATTCTTATAACATTGCTGGAAAAATGGTGTTCCTGTCACTGACTAAACTAGCAACATCAGTCTTCCTTTAATCCAGAGGTTCCAACATTGGCTGCTGTTGGAGTCACCTGGGAGATAAAATATCCAATTCCTGGGTCCCACCCTTAGTGTTCTGCAATTTGATCAGTCTAGGGTATGACCTGGGCATCAGGATTTTTAAACACAAGAGGCATTTGCTAATTATCCATCAACAGGACTTGATTGTGGAGATTTCTTTATAGTCATTATTTAGAACTTGCTCATTTTCAAAATTGATGTGATGCAACTGCTGACACACAAGGCACAAAACAGATCATTAAAAGAAATGGTAAGAAATGGGAAGCTGCATTTGACACAGCAGTCCCATTACTGGGTATATATCCAAGGATTATAAATCATTCTACCATAAAGACACATGCACATGTATGTTTACTGTGGCACTATTCACAATAGCAAAGACTTGGAACCAACCCAAATGTCCATCAATGATAGACTGGATTAAGAAAATGTGGCACAAATACACCATGGAATACTATGCAGCCATAAAAAAGGATGGGTTCATGTCCTTTGCAGGGACATGGATGAAGCTGGAAACCATCATTCTCAACAAACTAACACAAGAACAGAAAACCAAACACTGCATGTTCTCACTCATAAGTGGGAGCTGAACAATGAGATCACATGGACACAGGGAAGGAAACATCACACACCGGGGCCTGTCAGGGGTTGAGGGGCTGGGGAGGGATAGCATTAGGATAATTACCTAATCCAGATGACGGGTTGATGGGTGCAGCAAACCACCATGGCACGTGTATACCTATGGAACAAACCTGCACGTTCTGCATGTGTACCCCAGAACTTCAAGTATAAAAAAAAAAAAAANTGTTCTCACTCATAAGTGGGAGCTGAACAATGAGATCACATGGACACAGGGAAGGAAACATCACACACCGGGGCCTGTCAGGGGTTGAGGGGCTGGGGAGGGATAGCATTAGGATAATTACCTAATCCAGATGACGGGTTGATGGGTGCAGCAAACCACCATGGCACGTGTATACCTATGGAACAAACCTGCACGTTCTGCATGTGTACCCCAGAACTTCAAGTATAAAAAAAAAAAAAGAAAGAAATGGGAAACTTCAAGAAGATAAGGGAAAAATCTGTGGTGATGGAATTATCATCATTGAGCCCAAAATTGATCCCTGAGTTTTGTGGAACAAATGTACAAAGGTGAACAGGAAAGGTCATGGTGTCATTAGAGTCAATAAAAAGAAGCTAAAGAGAAAAAAACTAAAACATTGCTTTTCTAATAGTTATAGGAAGATCCATGAAAAATACTAGGATGAAGAAGACAGCTGAACCCAGATACTCTGAGAGTCATGAACCACCAGGCTGCTCCCACTTCAGCAGACAGCCAATGTGGAATGACCCCAGACTTGGTAAACCACGAGGCAGGCAGGAGGAACTGTAATACAGCTGTCTCCGAAAATCTTTCCACTGGGGCCCAGGGAAGGAATGAGGGAGTCAGCTCACCCCAGAGTCTACCGTATTCATGTTCACAGAAAGAGCAATTTAAGCTGAGATATCATTTGACACACACGAGGCCCCTGCACCCTGGACCTTGGCTTGGTTTCATCTTTCTTATCTTCTGATGCTCAGCGGGAGACAGACCCCGCTTTGTGTGAGGCAGCAAGAGCTGCAGTTGGGAAACTCCAGTCGTGGCTCGTTGGGGTATGGCTGGTCAGGGGGACTTACGGGGGGTTGTCACATTTCCTCTGCCGGAAACGGGCTCCCGTCCCACATGTTCGGCTGCACATGCTCCAGGCGCCCCACGGGCTCCAGTCTCCGTCCACATGCTCCGGAATGGGTGTCTTGCTCACGCACTCCCCCGCGCGGCACCACTGAAACACAGCGGGGAGGGCCAGGGCCCAGGCACTCAGCAGAGCTGCTCACTGCAGCCCACCAGGCCCCAAAATGCCACACTGCCAAAAACCCATTTTCTAAATTTACACAAAAGTACAGTATGTTTCAGGGTTTGCATGTTTGCTAATTTTAGTGACATGCCTTACTTACTCAAGCTGACACTCATAGCCCTGTAGGGTTTGGATTTTGCCCTAAACTTTCAGATGGATGTGCTCCATTGGGATTTTCTAAATCCCAGGAAAAGGATTAATCTACATGGCTCATGAAGAGACCTGGGCTTCTGCAAACTTTGCTTGACATGAGTGCGTTTCTCACTGAGAGGTGGCATGCCCCAGCTGAGGTTCTGAACTTGAGAGTTGGGTTTGTTGCTTGGTGATGACACAGCCAGCTGCATGTGAGGGAACCTTGGTTCTTTCTGAGGATAAGACAAGGCCAGCCCTATAAAACAATTTCTCAGAGTGCACCTCGCATACCCTCAGGTGCTAGATGTGATTTTTGTGGTTCCCAATCATGGCATCAGAGCAAAACTTTACTACCTTTTCAACTCTTTCAATTCTTGCACTAAGACTGGAGAGAGGCCCTGCGGCTGCAGGTCCTGAACACCTCTTCTAACACCTCCCTATCCCTCCTGCACGTGAGGAACAGGCTCATTCTCTCAACATTTAGTTAGAATTGGGTGATACTGTTCTCACTGAATTCTTTTTACGAGCACCTACTGGGTACGGCAGGTGATGTTCTTCCATTTAAAATATACTGGTGAAAGCGTTCCTTTTAAGTAAATTCCCTTACATGATGGAAGGAGTTAATCTAACAAAAAATATTAAGTAACTGATGCTTGCAACTTATAAGAAAAAGGACTGAGGTGATGTAGGCACCACTCTGTGCCCAGAGTGGGCTCCATGGGCATTTCTGTGGTGCCTGGGGGATGTTTCAGGGGCTCGTAAGTAGAGTACAGACAGTGTTTCAGAAGGAGAGGTGCCAATTGCCTGGGAGATGTGGAGCTGCCTGTCGGGGGCAGGGGGAAGCCAGGGGTTTACCTTGTCTGCCCCACACTCGGTGCCATCCAGGGGAGGGTCCAGCTTGGTCTTGCAGGATGTGTCTCCTTCTACCAGGCACCACAGTCCAGCGCACATCAGATGCTGCAGGACAAGGGAAGGAACCGTAATTGTGGAAAACACCCACACTCACAGGTCACAGCTGGGGTCAGAGGTGTGGCCCAACCACTGTTTCAAATTTGGGATTCGAAATGTATGGGGAAGCCAGAGGGTCATGAGTCTGTATGTCTAAAACAGAAGTGCATCACTTGAACTGGCTCATTTAGCACAACAAAAATCTGTGCATCTACTCCTAGGAGGGCTTGATTCAAAGAGTTGAGTTCAACAGCTCCAACAACCACTGAGGGCCTAAGAGATATCAGAGGCACAGCCCAGGCTAGGAGCAGCAGCCCCTGCTGATGAGCAAACAGGAGTAATGAGCAAACAGACATCTTCCATTCACAGCAGTGAGGGGTGGGGCAGATACCCAGGGGCTGTCCAGGGGACACAGGAAAAGGATCTAACCAAAACTCGTCAGGGAGGGCTTGCTGGAAGAGGCAGCTCTGAAGTCAAGGCCACATGGGTAGGCAGCCATTGTGATGCCAGGAAGTGACAGCCCAAAGGGCCATGAAGGGCTGGTATCCCCACAGGGTTACAGGGGCAACCTTCTGTCCTCCCTGCAGTCACCTGTTTCTAGCTCAGCTGAGCTGTGCACAATTTTTTATAGTATTTCACCTAGAGAACTTCCAGAACATCTACAAATATACAATTAAAATAATTCCACTAAAACAGGAATTGGCATTTAAACACAGACTCCCAATTGTATCATTAGGAAACTAGGGCATCAACAAAGTGCTCAGAAGGAGACAATTTATCAAAATCACGAAGGCAGACATAGCCAGTGTCCTCTCTTGAAGGACTCACGTGCAGACAGCAACCTCAACCATAAGGGACAGGAGCTGGATAACTCCCCATCCTGCCCGGGGGACAGGGAGATGATATTGAGGCAAGTTCTACATGCCTCTCAGAGGGTCCTGGGGCGATGGCCCCACTGCCGACAGCAGTCACTTACTCATGGCAGTCACTTACTCATGATTGCACCTTTCTTGACTGTTCTCTCCCTCGCCCCCTTACAGTGCTTCCTGGGATCACTTCCCAGATAAACTACTCGCACCCAAATCCTGGCCTCATAGCCTGAAAATTGAGAACAGATGTACTTAAAGATCTTGTAAAGACGCAGTGATTCCAGGATGACAAACCCAATCATGGCTAAAAGGCCCAAGTTGGAGCAGGAAGACATCACCCCCCCAAGTTGTGGCCAGGGACCTGCTGCTTCACACTGCGCAGGATGAAGGTCAAGGAACTCCTGTAGCTGGTGCAGCGAGGTCACTGTGTGGTTTGCAAAGGGTGTCGTGCTCAGTTTAGAGGTCTGCTCTTCCAAGTAATCTCAAACATCTGCATAGAATAGATGCACGACTGTGCTGTCTAAAATCAAACCATTTTTAGAAGTTGAAGGGACAAAAATAAGAGAAAGGGAGGGAAGGCAGAGCTGGAGGGGCTTTTAAAGAGAGGTAAGAAAAGCCCATAGCTCCTTCTCATTTTTCAAGTATGTCAGAGCTGATCTGTGCCCTCAGTGGATGACTCAAGTGGAATACTGCACATGGGGTTCAGAAAAGCCTGCACATTCCCATGATTGTTCACCTCTCAAAGGAATGGTAAAAAGATGAGAGCCCCAGTGCAGCACAGCTGGTCCTATAAAGACCGACTGCACCTCATCAAACGTTTGATTCCATGCACTCTGACCTGAGAGCTCTTCCAGAGTGTGGCATCCGTGTGCGGACATGTGCTCACAAGACAAGGCTGACCCAGGGGGAGAATTTATGGGACAGGAGTGCTTGGGATCAGGAGAAATGACTGCTCCATCAGGAGAAAGAGGAAGAAGGTGGCGTCAACTGTTTGTTATGCATTTTATAGACAGGGCTTTCTCATGAAACTTTTCTAACCATCAAAGAAAAGAAGAATGAGGTTAGGCAAAGATTTCTTAAACAGAAGACAGAAAGGACTAACCGTAAAGGAAGAAAACTAATGAATTATACCATATTAAAATTAACAACTTCTGTTTACCAAAAGGCAACTGTAAGAAAACAAGAATATATTTGCAATACATAAGAGATTTGTAATGTATATAACCAACAAAGTGTTTGTATCCAAAACATGATTTAAAACAAACAAAAACCTCCTACAGATCAATTAAGAAAAAGACCCAGTAGGAATATGGGCAAAAGTCTTGAACAGACACTTCATAAAAGAGAATGTTTAAATGGCTAGCAAACATATGAAAAGGTGCTCAGCTTTTTAGTCATCAGGGAAGGCAAACTACAACCACCATTAGATACAACAGCCAGAATGAAGAAGATGGAGAACACCGCTCATTGGTGACAATGTGGCACGATGGGTCCTCTTGTATGCTGAGAATGAGATTTTAACTTGGTTCAACAGCTTTGGAAAACTCTTTGGCAGTATTTGCTAAAGCTGAAGACACACATTCTAATACCCAGCAATTAGAATCTTAAGTATGTAATGAAAAAAATGTGTATGTGTTCACCAAAGTCAAGAAAGTTCACTGAAACACTATTTTCATTAGTTCCATGTTAGAAACAACCCAAATGCCCATCAAGAGCAGAACAAATGAACGATGGTATATTAGAACAATGGAATACTGTATGATTTCATTTACATACAGTTCAACAACAAGAAAGATAAACTTATAGTGTTGGGAGTCAGGATAGTAGCTACCTTTGCCATCAGCTTAACATCAAAGAAAACGGGAATGACAGCAAAGGACAAGTTAGCACTGCAGCCTCTCATCCAAGCTTCGCCACCAGCACTGCTCTGTGCGCCCAAGCCAAGTGGTCACCATTCTTGTGATACATTTTCACTACTGAACAGATGCGGTGACTACACGAATGCTTGTCATCACCTTGATGCCATCTATATCAACAGCCTGCATTCATGTCATGCATTGCAAATGACAAAGTGCTCTGGTTCCTGTCACCCTGAGCTTCATGGCAGCCCTGGGAGGCAGGCAGGAGGGTGCTTTCTCTATTTTTTCCACTTTTCCAATGAGGAGGTCAATGTTTGTGAAGGTCACTTAGTCTGAGCTGGGTTAGAAGCACAAGACTCATAAAGAAGAGAACTAAAGTGATGTAAAAGAAAAGGCATTTAGAATATAAATTCAAGACCCTCAACTGAAATGATGGAAGGACTCATTCTCAGATTGAAAAGCAAAGCCCCCAAGAAAAAATGGTGCAAAATAATGAGCCCAGAGGCATGTCCTGATAAAGTTACTGGGTTTCAAAGATAAACCAGAACACTCTTTGGGTAGCTAGCACAGATAGATAATGGGGAAAGAGCTCGGGCTGTGCAGATGTCTTTGCAGCAGCCTCTCTCTACAGGCACTGGAGCGAGAGATGCTGATACAGACACAAGGAAAGGCAGAACATGTGGCCCAGGAAATTTATATCAACTAAACGCTTGCTCAAGTACTTAGGCAACGGAAAAACATTTTTGAACTTACAAGTAGTTAAATCCTTTTTTGGAGAAAATACCAGAGGATGACCTTTGGACAACTAAGAAATGACTGGAGAACCCACAGAAAATGGGCCAGCAGTGAGCATTGATCAAAGTATTGATTGAAACCAACATAGGGATGGGAGTTAGAGAACAGAATGCACGGGACGGAAATCCAGACAACGCAGAAATGGCAGAGAGAGGAACCGGCTGGGAAGAAGGTGCACTGGGGCAGGGGCCGTAGGAGGCTGTCTATATGTACATCAATGTCTTTATCTTTTCTAGCTGGGGAAAGAGCAAAGTATAACAGATAAAATTTGAAAACTGAGATATAAGAACTTTCAAAGGTAAAATGTTAACCACAAAGAAAAATAACAGAATTGGGTGGTGGAAGAAATGAAAGGGTGGGGCTTGGAGGTGGAGATGCATTCATTATGCTCAGGCAGCAGGTATCCTAAAGAGAAGGGTGACTGACTGATGAACCTTCTGCTTTCAGTGAATAGCAGACTTTATGGCAGACAGGGCTGCTTTTCCAGTATGCAACAGCCAGGTACCATAATAAAGGATAGTTCTCCCCCAAGTAAAGGAAATATCCAAGGAAGCAAATACAAAACCCATACCCAGCTGTCTTTCTACATACACACCACTGTATACCAATCTGTGATGAGCACATGCAAGGGTGGGTTCCCCTACGGGCAGGCGTTGGTTGCCAACGCCAGCACCCACCCTTTCACTGCCAACACCGACAACCACCCTTTCACTGCCAACACCAACGCCCGCCCTTTCATTCCTTCCACCACCCAATTGTGCTTTTTTGGGGGGGTTAACGTTTTACCTTTGAAAGTTCTTATACCTCAGTTGGCACTGCAGTTGGGAGAAGTCATCTGGGGCTGGCCTATCTCAGATGGAACAAAGTCAGGAGCTCTATCTGAGACACCTAGGTTAAACCAGGGAATCTGGAAGGGTGTTTACCAGTTCTGAAAAGGCTAGAAGTAGTCCCTTTTCAGAAAATGGGGCTCTGGTTGAAACAAATGTTAAGTTCTCCTAAAGAGAGCAATTTAGGATCTCAAAATTCCATGGTTATGTCCAATAAAGTATAAACCCACAACCAAACATGGTAAAGTGAATGATGGTCAGCAGCAACAACAAACAAAAGATTTAAACTCCCAAGGTGTTTAGGTAATAAAATTGTCAGATACAGAATGTATAGTAACTATTTATAAAGAAATAGAAGATGAGATTACATAAACAAGCTAGCAGCAATATATTAATACTGTTGAATATAAGAAATTGGAAATAACGTTTAAAAATGAAATATATAATTGTGAAAGAAAATCAGTAGATTCTAACAGCCCTGAATGAGAGAATTTGTGACTAGGAAACAGATCTGAAGAAATTATCCAGAATGCAGCCTGCAGAGAAAAGGCAGAGGGGAATACAAAAGATGCGCTAAGAGATCCGAAGAACCAAGTGAAAAATACTGATGTATGTGTCTAATCAGACCCAGAAAGAGAGAATAGAAAGAATGGGGCAGAGACAATATTTGAGAAGAAAACAGCTGAAATAGGACACATGCCATGTAGAATAAAGACATTCTCCACTTAGGGGCAGGAGGCAGTGTTCTACTATGGCCGCAATGATCTCTCTTAATATCACACCCTTGTGTGACCCCCTCCTCTTAAACATAGGCTGAAACTACAAACTTGCCTTTTAAAAAATTTAAAATGCTTTAATATACATTTTAAAAAACAAGAAGGACAAAAAATATCAGTGATTTCCTGGTAATAGGGGAAGAGACTAGCTTCAAGGAGCATGGGGCGTATTTTGGGTGATGGACCTGTTTTGCAAATTGATTGGTTATATAATTCTGCATTTGTCAAATTTCAAAGACTGGGCATTAAAAAGGGTGAAACAGAAAAGCCCAAGAAAAATATAAGGGTTGGCTCTTTGAGGGGGAAATAAATCAGATAAACCATTTGTTAACACAAGAAAAAGAGGAGAAAGTATAAATAACAACAAAGAATAAAAGAAAGGAGAAAATATCCAAAATGTAGAGAAATTTAAAACAAGTACCAGGGACCACTTAGTTCTATGTGTATAAGCCTGAGATGAAATGATTTTCCAAGAATGTGTAAGTGAGCAAAGCCATCGCTCAGGAAAGACTACAAGTATATATACACTCATTGACATAAAAGACCCTGAGGATGTTTGGCAATATCCGAAGGCATTTTTTGGCTGTCACAACCAGGGGGAGTGCCACTGAGCTATAGGGGGCAGAGGCCAAGGATACTGCTAAAGATCTTGTATTGCACAAGACAGTGTCCTACAACAAAGAATTATTCAGCCTAAGACACCAATAGCGCTGAGGCTGGGAAACTGCTACAGAAAAACTCAACAGAGTGACAAAAGGAAAAACAGTAAATTATGGTGGACTATCCTGCCAGACAACAGCTTAGCTAGGTGACCAAGGCTAGCATCGCCAGTAACGAGACATAATGACCACATCACCCTTGTGGTATCCTTTCCAGTAATGTGGAACCTCAATCTAGTCATAAGAACACATCAGATAAACCCAAAGGCAAACTAAGAGACTGGTACTCTTCATAAGTGTCAAGATCATGAAAGACAAGGAAAGGCTGAGGGACTGTTATAGATCTGAGGAGACCAGAGACACGACAATCAAACATGAAACAGGATCCTGGTATAGAGAAAGGACATTGACAGAAAAACTGGTGAAATCTAAATGTATTTTATTTAACAGTATTGTACCAAGGTTAATTTCCTGGTTTTCATAATGGTTCTATGTTCATGTAAGATTTTTTTATTTTTATTTTTTTATTTTTGAGATCGAGTCTCACTCTGTCACCCAGGCTGGAGTGCAGTGGTGCAATCTCAGCTCACTGCAACCTCTGCCTCCTGGGTTCAAGCGATTCTCCTGCCTCAGTCTCCCAAGTAGCTGGGACTACAGGCATGTGCCACCACGCCTGGCTGATTTTTGTATTGTTGGTAGAGATGGGGTTTCACCATGTTGGCCAGGCTGGTCTCGAACCCCTGACCTCAGGTGATCCGCCTGCCTTGGCCTCCCAAAGTGCTGGGATTACAGGCATGAGCCACTGTGCCTGGCTGTGTAAGATGTTAACATAACAGGAAGTCGGGTAAATGGCATATACTATTTTTTGCAGGTTTTCTTTAAGAGTTACAATTGTCTTACAACAAAAAGTTAAAAAATAACACAATTTTAAAAAAGGATGGGGCAACTCTACACTAGTTCTGACCCAACCCCCAAGACATAGTATAGTATATATATATATATATATATATATATATATATATAGAGGAGAGAGAGAGGAGAGAGGAGAGACAGAAGAGAGCAGATAGCCTCAAGTAAGACGGTGCTGTGGAATAAATGAATGGGATGAATACTTTCATCAGTAAACCAATGCTGGGCAAACTAAGCAGTTACCAAGTCCAGATATCATGAAAGTTCTTTATCAGGGTTGTCTCTTTCCTACCCACATCAACCTTGTGAGACAGACACTTCCTATTCCCATTTTACAGATGAGGAAATGGGTGGACCTGTCCTAACCCAGAACACAGGCTGCTTCCCACTGGTTACACTACCTCTCCATCAGTCCCCAGTTTCCCCTTCCTGCTTCCCCTGCAATCATGCATTCTTGGTATGAGTGCTCATCCTCTCATCTGCAGTGAGATGGGGCGCTCTGTGCTCAGCGACATGCCGTTCCCTCTGCCTGCAGAGTTCTCCCTGGAAACACGGCTGGGCAGCACGCCCCCGGGGTTCAGCGAACCGTGGTGCACTAGAACAGGGTGCAAACACACAAAGGGGCCCAGGCCAAATCAGGGGTGGGGGTACTAAGACCGCCTCTCCCACTCCCACCCCCAGTGGCAGCACTTGAGTTGCAGCGGAAAGTCACAGTCCATGCACATGGCAAGGAAAATGAAACAGCTTTCTGGTTCTAGCATTCGTCACCTCACTGGCTACGCTTACGGTTTGGCAAGAGTCATCCCCAGCATGTTTCGCTGCACAGTTCCTTGAGGGGCTGCATGATGAGCCAGCACCAAGCATGCATCCCTGGAGCGCTGTGAAAATGTGGGAAGGTTTGAGCTGCTCAGATGGTACCATTGCTCATGTACACAAGCCACTGCCACTTTTCTTCAACCGGTGGTGTCCCTGTCAGGGACCGTGAAGGTCATGTTGCTGTTCTCTTGCCTCATCCTCTCTGGGCATCCGCCGAGGGTTTGGAGGGCAGCTCTAACTCAAAATGATACTGAATGAGATGGTTATATAAAGTCCCTCAAAAATGTGCTGCTGATAACACAAGCCAAAAGGGAGAGAAAATAAATGCTAAGAGCTGGATGAAAAAGTGACTAATCCAAATTTTCCACACATACTACTGCAATGTGAAGTCTTCCCCAGGCCAGCATGCCAGCCCCACTCCTGGAAGCCTTCCTGAGTCCTGGGAGGGCCACTCCTTCCATGTTCCTGAGGGCTGCAGAGATCGTCACCTGGCTGGGGCTGGGGGCTGCCAGGTGAGGGTGGGGCCCAGGTCTTCAGCTGGCAGCGGGGACAAGACAACTCACAACTGGCATGGTGTGGAGAGCTCTCTGAAGAGGCAGTCTACTGTAAACTTTCAAACACTTCTGGAAAATTAGGACCATCTGCTGCCAAAGTCCAACGGCTCTGAGAAGCTGCAGATGCTGGGCAGGAAGCGGAGACTGAGACAGGCAAGACAGCTTTCAGCCTGGCATCCAAGTCCATGCACTACTGCACTACCGTGCAGCCCTGTCTGAGAGGGGCAGGGCGAGGCTCCGGGACCTGGCCAGTCACCCATTCGGGTCAGGTCCACCAGCATTAAAGGGACAGACCTCATTTAGATGAGTAGTTTCCTAATTAAGCTGAATGGAAGAATCTCCGGGGAAGTTGTACAGAAAGACAGAAACCTGAAACCCATCTTCCTGAAGACTTTTAAGACAGAAAATCTGGAGTAAGACAAAAAAATTCTAACAGTCTCTGGAGGACTCTAGCAATCTACCAGGTTTCAAAATACCAGGTATCAGAGAAACAAACTTTGTTATCCCAAGGTGGAATTTTGACACCCCAAGTATCTCTCTATCCGTAAGGTGCCCGTGTAAATCTCTGCAGGACGTGAGAAAGGACACAAGGCTGGAGACTGGGATTTTGCCCAGGGAGAGGTACTGGACACTGGAAAGCAATCCTTGGGGATTCCAGGCTGCCAAGAGGGATGGTGAGGACAGCACAGGGAAAGATATGAGAAGGGACAGGCCCACACCATCTCAGCTAAACAGTGTCTCCTCCTGTACCTCCGGCTCCAGGAGACAAGGTGGCAAGAATGGATACTACCTAACATTTATTGAATGTGTGCCACATGCTAAGTGCTTTAATTCAGTTACTACTAACGCTCATGACTTCACAATGATGGGTAAGTAGAATTTATATTCCCATTTTGCAGATGAAAAGACTGAGACATAGTGAGACTAGGCAACCTGTTCAAGAAGAGAGGCAGAACGGGGCCCTGGGAAGCCTGACTAGAGAGCCCTTCTTAGGCACTGTGTGATACAGAAAGTATCTCCAAGCTGTACCAAAGGGCAAATAATGAGAAAAGAGCAAAGGAGGGAATATTAGGTAGAAAAAATTGTCTAAGACCCTCCAATGCCTATGACCAGTCTAGATCCTGTCTTCCTGAAATGACTGGCTGACAGCTTTGTGCTCAATAACATTCTTAAACAACGACATAACATGCACACCTCAGGTTCTTGTGAATACTATGACATACAGGCACATATATGCTCGTGGCAACTAACAAGAAGAGTGTACATCCCTTCCAAGTACTACTGTGTGGCAGCCATGCCTGGGCTATGGAGCCATGATGGTGGAATGCATTCCTGGGAAGCAGTAGGGAAAGGGGTGGGTGGTTATTACACAGCACCTTTCAACTAAAAGCCTCCAGGATCAGGGTGGTGGTGACGGGGCAGATGAACACCTCTCTCATGTTAGAAAGCGGTGGGGCTTTGTGAGGCAGGGATCACAGTCAGGACAGTACCCTAACTGCACCCCTTCTTACTCTGTCTCTAGCAACAATACATACTCTTCCTTTCAGCTGACAGCGCCTGCATTGGGCCTTCTCACCCTCTGCTTCACCTGTAAGAGTATCTGAGCTTAAGTAGCTTGAAAGTGTTGTTAAGTAGCAACTTTCCTTTGCAGTTACTTTGCTGACAGAAACAGGAGAAACTTGTAATCATAAAAAAGACTGATTGGGCTAATTGCATAAAGTTTATTTCCCCTTTCCAATAAATATTTACCATCCAATGTTTATAACTTTTATGTTTGGATTTTCTTGAAATGCTTTATTGAATTAAAAACATCACATTACCATTGGCTAAAAGAGGAGACAGCTGTATTTGCCAATAACTTTTGTAACAAATGCCAGCTATTGATGCCAATTTTTTTCTAGTTCATATTTCCATAGACAGCTTTGAGCCTTACAATACTAGCATTCTGCAGACAGACATGAAGGATTCAGTGGTGATAGTGTGCCCAGGGAGAGGTACTGGACACTGGACCCGCACTAGTGTGTGGGCCTCCAGAGTCCTAAAAATTAATATGGACTGTATTTTAATTTTTCTCAGTTGCCTGGTATGCAAATATCTAAGAAACCAGCAACCTGGTTAATATTTAAAGCCCAGACTGCTCCTAAAGCAATTGCAGCAATGCTTTTCCAAGGTTATTTACCTGCACCTTTGAGGAGGGAAATGATCTTTAAATTGATTGGTCTTAAAACAGCTATGAATCGCGAGGGGCAGAAGAACATACAGAGAGGACCAGTCAGAAAGAAGGTCTGCATTCAAAATTCCACCCAGCACCTGGCCATTTTGTGCTTCTGGAGATACCTGATGGAGGTTTCTCAGGGTATGTGGTGAATGCATAATTATAAAATACATAAGATAACCAAGAAAACAATTAAACTGAAAGTGCTTTCAAAATATAAAACATTCTAAATTTGTAATATAGTAATGTATACTTTTTTTGTCAAAACATAACAAGACCTGGCCCTGGGTCTACTAACCACCATAATTTTGAATTGGTGAAGAGTCTAAATGGTATTTTAAGATGTCAGTCACAATTTACATGGTATAAAAATTTCTGTGATTCCGTGGCCGGGCATGGTGGCTTGCGCCTGTAGTCCCAGTACTTAGGAAGGCTGAGGAGGGTGGATCACCTGAGGTCAGGAGTCTGAGACCAGCCTGGCCAACATCACGAAACCCTGTCTCTACTAAAATACAAAAATTAGCCAGGCATGGTGGAAGACACCTGTAATTCCAGCTTCTTGGGAGGCTGAGGCAGAAGAATTGCTTGAATCTGGGTGGTGGATGTTGCAGTGAGCCGAGACTGTGCCATTGCACTCCAGCCCTGGGACAAAGCAAGACCCCATCTCAAAAAAAAAAAAAAAATTCTGTGATTCCTAATCACAGTGGCAGTCACAGGTATGGCTAAGACTGCTGTGGTTTGCTGCCAACATTCAGCATGGAAGAGAATACTAACTTCCATTAAAACTTGAAGAAAAAGAAAAGTGTAATATCTTTCCTATCCTGGTTCACCAATTCTTTGAAATCTATCCAAGGACCCTGGGTAAGCAGCCCTGCTTTGGCATAATAACACAGGTGTGTCGATGAGAAACGCCACCCCCTGAGACCAGGGAGGTCTCTCCCTCCTACCAGGGAACAGTGTGGGCTCATTTTGAGGCAGGCAAGCTATTTTCCCTCAGAAGAGGCAACAGTAAAATGAAAACTGCCCATCACTAGTCATGATGGTATTGTTTTCAAAACATAATCTACCCAGTTTCTTTGCTTACTTCTCTATATTTCAGAAAAATAAAAAGCAAATGTTCAACTCCTCAGCACTGGCGTGGCTCACAGTTTTATTCTCTTGGCAGTGTCCAGCCTCTGTCATATTTCATCTTTTTTTTGTCTCATAATATACTTAAAAGTTCTAGAAAATGTTAAGGTAAAAGATACACAGACATACACACACATCCCCCAAAACTGCTGGCCCATTAATGCGCAGGTGCTTTTCTAAGCTACACTCGGGCTCCGCACACAGGAACACCAGTGAGGGGATTACCAGTTCTTAGCAACAGTCTTTGTGGGGGCCCAGGGCTTGGGAATATGAATAGTGTTCTCAATTCCTAATATGAATGGGATTAAGAGAACAGAGTCCTCCAAATTTTTAGAGTTGTAATTCCTTCACCCCTAAAACTCCTGACTATGAACATTTTTCTTTCGTTTTACAGCATCTAGCAAGTAGTAGTATTTTTCGTGTTAAAGGAGGCCAACATTGGTTTGAAGAATACTGTTGAGAATTTTGCATCAAAGTTCCCTCTGAAACAACTGCAGACACCTTAAGATGTCATGACATCACTGGTGTGACTGCTGATGAGAAAACTAGACCATTAGTGGTGTCTTTCTGGAGATAAAGGATGGTCATGGTGCCTCAGGAAGACACACATCTAAACTGAACATGTCAAGAATCCTAATGGGAATTATATACATTTCTTAATGGCATGGAGTATAAATGGTTAATATGCATTTATGATCCATCCTGACATGATCTGTTTCTAATGTGCTTCATCACAGGAATAAGCAATATGTGATGATATTTTCTTTTCTTTCTTGGCATATTAGCTAAAACTCTGTTGTTAGTTATTGGTTGCTTTATAGGTGACATTCTAATCTTTTTTTAAATTTTTTTTTTATTTTTATTTTTTATTATACTTTAAGTTCTAGGGTACATGTGCATAACGTGCAGGTTTGTTACATATGTATACTTATGCCATGTTGGTGTGCTGCACCCATCAACTCGTCAGCACCCATCAATTCATCATTTATATCATGTATAACTCCCCAATGCAATCCCTCCC
>NW_016813269.1:313019-392395 GCF_001698545.2 Rhinopithecus bieti
CGGCACTCCCTAGTGAGATGACCCCAGTACCTCAGTTGAAAATGCAGAAATCACCGGTCTTCTGTGTCGCTCGCGCTGGGAGTTGGAGACTGGAGCTGTTCCTATTCGGCCATCTTGACATTCTAATCTTTAACTCATCACATTCTGCCATCATGTAAGACTATTCCAGGTTGGGCGCAGTGGCTCACTCCTATAATCCCAGCACTCCGGGAGGCCGAGGCGGGGGTATCACTTGGGGTCAGGAGTTCGTGACCAGCCTGGCCAACATGGTGGAAACCTGTCTCTACTAAAAATACAAAAATTAGCTGGGTATGGTGGCGCACGCCTGTAATCACAGCTACTCGGGAGGCTGAGACAGGAGAATCGCTTGAACCTGGGTGGTGGAGGTTGCAGTGAGCTGAGATCGAGCCACTGTACTCCAGCCTGGGCGACGAGTGAAACTCCACCTCAATAAAGAAAAAATTATTCCACCTCACATATAGTATAAAAACTGTATAATAGTATACAGTTATGCATCACTCAACAATGGGAATACGTTCTGAGAAATGCATCAGGTAGTCCTGTCATTGTGCAAACATCATAAGAGTGCACAAACCTAGAAGGCATAGCCTACTACACACCTAGGCTCTGTGGTGTAGCCTATTGCTCCTTTCCTCCTAGGCTACAAACCTGTATAGCATGGTACTGTACTACTACTAGCACACCACTGTCTTCTGTAGGCAACCGTAACACAATGGTATTTTGTGTATCTAAACATTGAAAAGGTATAAAAATATGGTATAAAAGGTTAAAAATGGTACACTCTATGGGGCAGTTCCATTGTAATCTTACAGGACCACCATCACGTACGCAGCTGATACTGACTGAAACGTCATGATGAGGCGCATGACTGTACTTCCATTTCTCCCTTTCTGGCCTTTGTACAAATGTCATACATACCCTTTACTTTTACGTATATCAAAAACTCTAAACTAATGTATTAGTTTCCTATGGCAAATCTGTATTAGTTTCCTATTGCTGCTACTACAAACTTAGTGGCTTAAAACAACACAATTCTCTTATAGTTCTGGATGTCAGAAGTCCAAAATTAGTCTCACTGAGCTAAAGCCAAGGTGTCAATAGGGCTGGTTCCTACTGCGAGGCTGTGAGGTTTGCTTGCCTTTTCCAGCTTCTCACAGTTGTTGCATTCTTTGGCTCATAGCCCCTTCCTTGCATCACTCCGACTTCATACTTCTATTGCAACATCTCTTACTACTCACCCTGATCTCCTGCCTCCTTCTTATTAAGGACTCTTGAGTACACTGGGCCACCCAGATAATCCAGGAAAATCTCCCCATCTCAAGATATTTAGCCACACCAGCAAAGTCCTTTTCACCATATAAAGTAACATTCACAGGTTCTGGGGATAGGACATAAAGATCTACCACAATTATATTCTTACTGTTTTTCATAAAACACAGTTGTTTAAATGATCAATGAGAGTATAGCTAAATCTAATCATATATTTGCCCATGAAGTTACTACTTCCAGAGCTCTTCATTTCTTTGTGTAGATCCATATTTCCACCCAGCATCATTTTCTGCGGAAGATTTCCTTTAATATTTCTTATAATGTGGGCCTCTTGGTGATACATTTTTTTTCAGTTTTCAGAAAAACTGCATTTCACGTTTAATTGTGAAAGGTATTTTTGCTGGGTATAGAATTGTAGGCTGACAGCCCTTTTTCTTTCAGTACTTTACAATGTTTCTCCACTGTCCTTTCACTTATACTGCTTCTCATGAGAGGTGTATTATCAGTTTTACCTTTATCTGTATATAACTTGTCTTTTTTTCCTCTGGTTCCTTGAAGATTTTCTCTTTTTCACTGCTTTTAAACAATTTCATTATAGCAAGTATTTTTCTAGATTTCTTCATGTTTCTTGTGCTTGAGGATCCTTGAGCTTCTTGAATCTGTGGTGTTACAGTTTTCATCAAATTTGGAAAAGTTTTGGCTAGTATTTCTTCAAATATTTTTCCTGTCCCCTGCCTCATCTCTTTCAGAGGTGTTAATTACATATTTATTAGGCCACTTTAAGCCTCATAGGTCACAAAACTGTATTTTGTTTTCAGTTTGTGTTTCAGTTTGGATAGTTTCGATTGCTTTGTTTTCAGGTTCACCAATCTTCTCTTCTACAATTTCTAATTTGCCATCAATCACATTCAGTGTATCTTTCATTTACGATATTGTAGATTTCCCTCCAAGAAACTCCATTTTATCTTTTTTAAAATAGATATCTTCCATGTTTCTACTTAATATGTTCAATCTTCTGCTACCTCAACCTGACATATCATCATAATTCCTGTTTTAATGTCCTTGACACAGGTAATTCTCTCACCTGGGTCATTACTAGGTTGATTTTGATTGATTTATTTTCCCCCTCATTACGGTGTATATATTCTCCTGCTTCTTTGTGTACCTGGAAGTTTCTTATTTGATGCTAGACATTGTGATTTTATTTTATTGAGTGATAAATAGTTTTGTACTTCTACAAATATATCTAGAGCTTTGTTCTAGGACTGGGTTAAATTACTTGGAAATAGTTTGATCCTTTGAGATGTTGGTTTTAAGCTTTATTATATGGGACCAGATCAGCATTTAGCGTGGGGCTAATTTTCCATGTTACTGAAGGAAAACCCTCTTGTGCCCTACTTGATGACTGTGTGAGCTCCAGAGAGTCTTCCCTCTAACTCTTTTAGATGGTTCTTTTCCTGGCCTTGGGTAGTTTTTCACACACCTCTGCTGACCACTAAACTGAACATTCATAGGGGACTCTGCAGATTTCCCGGTTCTCTCTGCAGCTCTTTCTTCAGTGGTCCTCTGCCTTGTGAACTCTAGCTGCCTTAGCTTCCCTGTACAACCAGCTGTGTTTCCTCAACTCAGAAGGACTCAGAGCTGCTCTTCTGCAGCTCTCCCTCCCTGTGCCACTGCCTGGAGACTGCCCAGGCCATAGGACAGGATAATTACAGGGCTCACCTCACTTATTTCACATCTCTCAAGGATCACAGGTGTTTGCTGCTTGGAAATCATTGTTTCATAAATTTTACCTGTGTTTTTTTTATTTGTTTCATAAGGAAAATAAATCTGGCCCTTGTTATACCCTCTTGGCTGAAAGCAAAAGTTGGGATGAGAAATTTAAAAGTAACGCTGGGACTGTGATCATTTCATTACATGATATCCATTTCAGTCCACAAGGGCATGAAAGAGAAATAATGGCTATAAAAGTCAATTATGGCACTAGATTAAAAGGCCTTTCTGATTGGCTCCAGTGGGTCTCTGGCTGCATGAACAATACAGGTTTTAGATGATGCTTAATTTTCCATATCTCCCAGGAGTTCAATATAGAGAAATGCTTATTCTGGAGATGCACAGATAAATTAGCTCTGTTCCCTCACAGATGGGAATCGGTGTTATCCAGAAAGGTAATAACATAGACATCAGCTCTCCCTTTTGGGCACCAACCTTATTGACAGACCCAGTTCCCCATACTTGTCATGTATTAACTGAGCAGAAACCTGAGGTTTTACTAATGAAGACTCTAAAGCATAGAGAGAGATGATCTCTAGGAACCAGCTGGCAAGTCACTCACTGCCAGACTCTTTGCACTACCTTGAATGGCTTCGTGTCCTTGGAAGAAGCCATGAAAATGGTTTATATGAACCCCTGCAAGAAAAATGACAAGGTCTTATGTGTTATGTTGGTGAACCACAGGAAAAATGTGAAATCAGGCTTATAGAGTAATACATTGCACAGGGAGGTCTCTAAGGATTTCTTCCTCAAATCTGAGCTATTCCACAAGTTCATCAACAGCTGAGGAAGCCACATAAGGAAGGCTTAACAAATCTGCTGTTAGGGTCATGTCTGGATCTCAGCACAACACATACCTAATGAGCACTTACTATGTGCCAGGTACTGCTCAAGGCAGTTCAGAAACACTGGTGAGCACAAGCAAAGATTGCTGCCCTGGAAGGGTTTATAATCTAGAAGAAGGAGATACAGGCATAGCTATAATCAAAAGGTGAGCTATAGAGTATATTAAAAGATGGTAAATATCTGAAAGCAGGGCTTTCCTTTAATGAATTAGGAGATGTGAATGCTGCACAGGTGGACAGGGGAGGGTACCAGACTGTCATCTTAAAGAGGGTGGTCAGGGTAGGCCTCATAGAGAAGTTTATATTTAAAAACAAAACAAAAAACAGAATCAAAAGAGATGAGGGAATTAGTTATGCGGATACCTGGGAGAAGAGTGGCAGGAAGGAGGAAACAGCCAGCATGAAGCAAGTGTGTCCCTGCTCGGGTCCAAGAAGAACAGGAGAACCAGTATAGCTGGAACAGAGTAAGTGCAGGGGAGCATAGGGCAGGATGAGGCCCAGAAGGAAGAAGGGAGGAGGCACACATCCGCACCAACAAGGCAGCATTGCAGGGAAGAATTGAGGGATAACAGCATATGTACGCTCTCCTGCCATACCCAACATCAATCACAGCACAGGCAAAACCTACACACAACCCTACAAAAGCAGGGAAGGTGCAGACTGTTGATAGAGCAGGGCCTGGAGCCCTGAAGTGTGGCACTATCTTCATCTGGATTTGACTGATACATGTCCCAGGCCTAGGGCAGCATGCCCCAAGTCCTTGGTTCTCAAAGAGTTCACAGGGAAGCATCTAGTCTTCTGCATTTTCTTCCCCAAATGAGTATCAGTGTGTTGGAGAGAGAGAGAGTTCTAGATTTCTCTTCAAAGAATCAGTACGTCAGTATGTTCAGTTCTTTGTCCTCCATTTTAAAGTTTAACTCCTCATAGTTTCTGTAAACAACCTTTTCCACCAGTTTTAATCAGTAGTTCACATCTGTTCCCCTGGTCACCTGCTTTGACCTGAGTCACCCCTGGTCACCTGCTCTGACGTAAGTCACCTTTAGTTCCCTGTTTCTAACCGTCTTTCCTGCCAAACTGCTAGCTCCGCCACTCTGGCTCATACCCTTGCTCTCTTTAAAATAGCCAATCGGAATTAGCTTAGACTGCGTGGTCCAACCCTAGCCAAAAGGGGAATGACACAGCAGTAAGGGTTACCTGCGACAGGAATAAGAACCCCTTCCCCTCCCTTGCTCAGGTGTATTCTTGCCATTGCTCCATCCACGAGTGACACTTTCTATCTTTTGCTGAGAAAACTCTTTGAGCACTCATTCTTCTTTTCGGCACTGAGGAACAAGCATTTGTTTCTAACAATCGTGACATTTTCTCCAGTGTGCACAGTCACTGCTACCCCACAGTCAGATTCCTCTAAAGCAAGTGTCACTAGCCTTGCAAGCAGGACAATCACCACTGACCAGCTGAGGCTGGTGGCCATCAAGGAGACTGTCATTCCATCACTCCCCTAAGAAATCCTTTCTGCTAGTTATTGGAGAGGAAAACACACATTTATTATATTGCTGGTGAAACTCTCAAGGCAAAAGCAAGCAGGAAAACATATTTTGCAGTTCCTTGGGAGCCCAGGAATAAATGTTCAGCTTCAATGTAACAGGCACATGGGAAGATCTCACTTGATATGCATTTGGATTTTGAGCTTCTAGTGAGAAAGGAGTCACAAAGCTGAGCGAGCGAATCATTGCTTGTTGCCCTCTAATTGAATTCCTCTAACGAAAAGATGATTCTGAAGGAAAATAAAATACCACATCCCCTGCCTCCTCTCTTTGGGGTCTGTCTTTGAATGACAGTAGCTTTCCTTTCCTCCCTCAGTAACAGATATCCCTGGGCTTGCCTTCCAGCCCATCCCTTTCCAGCTGGCTGAGCCTGGCTTGTTTCCTAATCTCTCTTAGCTTCTATATTCTCATCTTTAAAATGGGGTTAAAAGTCTTTGCCTTTGGGGTTGCAGTCGGGGTTGTGTGTGACGGTGCAAGGACAAAGTCCAGCCTGGGAGACTGTGAGTCCCCAGTATAAGTGTCTCCCTCCCTCTGTCCCTCCTCCTCCAACGGAGATGCAAGTGCTTGGCTCCTAGAAGGGAAAATACCTCCAGCTCTCAGGGAGCAGGCAGTCTCTGCCCAGCCCCCACCCCACTTAATCCTGCCCTGTAGGACCAGCTCAGCCTGGCCTGCCACAGCTCACTGGTGGAGGACTCCAGAGTGGGCAGAGTGACCACTCTGTCCCTTGGCTCAGCTGGGCACTATCCACTTCCCCACTCCCGGTGTCTGGGGCCCTTTTCTCTGCGTGACGTCCTCCATGCTTATCCCATCCACACAATCTCATGCTGTCTCCACATCATCAAGGGACTCCCTGAAACCTGCTCTTTCCTGGTATCTCTGCAGCATCCATGCACTGTAGGGACTGAAGAGGCAGACAGGATGCCTCTTGGCAGGCACTGTGTATGTGCACGAGAGCCTTCACGCTGAAGCCACACAGTGGCTGATGGTGAGTTTGGACACTGCTGCAGGATGCTAGGGACAATCACATCCTAGGGCTCATCACATCTCCCCATAGAGGTATCCTTCAACCCTGCTTCTTGGGGTGGGAGGTACAGGCATCCAGTGGGAGGCTGACATGGGTTACAGCTTCCCATTCGTCTCTGGAGGGGACCCTCGCAGGCATGCTCCCCAGGGGAATGGCAGGGCAGAATCAGCACTACAGTGTGGATAAACATCCTTTGGGGAAACAGCCAGCAGGAGGCAACAGCCTGCTTTTAAGGAGCTGCCCTTTTTTGCGACCCCAAAGACGGCAGGCAATGCCCCACCTGTAGGTTGTGTCCCAATTTCCTAAACTAACTTATACTTAGACAGGAAGCACTCAAGAGGCAGCATCTGTCTCCAGGAGTTCGGGCTAATGGGCACTGGGACCGCATTCTGGGGGCAGCCTGCAGGTACGTGTGTGTCTTGGTGCTGCTCCCAAGTGCTTGCTCCAGGAACCCGCCCAGCCATCCACACATCCTCCTTGGGACCAGGTGTGCTTCTGAATGCCAGTGCTGGGACAGCCCTTCCTCAGGCTGACCACCTGCTGCCTAGCTGCTGAGTTCTACATACCCCTAGCTAGTTCCCCTATTTCTGTCCTCTCTCTATAGGATGGTGCAGGTTCTGCTCCCTTAGCCCTGTCACTGCCAGGGCCAGGTGGACCACAGGCTCCTGGCCTTCCCCTGTGGCCAGGGCCTTCCCTGTCTGCTACACAGATGGCCACAGGCATGAAGACTGCCCTGCCCTGGGTACCCACATGCCCCTCTTGGCACCCCCCACCCATAAAACCAGTCAAGCCACGGACCTTGGTGTTTGCATCATGGTGAAAAAGTGTGCGCTCAGGGCTGAATGAGACTTGAGTTCAAATCCTCGCTCTGCTACCTACCAACCAAGCCATTTTGAATGTTTGCTTACTCTGACTTGGTGTTGTCATCTGGAAACCATGGACAGGATCTCGGGAGCTATGGTGATGACTAATTGGGATCACACATGTTGGAAGCGTTAGTACCAAACACATAGGTAATGCTCAATAAGTGGTAACTGTTTAATGGGGTTATTATCATATAATCAATTTATTACTTGTTAAATTTTCCCAATTTGATACGCTCAAATGTTTAATAGTTTTAACCCTCTTGTTTATCAATGCAGGGTTTGAAGTCAGGTGACAGTGTCCTGCGTCTCTAGTGTCCTAAGTGTTCCATATTAAAATGTTAGGCTACCGGAGCCAGTGGTAACCCTGAAGCATTCCCCTGCAAAAGTGCCCATGTAGGGGACTGTGTGTAGACATGTGCCTGCAATTGCATGTGTAGGTGTGTATGTGCGTATGGCTATATGGGGTACACATGTGCAAATACCTGTGAGAGTGTGTTTATGCATGTCTCTGTATGCGAACGCGTGTGTGCATATATATGTATATGTGTGCCGAACATGTGTGTGCACATACATGTATACATGTGCTTGTGTATGTGCATGTGCTGAGTGTGAATGCCCATGTCCTCCAGCAGAAGCCAGAACTGCTGCGGGAGGGCTGGACCCATGCTCTGTCCCAAGCCAGTCCTCCCAGGGCTGCTTACCTCCATGTTTCTGCAGAAGGTGGCATTGGTGCCGAACAGGATCTGGCACTGCTCGTTGGCACTGTAGTGCATGCCCGGCAGCTTGTGCGGGAGGCGTACCGTGTGCTGGCTTCTGGGGTCCGTGACTTGCAAGCAGGTGCTAACTTTTGACCTGAAACAGCCGAGAGGCAAGTTGACTTGCAAATGTGCTGCCTAGGTTTTTGTTTTGTTTTGTTTTGTTTTGAGTTTTCAGTCACTGAGAAGGAGGCACCTCTACGTTCTTTATGGAAAAAGGACGCAAGCACTGGACACACGGACTGTGCTTTTTTGCTGTGCATTCCTTCTTCTACATGGCCAAATGTGAATCTTCGCTCTGAAGGCAATAAGAACCTGGAGACTCGGGAGGGGCATAGGAATGACATCCACGAGGCTGATGGACTTTTATTGGGGAGTTTGAAAGCTTTCTTTGATGAAAATGATTTTGGAATAGATTATCATATCTTCTCAGATTATGGCTTTGAGCAAAAACTATCATGAATAAAGAACAAGTTAGACTTGTTTTACTTTAAATAAAATCAAAGTGCTTATTTCCAACACTTCAGGTTCTCTTCGAGTGCTTGTGGGGCCTCGGTGTTTCACTTCACCACGCTGTCCCTGAAAGCCACTGGCAACACCTGCCAAGGACTTCAGGATTTCAACTGGGGTGGGAGCATTAATTTACAATGAGAGGTGCATCTCTAAAAGAGTGAACTGGGGGCCGGGTTCGGGGGCTCACGCCAATAATCCCAGCACTTTGGGAGGCTGAGGTGGGTGGATCACTTGCAGTCAGGAGTTCGAGACCAGCCTGGCCAATATGGGGAAACTCCCGTCTCTACTAAAACCACAAAAATTAGCCAGGCATGGTTGTAGTCCCACCTGTAGTCCCAGCTACTTGGAAGGCTGAAGCAGGAGAATCGCTTGAACTCGGGAGGCTGAGGTTGCAGTGAGCCAAGATTGCGCCACTGAACTCCAGTCTGGGTGAGAGAGTGAGACTCTGACTCATAAATAAATAAATGAACAAGTGAATTGGGGATTGCGAGGCTCTAGCTCTAAAGGAGGTTACTTACTACAATGCTTTTATTTCTCAATTTCTAAAGGCAGATGGTTTAAGGCAGAAAACCCAGTCACTTGCCAAGATTATTAAGGAAAAAGTTTCATGAACACGAGACACACAGACCGATCCTGGTTTACTTCTTCTGGGCTCAGACACACAATAGTTCTCACCAGTGGGACCAATGGCATGTATGTGAGCAAATAAAAACACCCCATCTTGGCCGGGTGCGGTAGCTCACACATAATCCCAGCACTTTGGGAGGCCGAGGCAGGCAGATCACCTGGGATCAGGAGTTCAAGACCAGCCTGGCCAACATGGCAAAACCTCTTCTCTACTAAAAATACAAAAATTAGCTGGGTGTGATGGCACGTGCCTATAATCCCAGCTACTGGGGAGGCTGAGGCAGGAGAATCGCTTGAACCTGGGAGGCAGAGGTTGTAGCGAGCCAAGATCACACCACTGCATTCCAGCCTGGGAGACAGAGTGAGACTGCATCTCAAAAAACAAACAAACAAACAAACAAATCAACCAACCAACCCACCAACCAACCCACTCCATCTTGTCACCATGACCCTTGTGGGTAAAGCGAAATAACATCGAGGGGCTTACAGCATTTCTTAAGATCTGTGGTATCAAATACTCAGTGGGAAGTAGACTACATTAAAAGTAATGAGTGCATTTTTAAGCTGGTTTACCACTGAACAATATTCCCATCAACAGGGAACGTCATGAAAAAAGACCTGGAATGGCCCCTTTGCCACTACATCATGAATTCACCCGGTACTTGAACGTGTTACTGGACTGAGAAGCTCCATCTGCAGGTGAGACTCACCGACTCACTGCTGTCTCCCAGGGTGCATGAATTGACACGGCTAAGTAGTTCAGTGACCAGGGTCTGCACAGTCACTCTGTAAATTCAACCCTGAGGTCTTGACACTAAGGGACCCGCCCCGTCCATGGGTATAAACTGTTTGACAAAGGTCTGAAACCAGATGGCTGATTCTTCCACAGAAATCTGAGAATGGAAGGGTGCAGACACCTTCTGGGAAGAAAGTAGCAGTGAGATAAACACAGCCCTCTCCTCCCCAGAGGTGAGGAAGGTCAGCAAACCCACCCCGCAACCCCCAGCAAATCCACTCCCTCTCTAGGGAAGCAGCCTCCATCTCCACACCAGGAAATGCTCCATTCTGCAGCGGCCCAGGGGCGCCCCAAGGTGGTGACCACTGCAGAGGAACGAAATGGTTTCTTTTCAAGACAGGGTAACTATGCTGATATTTCAATCGATTGGCAGTTACGTAATGATCACCCACTGTGTGCCCATCGCTGGAGCAGATGCGCATGCGGGAGATGTTCTTGCCATTATAGGACACTCTGCGCTGACTGCCTCTTGAGGCTAGATGCAAATCCCAAAAGAGAGTCGTTTCTCCACTTCACACTTGCTGAGACTCCAACACTTTTGTCTTTTGGAAGTACTTCTGATTGCATTAATCCTATAGAATAATTCCAGGACTTACTTGAGGAAGTTTTCAAGGTCATCTCGGCTGCAGGAGGACCAAGAGAGGTCACTTGGGTTCCGGCCTTTCACCCACTCTCCCGACATGATGTGGGACCTGCCAGCGCAGGATGAGTGGTCATCATCGTGGTTCATGCCCAAGCTGTCCAAGAAGGAGAAGGAGAGAGGGATGCTTATGCTACAGGCTTCTCATTTCCAGTTCCAGGTGCAAGTGGATCATGCTAAGCTAAATCAACTCTTAAAAACAAAAACTGACATAAGGTGTAAGTGGTTCTCACAGAGCAGACCCACAGTCATGTGTTTTCAGAGAAATAGAAGGCAAGGATTTGTTTATTTAGCGAATGAAGATAAATTGAGCAAATGACAGACACTAATAGAATTCGCTAAATAACAATAAATCAACGAAGTATATTAACTCTGATAATTAACTGTGACACGATAATTCTTAAACTCTAAGCTTCTGATGGTTAGACTTGTTTTCTTACATTAAATATTCCAATGTTCATGGTTTAGGTGTTTCTGTTCCTTAGAGATAATTCACTGTGCTAAGGGGAATCACTGGGTACCATCCTAAACATTGACATACAGAATGTTCTGAATCTAAGCCTTCAAACTCATTACCAAGTATGGCTTTTCTATCTTTCGCATCTAACAAGATCATAGCTGTCACCTTCCCTATTCAGCTATACTGGAGAGATACCAGGATGCCTGTCTCAACCTGGAGGGCTGATCACACTGTGAACTGAACAGTGATCTTAGCTTATACACTTGCCCTCACTGGGGTAAGCCAAGACACGCAGCACACAAGATCCAGTGGCCCACAGTTCACTGACCCAGAGTTCCTTATGACCCAACTTGTATAAGGATGGCCATCTTTCAACAATCTCAGTAGAACAACAACAAAAAAGAACACGTACTTTCATTCATTCAAAAATATTAGATACCTTCCAAGTGCCAGGTAACGGACCACAAGGAAAAGACCTGAAATCACTGCCAGCTTGGGAGAAGAGATGAACACTGACAGAGATAATGATAAAAGAGGTTTCTAAATTCTGCTCTAGAGCCACATTTTCCTAGTTTGCTCATAGATGTCTGACCGTCTTCCGTCAACTCCCCTGCTTGGTGCCTCATGGCGGTGTTCTCCCCAAGAGAAACCCATCCTGTCTTCTCCTCTGCACGCCTGCAGGCCACCCCCACACCCTTTTGCCTACAGAGATGCTCCCCTGGCCAACTCCCAGGTGCAGCTGGATCAGCTAAAGTCACTCATGTCATTTGGAGGATCCGCTGCCTGGCGCTCATGTGTTCTGGAACTTTGGGTTAGCGGGTCCCTCTCTGATCACCCATATGTGGCTGCCCCCATCAGTGGAGGGGCGGCATCCGTACCAATCTTCAATTTTATTTATTCTTAAACCTACTGATGCCAGTGATACTTGTTATTTCAATTCATACATGAGGTTACATGTTGGGTTAACCAACGAAATATGAGGACAAACACCAAGTTGTTGTTCTCATGAAAACAGATTTAGCTGGTAGCTAAGACAGACTGCCATCCAACTGGGTGTGGGCAAGACAACTGTGAAAGATGAGGAATAAGTCATAAAAATCTGCTCCCAGGCTGCTTCACAAGTCTTTTATAATCCTTTCTATGTGTATACACACACACACACACACACACACACACACACACACACACACACATATTAAAGAAATTGGATTCAAACTCTCATTATAGGCATGCTTTGTGTGAGGAAGTTGTATTAGTCCATTTTCACACTGCTATAAAGCTACTACCTGAGACTGGGCAATTCATAAAGGAAAGAGGTTTAATTGGCTCGCAGTTCTGCTAGGGAGACCTCAAAACTTACAATCATGGCAGAAAGTGAAGGGGAAGCAAGGACCTTCTTCACACGGCGGCAGGAGAGAGAAGCACAAGCAGGGAAAATGCCAGATGCTTATAAACCCATCAGATCTTGTGAGAACTCCCTCACTATCACAAGAACAGCACAGAGGAAACCATTCTCATGACCCAATCACCTCCCACCTGGTCCCTCCCTCGACACATGGGATTATGCGGATTACAATTCAAAATGAGATTTGAGTGGGGAAACAGCCAAACCATATCAGAAGGTGACATGGAAATCCAATTGGCAGACACCCTTCCTCAAAGAAGACGCTTCCCCTCTCCACTACAAAATTGATGAAAAAAGCTAATGTTTTTATAGCTTAAGTTAAAACAAAATGTCTAAGGCACCTACGTATAATGTCTTGATTATTTCTCCACTTGAATCAATTTTTTGCCTAATTGGTCAAGTGACCAACTATGGTCATGTCTGAAAAGGGAGTGTCTGCATCACCACCTAGGTATGGATGGCCACAGTTTCGCTTGGTCCAGGCCTCTGTCAACCTCAGACTCTCCTGACTGGAGGCCCACAGGCTCTTCCAACTCACCCTATTTTCTTAGGGCAGCAGTAACCGGTGCAAAGCAAGCATTTGATAAAAACATTTATTGAATGAATTATCTGTTTAATAGTGAAGAAAGTGCCAAAAAATACTGGAGAACTCACATCCATGACAAGTGTGTTGATCGGGCATGGTGGCAGACTGCTTGGCAGAATGGCAAAAGCCACCTCTCGTTAGATTCAGTCTCGTCCTCCTGTCTCAGTGTCAGGTATCCATCCAATTAGGGTTAAAGGAAGACTGAAGAAATTATCAGACAAATCTGGCCAGTGAGAATAGTTTAGCCATATTCTTTTTTTTTGAGATGGAGTCTTGCTCAGCCACCTAGGCTGAAGTGCAGTGGCGCGATCTTGGATCACTGCAACCTCCGCCTCCTGTGTTCAAGTGATTCTCCTGCCTCAGCCTCCTGAGTAGCTGGGACTAGAGGCACGCACCAGCACGCCCTGCTAATTTTTGTATTTTTAGCAGAGACAGGGTTTCACCATGTTGGCCAGGATGATCTCAATCTCTTGACCTCGTGATCCACCCGCCTTGGCCTCCCAAAGTGTTGGGATTACAGGCGTGAGCCACCGCTTAATGGTCACTTGGTTGAATAAAGTGAGTTCTATTTTTTCAATGCAATTACTCAGCTTTTTACTTCACTTTTGGATGAGCAACAGAACATGTTTATTTATATACAAGTGCATGAGAAAGCAATCTCCATTCAGCTTTAAAACATTCTGTTACAAATAAAAAATTTTTTTAAATATATTCATCCTTGGCACCAAAAAAATTATTTTACTTTCACTGTCAGTATGAATTCTTTCTTTTTTTGAGGTTCATTTTCTTTAACTGTATTTTATGGTGGAAAAAGCACTTCACATGAGAGCTACCTTCTGAAGTTATTAAGCTTACAATACACTATTGTTGGCTACAATTGCAATGCTGTACAGCAGCTTTCTTGAGCTCCACTGAAACTCGATGCCCACTGATTAGCAGCTCCCCCTTCCTCCTCCCTCCAGCCCCTGGCAGTACAAGCCCACTCGTTGATTCCATGAATTTGACTATTTTAGATGCCTTATATAAGTGGAATCCTGCAGTATTTTTCTTTCTGTGACTAGCTTATTTCATTTAGCATAAAATAAGGGGTTAAGTTTTAAAATACGTAAGAAACTCCTACAACTCAATAGCAAAAAAACAACCCAGTTAAAAGTGGGCTCAAGAATTGAGAAGACATTTCTGTAAAGAAGACATACAAATGCTCAGCAGGTACACGAAAAGATGCCCAATGTCACCAATCATCAGAGAAACATAAATCAAAACCCCGATGAGATACCACCTCACACCTCTCACAATGTTTACTACGAAAATACAAAAAACATGACAGATGTCTGCGAGAACGTAGAGAAATTAAAACCCCTGTGTGGCATTGGTTAGAATGCAAAATTGTATAGATGCTATGAAAAACCACTATGGAGGTTCCTCAAAAATTAAAAATAAAACTACTGTACGATCCAACAATTCTATTTCAAAATATTTATGCAAAAGAATTGAAACCAGAATCTCCAAGAGACATCACTCCCATGTTCAGTTACAGCATTATTCACAATAGCCAAGATATGAACACAACCTAAATAGCCACTGATAGATGGATAAATAAAATGCAGTCTATGCATACAATGAAATATTCAGTCTTAAAAAAGGAAATTCTGCAATATGCAACAACATGGATGAACCTTGCGGACATTATGTTAGGTGAAATCGGTTTTTAATTTCCTTCTATCTGGTAGCTTTTTCTTTCTCTACTTCATGTTAACTGTTGAAGGAACTGACTGGTTTTTCAAGTACACTTAGCAAAGGACATCAAAAGTCAACTATCTTAAATTTGACTTGGGTTTGTCTTTCTTTAAATAAAATTGTTGAGAGAGTTCTTAAATGAGTAGGTCTTCTGAAAGTTTTGATGGATTTCAATGAACTCTGCCGAATGTACAGAGGTTATAGAAATAAAATGTCTCGTGAAAAAAGTGGCTGCAGCTGCCATCTCATGGTGTATCCATTGCATGTGGACCAGGTCAAATTGTTATCTCCAGCCTTGGCAGGCATGGTCCTTATCAGCATTAACAATGTCTCTTCATAAGGGTCACAACTCACAGACCCTGGAATCCTAGTCTGAGTCACACAGACCATAGTCTCTACTTGGAACATGATCTTGCACTTGGAAGCAATGAGGCAAATGCGAGGCCTTCATTGTATCAATGACGTGAAACGTTCAGGAATGTAAGCCTAAGAGAAAGGAACGTTTTGCCTCTTTAAGGAACATGCATGGTTTCAGGAAGGCACAGGTTCTGGAACCATGAGCTGCGTTCCGGGGAAAATCATCTGGGAACCTACACAGAGGTTCCATTTGCCTGGGTCACTGCCCCTCAAATACCCTACTCAGAAAACTCGTTTCTCCTGGAACAGCCCCCAAGTAAAGAGGGTGTCATTAGCTGCAGCGTCAAACGTTACAAAATTTGCACATTCACCAAATGGATACAGCATTGTCTTACTTTGAGAAATATTCAAGTCCCTTAAGAAAGCATCTCTCCCTGTAGGCATTCTCTAAAAGCTCTTTCCCTACCTTGACCAGGATCAGAGGCATCTCCCACCTCAGGTAATGAGAACTTTTCAAACCTAGGGCACAAGTCGATGGAGGATCAACACATGAATGAATTATTCTAACTGTGCACTTGGACAAGCTGCTCCCATCCTCCCTCGCTGGGATCTCCTGGGCAGCTACTAGAAGGGTTTTCCAAACATCGATGTTGCTTGGAAAACCACAATGGGAGGAGATCCAGGCTCTGGGAGGATGGTCTCACCATTTAAGGAAGAAAATTTCATGAGTTTTCTCAGTGGTCAACTTGGTTATCAAATGAAAGGGGCTCCTTCTTCCCACAGGGCCTCTTCTCCTGGCCAGAGAACCTGGTGATTCAGGAAACACACAGGATGGTTACAAAAGTGCTCAGAAAAGATGGCTGTGCTGTTGGCAACTCCATATTCCTCACAGGGATCTGGCCGACCGGAGCACACCGTGTCCCGTGAGCATTTCACTCTGCCAGCCCAAGAGGACTTCCCCAAGGAATGTTCTAGACAGCAAAATCAGCCGAGTGGGATTCTTGGGTTTCTGGAGCTTGTCTCTAATATAGATCATGCTTGATCTGCTCTAAAATGTTTAAATGCTAACTAAGTGGCTCATCACTTTATAGTTGGATTAACTAGCATTGGACTGGGAGGAGTCTTGATACTTGAGGTTGACATCAACTACTGTCTAGGCTATTTTTAGTTTAAATGAAAGATTACTTTGACTGAGAAACTCATGTTATTTTAAGTTTATGTCCCAGGGCATTTATTATTTCTGGCAACATTATATTTAACGAAAATGTGTGGTGTTAAGTACGCCCAGTAATTTTAACTTTCAGTGACTCTGGGGCTGGGGGCACAGATGGGCCTTGTGTCTCACATGGCCCAGCTTTATCAGACGCAGTCATGGCTTCATGGCCTTGAGTTGATTTTATCTTAAAATAACATGCTGCTCTTTATTTGTTTTGGGAGACACGAAGCACACCATGCGGTGAGTTCTGAGAGGATTCCCACAGTGCTTGACCCCTCCTGGTTTCTGAATCTCACAGGAGATGAGCAGGTGTTCTAGACTTGGGATATCTGCCACTCTGGAAGTTTCAGCTTTACCCGGCTCTGAGCCTACCTGTCTCTCAGAAGCTTTGGGATTTTGATGTCACGTGTAGGAGTCAGGTCCAGCCTCACCTCAGAGCAGTCTTGGCTGAGTTTGTGAAATGAATGCCTGGAGTGGGATGAAGAGCCTGGGCTCCCGTGAACATAGCCTCTCCATGGAAGGCTGGCTCCAGCCCTACTTCCATAGCCCTGTGGGGACACTGCCTGGCAATTCCTATTCAATAGATGTTTATTGACATTGCAGGAACTGGAATGGCCCATGGCAGTTTCTAAGAAATAGTGGACAGATGTGTATTCATTATTGCTAATCAACATAACAATAATTAACAGGCCAGCTCTGCACTAGAGGGGAAATTCTCCAGTCACTACCTCTTGCCAAGAACCAGATTGTGCCCCCAGTCTTGAGCTACTCAGAAACGCTAGCTACAGGATTAAATGCCACTAGGGGATAACACGCTGCACTCATTTATAGGTCGAAGAACAGGGTCAGTTCCCATGATCATCAATAACCCCACTTACGGAGAGCAAAACAAATAGGCAGCAATAGCAGCAAAAGCCTCTCACTGTGGAGAAGGTACTTGTGTTTTGTACAGAAAAATGAGCCCACCAGTTTTCAGGGATTCAGCAACAAGGCAAACACCAGAGTAGATTGGGGGTCGCCATAGATTTAGCTATACTTCAAATGCACATAGTGCCATGTAAGATCATTTGAACCACACTATTTTCACCTTTCACCCTTACTTTAGACTCTCACTCTGTCAAGGTGCAGTGCCCTGGGCTGCTACCATTTTGTCTGAGCATTTCACTTATTTTACCACTGTGTCTTCACAGCCTCCAGTGAAACAGGGATAGGAGCAGCCATCATCTTCCCCATTCTTGCTGAGCACCTTTGAAGGCTGCAAGAATAGAGTGATTTGCTCAAGTCATGCAGAAGAGCAGAATCTGCACTCCTGGCTGGCCTTCTTTCTCTGAAACCATCTTTCCCAGCCAAGTTAACAGTATTAGGCATCAGGCCCTAGCTGCTTAGTCTCCCATATTCAGCACACCCTCCTCCACCCATGCACTCTAGGGACACGTGCATACACAGTGGCCAGCTCCAAGTCCCAGCCAGCCTCCAATGTCCTGATGGTTTTGATGAGAAGGCGTGGGCAGCCAGGGAGGATGACACAAAGTACCCCTTCCCATCTAGAAGCAGCCCTGGCTTTGCAGTCAGACCAACCTAGAAGAAAATGTCAGCTCTGCCTCTTGAGAAAGAAATATCACACCTCTGAGCCTTAGTTTCCCATCTGTGACTAAACAGGGATAATACTGAATGTCATTCATTCATTCACCAAGTATTTGTTGAATGCCTTCTGCATGCCAGATACTGTTCTAGGCACTGGGAATACAGAGTTTACATTCTTTAAAGGAATGGGGGTCAGCGTCACATGGGAAAACAGCCACCAAAGTGCCTGGCAGTAGTAGGTACAGCAGGGAATGGCCTTGCTTCTTCTAAGCACACACATTCGCTTGACCAAAGCAAGTTGCAGCCCCCAAGCTGCAAACTCAGGTGCTCTCAGACAGCTGTGGTCTAAGGAGGGAAGTTATACTGTAAGGCAGGTGGGCCGGTGGGGAAATGAAAAGTTTCCACCCCACTTCAGTGCCTTTATATTCCACTCTTGCTCTGCAATGAGCTAACAGAACAAAATCTCTGTTCTAGCAGATGTGGTTTAGGGACTGTGGTGAGACTCCTGGAAGAGAGCTTAAGGGAAGTCTTAGAGGCCCACTGTTCTTGGTAAGTGGCTACCCCATCCAGGACTGCAGATGCCCTTAGGACACCTCTGAAGGACAATCACTGATGACCACTCATCTATACGGTGTGTTGCTCTCCATAGGAAGGGGATGAAGATGGTGGCCTAGGGCACAACCTCCCATTCTTTTCAGCTCCCAACGGTAGATCTAGGTTTGAATGCAACAGGCCACACTCCTCCTTGCTTCAGTGTGTGTGCAGTAGCCTGGACTCGGTAAAAGCTCAAGGGACATTGGACTATAGGGCTGAAGCTCCTGCCATCTCTGTGAAATGCGGTTTTCTGGTCCTAATAGATTCCATGGGCTTGTCAGCTCCTGCCACTCTGATCCTGCTCCCACATGACAAAGATAGTCCTTAGAGAGTGAGCTGGTCTCACCTTTCTCCACTCCATCAGCTCTTAGAGCACAGCTGGACACAGGATGGGGATCAATCAATGGCTTGACATGAAAGCAGCATATGAGCACCTAGGTCCATGTAATGCACCATCAGTACACAGGACAGAGGCTACCCACAGTGTGCATCCACCCCAATGCCTCATGTGCATGGCATGGCTTCATGATAGGATGGTCCCAATATGAACACACAATGACACAGGCTCCCAAACGAGTGACACCTGCTTGGGGGGCTCGCATTCTCCTTCCCACAATGTCCTCACTGTTTAGAGCATCCAAAAATGCATCTAGAGTCAATGCAGGCAAATGGCCTCATGACTTGAATAGACTCTGAGTCAAAGATTTGAAATATTTCACAGGAAAGAAACCCATAAAGTTATGTTAGTTTCTGACCTGGGAAACCATTCTGTTGTGAGGGGCCTTGCTAAAGCTGATTCCAGTTAGAAATTCTGAGGATGTTTAGAATGATGTCATAACAATGGAATAAGAATATAGCCTCCCCAGGTGATTAGAGGGAACAATGCTGATTCTGGTGAAAAGGCTGTAGGGTGTTAAGAAAACCTCTGCCCGGCAGCAAGACAAATAGAGGGAGTCGAAGCAATGAACCAATTCTTTTTCCTTTCTCTCTTTAGTCTCTTTTTTTTTTTTTTCCCGGAATGACTGGGTATTTTGAGAACTTTATTCTTCCCTATGATTTTAGTTTGTCAGAGTCTATAAAAAGTCATTCTAATTTGGGATTGCACTGAATACACTAATTCGGGGGAAAATGGCATCATTAGAAGCTTGAGTCTTGCCATCTTAGGACACAGGGCACCTCATCATTTTGCCAGGCTTTTTGTGAATGACCTTGGCCAATGTTTTTAGTGTGCATCACGAAGGTCTTACATTTCCTATTAGCATCATTCCTGGGTATTTCATGTCTTTGGACGACACTGTGAATAAGATCTGCTTTTTATTCTTTTGTAATTATTGCTTGCACATAGGAAAATTACAGATTGCTGCATGTTGGTCTTATGACGCAATACCATGATGAACATCTACTGGCTCCAAAGGCTTTTCAGATGATTCTTTTATAATATACAGACAATTCTCATTGTGCCTCATCCCTTTGTATATTTACACCTTATTTCTTGCTTTATGAAATTGAACAGGACTTCTAAAATAATATTAAGTATCAGTTACAACATGGGCACCTTTACCCTGTTCCCATATCGACTGGAAATACTACTAATGTTTGCACACTGACTACATTTGCTCCAGATTACTCATAGGTAGGTAAACTTGATGAGGTTAAGGAAGCTTTCTTGTAAATAATCATTTGTAAAGCCTTCCTGGCTGCTACAGTGCGATGGTCCAAGGAGAAAGAGAACATGGTTAAAGACCTGACAATAATTATTATGCGGATGTTAAGCAAGGTTCCTAAACTCCTGGGCATGTTTTCCTAGCTGAGAGATGAGGGGCACGAACCAGGTGGCTATTAAAAGGTTTCCAGTCTAGAAGGGAATAACTTCATGATTCCTGATCTAGGAGGCTGGGCACAATTTAAGGTATAGTTGTTATTCATTCTTTCAAGAGTAGATTGTGCACCGTCTTGCACCAGGCATTTTGCAGAGCACCAGGCTCATAGCAGTGAGTGACACACAGCCCCTGCAGGAAGCCCATGGTCTGGTGGGGATCAGAGAGAAGTCAACAGGCTGTTGGTATGTAGCCTAGGCCAGTGCTGTTCAATAAAACTTTCTGTGATGATGGAAAAGTCTCTATGTGGGCTGTCTGATATCGTGGCCACAGGTCACATGTGGCTACTAAGAGTTGGATATGTGCTAGTGTGACTGAGGAATTTTTAATTAAGATAAATTTAAATAGGCACAAGTGACTAATTGCTAGCACCCAGACCACACAGGCATAAGTGAGAACGTGACTGGCTAACTTGAGCTAGGAGCCCTGGATATCATCTTATTGGATATCATCATAGTATATCTTTGCCCACAAATTACTTACAGATACTTGGAGAAATAACCCAATCCCGTAACACGGCTGGAGAACAATTAGTGGCCAGGTGTCGACATCAGGAGCTGAAAGCATGGGCACTCAGAAAAGGGAGCCCTTTGCCTGTTATCACGTGACTACTGACTCTTCATGTGATCTTAATTTATACCCAGTTTACCCTCCAAAATGGTTGTGCTGATGCTGTCATCAGTGAAAACCCTCCAAATTCCAGGGCTGCTGTGGATTTCTTAGAAGTGAAGAATCAGAACCAAAAGTTCTTTGCACAGCACCCAAGTGAAGGAAAAACCACCAGCCTGCCCTGTGTGCTTTGGACAGTGATAGGATGCTGGAGTGCAAGTGTGACCTCAAGCAGCAAGCAGGACTCCCGAGGCACCTTCTTACGGATGGCACGCAGTGTAATTAAACCTGGGATCTTCTCAGTTTCTAATGAATTTAGTCAAAGAATGTGCCTTCATCTGCTAAAAAAGCGCATGGTGAAATTTAATGAGGTAGAACAAGGGAGATAATTGTAATGCTAAGAGGTCTTGTGAGGCTCTGCTTAGGTTTTTAAAGGACAATAACATATGGAGAAAACCTTTTACTTAGGAATATAAATTCATGAAAGCACTGAGCTCTTCTGAAACTACCCATGGACATGACGAATGTCACAGGGCCTGAGCTGCTCTCCCTTCTGAGGCCTGCTCTGGCCCAGGACACAGAAGTGCTCCTGGCCAAAAACCCAGATGATCTGTCAGAACATGGCGAAGCTGTGTAAACCTTCCACTCTAAACACCGCAGGACGAACAAGTGGGATACGTGTTGGCTTTCTGGGACTCCTGTTCCCCTTTCAAGTCTGCGGTGGGCCTCACTCAGGCCCCACTGCATCTGTTAGAGGCAGGTGTGGGTACAAGGAGGACTCTGAGGATGCAGCTCATGGCTCCATTCACCTCTCCTGTGTACAGGGTGTACAGTGAATGATGGGAGGAACCACCTACTGGATTTTGGTTTCACGGTGGCTCTATTACAAGACCATGTGCATGGCTTATTAAGCTAGAACACAGCAGAGCTGAAGAGTACAAAGTGCTTCTCTTTAGAGAAATGTACTCCCAAGGTTCTGCCAAGGAAAGACTGCTGGAGCGGAGCGTTGTCAGTATCGCGGAACTTTGTTGAAGGAAACAGGGTGATTTGGTGAGAATAAGAATATGCTTTCTGCTTCTGAGCCTAGAGAGTAATTCATCTAATGGTGCTGCAGACACAGGGCTGGGACAGGGCAGGAAATGGAAAGACGGCTAAAACTTCCCAAAGACGAAAACCCCAGGCTAACACAATCTACCCTCCAGATGTCGAGGAGGAACTCGCTGCTAACAGCGCATAGCAAAAATTATGTGTAAGTGGAGAGCAATTCCTCAGTTTTAGGGAAACCTACAGCCACTCCAAGTCTTAAGTATCTTGTTTCTTGCAGAGTGCTACAGAAGCAAGCACATCAGAAGGTCAAGAACAAATCTCTCCATTCAATGCAACCTCTGGGGTCTGCACCACCCAAACTCTGTGGATTGGGGGATGTGATTCTTTCCCTTCCCACCTCCAGTTCCCCAACAATGTCCTGCTCCCAGGCTACCTGTCTGCTCCTACCCTCTCCTTGATGTCCCTGATTCAGAGGAACCTCCCCTTGACCCCCAGACGCTTTGTATTTTAACATCATCTGCCTTAACACATTATCCAGAGGAGTGACTATAATGGCAGATGTGTTGGGCATTGTGGTGGCCAAAGGGGTGGTGGTAGGGGCGGTGGTAAAACGATGCTGGTATCACCACTGTGGGCTTTGTTCATCATATTCCCTGCAAGGCGGGGATTCATACACTCCTGGTCTATGAAGGTTGCTACTCATTCAGGTCAGAGACTCGGGAAGCCCAAGGCATTCAGAGGGCCTGAAAAGACATCCCACATTTCTTCCATTCATGCTCTTATCCATCCACCAGCACAACTTCCACTGCCTGTCACATGGCAGGCATGATGCTAAGCACTTGTGTGTGTATGGAACATGCACCTAAGGTACAGGCAAAGGTGGAGCCACCCCTCAACACAAATGCTAAATGGGATGCTGAGAGTGGGAACAATATTGACAGAGTAGAGAAAGGAAATACTCCACAAGGGGTACTCATGCCCAGCAAGTGGGGAGTACCTGGGAAAGAGAACTGTTCTCAATGTGAAAGCCGCTATTCATTACATATATTATCTCATGAATTCATTATTATTATTCCACTTCACAGATGAGGTAACTGAGGCCAGGAGAAGTTGGGAAGCTTGCCTGAGGTCAAATAGCTGGTAATTGCCCAAGCACAGTTTGAGCCCTGGCAGCCCATGCATTGAACCTTAACACATGGTCCAGTCATTGAGGATGCAATTGCCCCCACACTCAAACAACAGCGAAGAACTGGTACTTGCTAACCTATGCGGAAGTGGCCATGTGGAGGCTGGCAGCCCTTAGGTACTGTGAACTGCATGCTCAAAACCAGCAGGCAAATCCCTCTTGGGGTTAGAAGTGGAGAGCCAGGGGGCATCTGCTCATGGGGCACTGGGACTCTCCTGCAACACAGCGTGGATGTGGCTTTGAGGAGAACAGGTGTTGAGAAGCAGCTAAAAACTTCCTGGACCAGCTTGAAGCAATGACACCTCTGTTCTCCGGGGCCACTCCTGGGGGCACTCAGTGTCCCAGGGCATTCAGGAGGGGTGTTTGGGGTTGGTTCCCTTCTTCCTGGACACCTCCTAGTCTCCTATCATAAGTGCAGGTCCGAGACATTACCTGTGCCTACCCTCTGACTTTCCCATATACACCCAAGGCTAGAAGAGGAAGCCCAATGTGGCTGGCACCATGAGATGTCACGTGGGCACCAAGTCCACATGGGCTTGGGAACGATGATGGGGGGCATGGGGTAGGGGTAGAGAACTTTGAAGTTCTTTGTGACATTCATCCATCCTCCCCTTTTAGTTACCTTAAACTTTTGTACATTAAAAACATATTGCCAGGAGACTGCTGCAGAATGTTAACTCCTTTTACAGTTGAGATCCAGGCCTCAAAGAGCTGCAGGCTTTGACACTTAAAGGGCCCTTGCAGCCCCTTTGTCTGAACCTATGCGGAAACTGAAGTCCAGAGAGAAGCAACCTGCCCACGGCCTCACAGTCAGCCACAGAAAGTCCCCCAGCATGCAGGGACTCCTAAATGCTGGGCTGAAATAAGCCTTCCGGCCTACCTCAAAGGTTCTACCTTTGCATAGTCCAGCCACAGAAACTTGAAAAGAGACATCGAATTGAGAACCATTCAAAGTCCCTTCGCGGATTTCAAAATGAAATTTGGTTTGCTCTGGTAAACCTCACAGTCAGCTCTCAAAACAACATCTTTTAGAAGTGTTTATTCAGAGGAAATGCTCTAGGTCAATTGGTTTTCTATCAGCCCGTTTTCTGCCCCAAAGAAACAAAAGAACAGCAAGTATTTTTGTTTTCCTTTTAAACTGCTCATATCCCTGAACTAGACAAGAATTTTTCAATTCCACCTAGACTTAGCAACTTGGATTCCTTGGAAGCTGAGATTTAATAAGCTTTCCACTGACAATTTTGACTGGTAGATTTCTCAGGGAGGGTTTATCTCAGCCAATAGCAGGAGAAGGCCTGGCTGGTGGCACCCATTAATTTATTGAGTAGCTAAAATAAGTGCATGGTAGAAATTCAAAGGATATCAAGGGCTGTGAGATGAAAACTGAGCCCATCCCCCATACCAGCTTCCTAGGTGCCTGCTGCCCCACTTAGGCGCAATCCCTGTCACCGGTTCTCCTCCGGGGAGCCATTTTAATAGGCAGTAGAAACCAGCCCCCAGCACTTCCTATACCCTTCAAAGGCCAGTTGGAGGAGGGGATAGCTGACCTGCAGGAGGGGCTGCAGCTGAGAGAGCCTGCTGCCTCCAAAGTTCAAAGACCTCCCAGGGATGTCTGATGGGACAGATGCTCTGGGCAGCAGACAGTGCAAGGACAGACTGCTTCCTGCTCCTAATGGCATTACCCCCTTCCTTCCTTCCTTAAGACCCATAAGCCAGGAGGGATTTTATGGCCTCATTATTTGGATGCTGCCTTTCCACCTGCCCAGGAGGCTGGGGTGGGAGCAGGGGTGGGAGCAGGGCTGGGAGCAGGGCTGGGAGCAGGGCTGGGAGCAAGGGCAAGAGTGCATCCTTCTCCATCTCACCTTGCAGGGCTATGAAATGCATGTCACAGGTCAGGGAGGCCTGAGGGAGCTGTCAATCAAGTGACACAAGCCCTGACCCCTGCATGCTCTTACAACATCCCTTTACCCCAGTGCCTTTACTCATGCCCTTCACCGCATCTGGATGCCACTCCCCTCTCATGGGCCCAGCTTGCAGGTCCCATCCTTCCTGCAGCAGCCCCAGTCCTCGCCAGTAGAGAGCATCCCTCCTGCTGAGCTCCTGAGCACCCCAGTGGTCTTTCAAGGTCTTTGGAGAACCCCCAAAAGCAAGAGTGGTCATGCTTCCCTACACCTCAATGGCCCAGAACCTCCCGACAGCCTGGCTCAGTGCTCACCACATGGAAGGGGCTGGTAAATGTTCATAAATGAATGGAACCAAGGACACAACAAAATAAAAACAGCTTCTCTGCTTCTAAGAACATCCTGGTCACCTGTTCCATCCTGACTCACCTCTGGTCACCTGCTCTATCTTGACTCATCCCAGTCACCTACTCTGACCTAAGTCACCTTTAGTTACCTGTTCCTAATTGTCTTTCCTGCCAAACTATTCACCCCGCCACACTGGCTCATACCCCTGTTCTCTTTAAAATAGCCAATCAGAATTAGCTTAGACTGTGTGGTCCCACCCTAGCCAACAGAAGAACGACACAACAGTAAGGGCTACCTGCATCAGGAATAAGATCCCCCTTCCCTCCCTTATTCAGGTGTGCTCTCACCACTGTTCCATCTGCGAAGAGCACCCCTTCTGCAGACAGTAAATTTGCCTTGCTGAGAAAACTTTTTGTTTGAATGCTATTTTTTTCTTGAGGTACTGAGGAACAAGCACTTCTAACAAAGGAACAAGCTATTTTTTTTCTCTTCTTTTCTCTTTCTTCTTTTTCCCCACTTCCTACTTAGCTTTTATAGAAATGCAATTACAGTCTTTTACCTCCTCTTTACCAGACACTCCCTACAGGGCAAGTTCATCTATGTGCTTAGAAGCTCCAGAGCAGAACTCTCACCCACCAGGAGGTTGCCTTGAGAGAGAAGTCAATTTACAACCCAAAGTATGCCTGCTAGAGTTTTTGGACACCCTCACAGACTATTTCTGCCCATGAGGACCCCAAGTCAACCACCTGGTAGACAACGCACCAAGCTAGCACACGGAGCCCCAACCTGCTGATTTACCTCCTCCCCTGTCTTTTAAAAGTGCTCACCTTCTGCTCCAAAAGGGAAACAATACCCCTAAGGCAGGAAGCCTGTCCTTCCTCCCCTAAGCTAACTTTGGAATCAAAAGTCGCTTTCTTTATACCAGACCTCGCTCTTGTTCATTGGACTCTGCAAGTGGCAAGCTACTGAACCTATGTCTTGGTTACACTATAAGCATCCCACTGTGGCTATCACTCCTGGCTGCATGTGAGCATCACTTGGGAAACTTTTAACACATCAATATCTGGGGCCCACCTCAGACCAAGTAAACCAGGCTCTCTGGAGTAGGGGCCAGGAATCTGAATTTTACAGGGACTCCCAGGTGAGTCTACTGTACCACTGGAGCCAAACGTCACCACTAGAAACAGGCTGTCCGAGAATAGCTCAGGCAGGACCAGAGCCACAGCTTTCTCCTACTCTGAGCTGAGATCTACCTTCATGCATCTTCCAGGCACAGTCCCCCACCTGCCTTACTGGAAAACACAGATCAAGCCCCCTCTTTACAATGTGACAGAGCTCTTGTTCACATTTAAGCTTCTCTCCTTTTGCCCACAAAGTCCAGGGAGAAGTCCAAGTTGATACAATGGCAATAACTCGCACTAACTTTTTAGCCAGGCAATACAACATTCAGGACAATCATTTATTGGTTAAAGTAAACATTCTCACTGTTATTTCTGCTCAGATTCCCAATTTTGGGTGAGACAGGGGAGGGAAATAGTGTTGGCAGATTCTGGACACAACTAAAATACAAGGCCCCCGTGTTTCATCTAGGGAGTCTACCCTGACAGGGAATATTCTAAGGGACAGACAAAGTTCAGAAACTGTAATCACACTGCTGCTAGGTTACTAAATCTTAGTTTGTGCGACTCTGTCTCAAGTATCCTGGGTATTCCACAGACTCATTGTTTTTCTAACACCAAGGGCTCGTTTTTGAAATTTCCATGCAGTTTAGTCTTTGGGAGTATTGTTACTGGTATTTCGTTCACTTTTTTTTTTTTTTTTTTTTTTTTGAGCGGAGTCTCGCTCTTGCCGCCAGGCTGGAGTGCAGTGGACCCGGATCTCAGCTCCACTGCAAGCTCGCCGCCCGGGTTCAACCAATTCTCCTGCCTCAGCCTCCAAGTGCTGACTTACGGGCCTGGCCACGTTCGCCCGGTAGTTTTTTTTTTTTTGTATTTTTAGTAGAGACGGTGGTTTCACCATGTGTTAGCAGGATGGTCTCGTCTCCTGGACCTGTGTCCGCCCGTCTCGGCCTCCCAAAGTGCTGGGATTACAGGCTTGAGCCACCGCGCCCGGCCTCGTTTGCTTTTTAAATATACTTTTGAGGCTCTTCTAAAGCAATATTTTTTTACCTTAAAAAAACATTCACTTCTCCTAGTATAAATTACAGCTTCTTGCAGTAATCATTACTGCTCAACTGGCATTCATTTCACAGGATAAAAATATATTCTTTTGGCTGTCTTAATGACTGTGTACACAACTTGTCCTCAAACCCTCTCTGGATTTTGGCTCAAAGCAACGTTCATGTTAAGAGGATGGAATGTGGTTTCAAGCAAGGCACTGAAAGGATTGCATAAACGATAATAGATACTTTTACTAGCGGCAACTTTGTAGTTGATAATGGGTCATTAAGACAGGAAAAGAGGCTCTTTCCACAAAATCTCATCTGAAATGGAAAAGGAAAAGGTGTTTCAGCCAAAAAGCCTCCCACTGTCAATAAAGGGTGGTTCCAGCAGGTCCCATGCCTCCCAGAATGTGCAGCCCTGGGCAGAAAGTATCAGGGAAAAGAAGAAGCACCCACCTTCCAGCATCTCCCAGTCCTGCCTGCCAACTCACCCTCCCCTCGTAGCCTACTGCAGCCCAGCTGTGATGGGATTCAATCTCACATCTGGAGTGAAACAAGAATCAGAAAAAGTAAGGGTACTCAGCTGTTCCAGTGCCTATGCCTTTAAAAAAAAAAAGTAACTCTGATATTGCCATTTATTTAAATGTCTGCTTTCAACTTGTGTTTATGGAAGAAATTAGTGCCAAATTTGGCAATCAATAGAGCAGAGACTAATTGGTCTGGAACACCAGCTGTCCAAGGAACAGCCTTCTGTCCTTTTCCTTGGTCAACTGGCACAGCCAAAGGATTTTCCTTCTACTTCAGGTAGGAGGTCAGCACGATTTCACTGGACTGAGGCAGTGGAGGGCTCATGCATCTACAAACATCATATGCCCCCCAGCCCCATTTTAAGGTCTTCAAGAGAATCCTAATTCTTTAGGAAAAGAAAACCAACATTTCAACTCTTAATGTATAAAGGGAGCCTGAACAGCAGCTGACTTCTAGGTGAGGGAATGTGTCCCAGGGCGTGATGGAGACTCTGAACTCAGAGGTGAATTTATGTGGCTTGGTCATCTATACTCTTTCTGGTCCCCTTTTGTCTCTTGGTTCTCAGTCCTAGGAGACCACCAGCTCATTCTTGGCCTTCCTCAGATCTCACCGGTGTCAACTTCAGCTTGGGGTGACCTCGCTGTCTGTGTGAATGGTGCCCCCGGAGAGTGCAATGGAGTCTGCCTGCTTATTGCTTGGCAAGATTCCACACGTCTTTCCTCTCTTCCACACCCTCCAGTCTCAAGGCAGATTCATCATTCTCAATGTCACAGGCATGTAAACATTTATTTTTGGCAGCCAAGTCTTTTCTTTTTAGGACATAAGAAATTACGAAACGGATTAACCCGGCAGCCGAAACAAGATAGGGGACCAACCCCTAGACCATGGCCTGACCTGTGATCTGTCTTCCAGGCCCTGCTGCCCAGACCACAGGCGCAAACTCCCTCATGAGGTGGGTGCCACTGTGAAAGAATGAGGAAGGTCTGCATTTCTATGCTTCCAGAACCACTGGTCAGTGGCCAACCACTCTCCAACGGGAAAGGAGGCCTAATGATGGCAGTGAAGAAAGAAGAGTGGTTATTACTGATGGAGAGTTGGGATGATGAATGCACGGTGCTTCAAACAGTACACAGCATGGAGGATAGTGTACAAACAGTACACTATCAGTGCTGCTCTAACAATGAGGAGGAAGATGACATTTACGACAACTGCTCACATTAAGGAGCACAGGTTCTCAAACTAGGCTACATGTTGGAGTCACCTAAGGAGTTTTTAAAAAAAAATACAGATGCCTAAATCCCACCTGTAGAAATCATGATTTAATTGGTATGAAGTGTGACCTGGACATCTGGATTTTTAAAAGATCCTCAAGGCATTTTATCTTTTCTCTGTACAGCTACAGATTCACAGAAAGTTGAAAGGAAAAACACAGGTAGGTTCCATGCACCCTTCCCCCAGCCTCCTGCAATGGTAACATCTTGCATAAATACAGTACATCAAAATCAGGATTCTGACATTGGGTACGATCCACAAAACTTGTTCTGATTAAACCACTTATACATGCGTTCATTCATATGTGTAGAGCTCTATGCAATTATATCACATGTGTATCTTTGTGTAACCACCACAATCAAGAAACTTAACTGTACCATCACCACAAGACTACCCTTTTATGACCATGTCCACCCTCCTCCCCTATCCTTTAAACCCTGGCAACCACTAATCTGCTCTCCATCTCAATAATTGTTATTTCACAAATGTTATATAAATGGAACTATGCATTATGTATGTTTTGTAAACTAGCTTTTTAAAATTTGGTGTAATTTCCTTGAGGTCCATCCACATTGCTGTGTGTACCCATAAATCATTTTTATTGCTAGGTAGTATTCCAGGATATGACATACCACAGTTTAACTGCTCACCCATTGGAGCATATTTAGGTAGTTTCAAGTTTTGAGCTATTATGAAGAATAGATTTGTTATGAATATTCATGTGCAAGTTTTTGCATGAAAATGACTTTCCAATTCTCTGGGATAAATGCACAACAGTGCAATGGCTGGGCCATGTGGTAAGTTTTAAAAGGAACTTTTCCAGAGTGGCTGTACCATTTTACATTTGCATTTGTAGCTTCTTGAAGTAGGAACTTATGATTACTCATTCGCAATCTTTCCTCTTTTCTAATGTAAGCACTTAACAGCTATACATTTCCCTCTCAGCACTGCTCTAGCTATATCCCACAAATTTTGATCAAATGTGTTTTCATTTTCATTCAGTTCTATGTATTTTTTATTTCCAATGAAATTTCTTCTCTGACTTATGGTTTATCCAGAAATGTGTTATTTAATTTTCAAGTGTTTAGAGATTTTCCTGTTGTCTTTTTGTTACTGATTTTCGGTTTGATTCCATTATAAGGTCAGAGAATATACCTTACATGATTTCCATTCTGTTAAACTTGTCACAGTTTGCTTTGTGCCTCGGATGTAGTCTATAATGCTGAATGTTCTACGACAGCTTGAAAAGAAGGTGTATTTTGCTGTTGTTGGATGGAGTGTTCTATAAATGTCCATTAGATTCTGCTGGATGATGTTTGGTTCTATATCCTTGCTAATTTTCTGTCTAGCATTTTCATCAATTGCTGAGAGGGAGGTTTTGAAAACAGCTTTTTAAAATTGTGGATTCATCTACTTTTCTCTCGGGTTGTTTTGTTTGATGTATTTTGAATCTCTTTATTTTGGTACATATACATTAAAGGTTGCTGTATCTTTTACGGTGGGTTGACCTTTTTATCATTATACAATGTCCCTCTTTGCCCCGGTAATCTGTCCTCTGAAGTCTGCTTTTTGTGACACTAATATAGTGATTCCTGTTTTTTTCCCAAAATGAATGTTTGCATGATGTATTTTTCCCATTTTTAAAATTTTACTCTCAATCTACCTATGTCGTTATGTTTGAAATGAGTTTCTTTCAGAGAGCACAGAGTTAGTTCATATTTTTAAGTCCATTCTGCCAATGTTTGTCTTTTAGCTGGAGTATTTTTCAGATCACTGCAAGCAATTACTGACATGTTAGGGATTAAGTGTGCCATTTTATTATTTGTTTTGTTCCTTTTGTTTCTTTTTTTCTAGACATCCTGTGGGTTACTTGAACATCAATTAGAGTTTGATTTTGATTTATTCATGTTTTTAAAAATATCACTCTGTATAGTTTTCTTAGTAGTTCTTCTGGGTATTACCATAAACACACATCACAGCCAACTGGTGTTGACATTTCACCACTCTGAGTTAAGTAGAGAAATGCTACATTTATTTAGATCCTTGTACCCTCCCCACAATGCACTGCCTTCAGTGTTCCATCTACATACATGAAATGTTATAACTTATGCTTCAATGCTAGAATATGACTTAAAAACTTTATGAAGTGAAGAATACTCTACAACATGTAGTTCTTTCACCCATTCTGTTGTTCTTTCACTAGTCTTCTGTTGTTCTTTTGCTCATTCTGTTTTGAAGGATACAGATTCTTCTGCTACCATTTTCTTTGGGGAGCTTATTCCAGCCATTCGTTAAGGGTCTGCTAGCAACAAATTCTACTAGATTTCCTTTTTCTGAGAATGTCTGTATTTTCTCTTCATTCCTGAAGGATAGTTTTATTTGACACAGGATTGGAAATTGAGAATTATTTCAATACTTAAAAAAATCTGTGCCACTTCATTTTGGCCTCTATAGTTTCAGATGAGAAACCTATTGTCATCCAAATTGCTGTTCCTTTATAGGCAATACATTGTTCCTGATTTTATTTTCAATTTTTAATTTCTGTGGGTACATAGTAGCTGTATGTATTTATGGGGTACATGAGATATTTTGATACAGGCATGCAATGTGTAATAAACACATCAGGGCAAACAGGGTATCATCATCTCAAACAACCCAATTATACTTTTTTAGTTATTTAAAAATGTACATTTAAATTATAACTACAACCCTGTTGTAATCAAATACTAGGTCTTATTCATTCTTTCTAACTATTTTTTGTACCCATTAACTATCTTCACTTCACCACCAGCCTCCTATTACCCTTCTTAGCCTCCGGTAACCATCATCCTACTCTCTGTGAGTTCAATTGTTTTAATTTTTAACTGCAACAAAGAAGTAGAACATGTGAAGTTTATCTTTCTGTGCCTGGCTTATTTCACTTAATGTAATGACCTCCAGTTCCATCCACATTGATGCAAATGATAGGATCTCACTCTTTCTATGGCTAAATAGTACTCCACTGTGATAAGTACCATATTTTTTTTTAATCCATTCCTCTGTTGATGAACACTTCAGTTGCTTCCAAATCTTGGCTATTGTGAATAGTGCTACAATAAACATGGGAATGCAGATATCTCTTTAATATACTGACTTCCATTCTTTTGGGTATATACCTAGCAGAGAGATTGCTGGATCACATCATAGTTCTATTTTTAGTTTACTGAGGAACCTCCAAACTGTTCTCCATAGTGTTGGTACTAATTTACATTCCCACCAGTGTATGAGGGTTGCCAGCATTTGTTATTGCCTGTCTTTTGGATAAAAACCTTTTTAACTGGGGTGAGATGATATCTCACAGTAGTTTTGATCTACATTTCTCTGATGATCAATGATGAACATTTTTTCATATGCCTGTTTGCCATTTGTATGTCTTCTTTTGGAAAATGTCTATTCAGATCTTTTGCCCATTTTTAAATCAGATTATTAGATATTTTCCTAAGAGTTGTTTGAGCTTCTTATGTATTCTGGTTATTAATCTCTTGTCAGATGGGTAGTTTGCAAATATTTTCTCCCATTCTGTGGGTTGTCTCTTCACTTTGCTGGTTGTTTCCTTTGTTGTGCAGAAGCTTTTTAACTTGATGTGATCCCATTTGTCTAATTCTCCTTTGGCTGCCTGTACCTGTGGGGTATTACTCAAGAAATCTTTGCCCAGACCACTGTCCTGGAGTGTCTCCCCACTGTTTTATTTTATCAGTTTCATAGTTTGAGGTCTTAGATTTAAGTCTTTAATCCATTTGATTTTTGTACATAGCAAGAGAAAGGGATCTAGTTTCAGTTTTCTGCATATGGATATCTAGTTTTCCCAGCCCTATTTATTGAGGAGACTGTCCTTTCCCCAATGTATGTTCTTGGCACCTTCATCAAAAATGAGTTCACTGTAGATGTATGAATTTGTTTCTGGGTTCTCTGTTCTGTTCCAATGCTCTGTGTATCTGTTTTAAATGCCAGTACCTATGCCATTTGGTTATTACAGTCTACAGTATAATTTGAAGTCAGGTAATGTGATTCCTCCAGTTTTGTTCTTTTTGCTCAGGATAGCTTTTGCTATTTTGGGTCTTTTATGGTTCCATATAAATTTTAGGATTTTTTTTTTTCTATCTCTATGAAGAATGTCATTGCTATTTTGATAGGGATTGCATTGAATCTGTAGATTGCTTTCGGTAGTATGAATGTTTTAACAGTATTTATTCTTACAATTCATGAACACTGAATATCTTTCCACTTTTTTGAGTCCCCTTCAATAGCTTGCATCAGTGTTTTATAGTTTTCATTACAGAGATCTTTCACTTCTCTGGTTAATTCTTAGGTATTTTATTCGTAGCCATTATAAATGGGATTACCCAAGGCTTGCTGTAACCACTACCTGGATACTGCCTATGTTCTCTCAAAGTCCCAGGGTGCTACAATCAGCAGGTGGCAGAGCCAGCCAGACTTGTCCTTCCCTCGAGGGCAGCAAGTTCCCCTGGGCCCCAGGTGGATCCAGAGATGCTGTCCAAGAGCCAGGCACTGGAGTCAAAACCTTAGAAATCTACCTGGTGGCCCATTCTACTGCAGCTAAGCTGACAATCAAACCAGAGACAAAGTCCTTCCCTCTCCTCCCTCCCCTTTCACAGGCAGAGGAGCCTCTTCCTGCAGCCACCATCACCACGCAAGGCCCATGGGGAGTACGGCCAGGCTACTACCAGTGTTCACTTAAGGCTCAAGCACTCTTCAATCAGTTTGTGGTGAATGCTGCCAGACATCAGACTCACCATTTAGGGCAGTGGGCTCCCCTCTGGCCCAGAACAGGTCCAAAAATGCTGTCCAGAGCAAAGGCCTGAAACTGGGGACTCCAAGAGCCCACCTGGTGCTCCAACCTACTGTGGCTAAGCTCATACCTAAGGTGCAAGACAAAGTCCCTTTTACTTTTCCCTCTGCTTTTCTCAAGCAGAAGGAGTCTCTTACCATAGCCACCACAGATGGAAAAGTGCTGGGTCTCACCTGAAGCCACCACATCTCCGAGTCTAAGTCAAGGCCCATGACATACTACCTGGGCATACTGCTGATTATTCAGGGCTGGCTAAGGGCTCTTTAGTCAGCAAGTTATGAATGATGCCAGGACTAGGTCATTCCCTTCAGGGCAATGGGTTCCCTTCTGGCTAAGTGTGTGTCTAGAATTGTCATCTGGGAGATACGGCCTAAAATGGGGGCCTCATGACCCTGGCCGGTACCCTATCTTACTGTGGCTGAGCTGGTATTCAAGATGCAAGACAATGTTCTCTTTACTCTTTCCTCTTCTCTCCTGAAGAGGAAGGAAGGAGCTATTTTTGTTGCTGCAAGCAGCATAGCCTGGGGTTGGGAGAGGGGTGGCACAAGCACTCCCTTAGCCACCTCAGCTAGTGTCTCATTAAGTTGCATGACCCCCAAGTCCACTGGCTCCAAGTCCAACATAGCACCAGAACTTAACTAGCAGTTTCAGTACTTGTGGCCAAAACTGTCTTTCAAGTTTATTTAGAACCCCAGAGCACTTTAGCCCATGAAGGTGAGACCTGCCAACACGCAAGTTTCAACCACTGAGATGGGTGATTCCCCTTCTAGCTAGGGCAGCCTAAATGCTCCCTCCATGGATGTCAGCTGAATTCAGCCCAGTTTTGCTTTCCACTGTGCATTAGGCCATTTTTCACACTGCTATAAAGAAATACCCAAGTCTGGGTAATTTGTAAAGGAAAGAGGTTTAACCTGTGGACTCACAGTTGCACATGGCTAGAGAGACCTCAGGAAACTTACAATCATGGCCAAAGGCAAAGGGGAAGCAAGGACCTTTTTCATATGGTGGCAGGAAAGAGAAGAGCGAAGGGGGATGAGCCCCTTAAAAACAATCAGATCTCGTGAGCACTCACTCACTATCACAAGAGCAGCATGGAGAAACCACCCACCAGGTCCTTCCCTCAAGACATGGGGATTATGGGATTACAATTTGAAATGAGATTTGGGTGGGGACACAGAGCCAAACCATATCACACTGTGACAGGGCAGCATTGAGTTCAATGCAAAGTCCCACACTCATTGTGCTATCCCTCTGCCAAGCACAGAGATTACCTATCTCTCTGTGCCACACTGTGACTGCTGTTGAAGGGTGGGGGAAGAGGTTGCACTGGCAATTCAAGACTGTCTTTCCCACCATCTTCAGTGCCTCCTTCAGTGATATGAAGTTAAAACTAGGTACTGTGAGTGCTCACCTGATTTTTGATTCTTATGAAGGCACTTTTTGTGTAGACAGCTGTTGAATATGGTGTTACCGTGGGGTGGTGGCAGGGGGTGACAATTGATGGAGGCTTCTGTTTTATTTGGCCATCTTGCTCCTCCCTCTGGTCTCTGGTTGTTTTAAAGAGTTTTTTCTTTAAGGAATTTAGTTCTGATGTGCCTCAGTGTGAATTTCTTAGAGCTTATCCTATTAGGGATTCACTCAGCTTCTTGAATCTGTGGGCTTATGTCTTCCACTTAATTGGGACATTTTCAGACTTTATTTCTTCAAATATTTTTTCCAGTCCCACACTCTTTTGCCTTTGCTTCTGGGATTTTTTTTTTTTTTTTCTTTTTGAGACAGAGTCTCACTCTGTCACACCGGCTGGAGTGCGGTGGCACAATCTCGGCTCACTGCAACCTCCACCTCCTGGGATCAAGTGATTCTCCAGCCTCAGCCTCCTGAGTAGCTGGGATTACAGGCATGCACCACAAAACCCAACTAATTTTTCTAGTTTTAGTAGAGATGGGGTTTTTCTATGTTGGCCACATTGGTCTTGAATTCCTGACCTCAAGCAATCTGCCTGCCTTGGCCTCACCCAAACTGCTGGGATTACAGGTGTGAACTACTGCGCCTGGCTGCTTCTGGGATTCCTGATGCAATCTTCCACAGATCCCTTAGGCCCAGCTCATTTTTTTCCAGTGTGTTTTCTCTGTTCATATTGAGTGAATTATATTCATCTAAGTTCACTGATTCTATTCCATCATTTCCATTCTACTAAATTCCATCCAATGATGATTTTGTCGTTGTTCCTATATTTTTTCAGTTCTATAATTTTCATTTAGATTTAGTTCTTCTGTAAAATTTCAATTTCTTTGTTGAAATTTTGTTTTTGTTTCAAGAAAATTTATAATTAATTGTTGGAAGCATTATTATGATTTATAATTGTTGTTAGACAATTCCAACATTTGTCACTGGTGCCAGTTGATTGATTTTTCTCAAATTGTGGCTTGCCTAGTCCTAGCACGACCAGTGATTTTCAACTACATCCTGAATACTTTGGTTATTATATTAGGAGTCTCTTGATCCTGTTTAAATATACTATTGTAGCAAGCCATCACCCTGTTTAGGTTTGCCACGTCGGCCTGGCTTACTTTTGCGGGCTTTAATTCTAATGATAGTTTAGTTTTTAGATGCCTTGCCATGTTATCCCAATCTGCTTTGTTTTTATGGTGTTGTTGAGGCTCTTCTTCAGTCATTGCTGGTGATATCTGTGGGGGTAAAAGGCACTTCCCTGTGTTACGGGGTGTCACTGAGCCACTTCCTGTAGTGGGGTCAGGGAGACAGAAGCTTCTGGGTGCAGGGACAGCAGGGAGACAAGGGGTTTTGCTGCTGCTGCTGCTGCCGCTGGCACTAGCAGATAGAGCTGCCCACCAGTGTCCTGGTTGTGGAGCACAAGTTAAGTAGGCCTGGGGTTTGCTGCTGCTGCAGGTAGAGTAGCCAGCTCACTATGTCCTGTTTATGAAAGAGGTCTCAGGCTCCCCATGCGGTCTCTGTTGGGCTTTGTCTCCCCAGTCCATTGGCCAGGACGAGCAGGCTGTTCTTGAGTTTTATGTCTAAGACTGTGGACAGCTCCAGGTTGCAGGCCTCCAGGTCCCCTAATTGGGATATGTGGGGAGAGGAAAAGAAAATCCAGAGAATTCACCGTGTTGTCGTTCTCAAGTCCTGGGGCCCCTGGCCAGTGAGCCTTCTTCTTTCCAGCTTTCATCATCATTTTATTGTTGTTGTTGAATAATCTCTAGGATATCTGGTTACATTTAGAGAAGATTACCTTTATGTTTTTCTGAGGTACGGACGAGGACACTGGGGCACATAGAAGGTAAGTGATTTGTGGTAAAGCTGCCTTCAGGATTTTTTCTTTGGGGACCAGACCATGGCTACACATTTTAGCAGAACTTCTGAGGCCCTGGGGCCCAACGTAGGTTCTGTCTCTCCTCTGTGCCTCCTGACCAATGCTGCCACCTGGGAACTCTGCTCCTGCCTCTGGTCTGTCACCACCTTCCCTCCGTCCATCATGCTGCCATGGCTCTTACCAGATCAGACTTGCCATAGTCCCCTATCACAGCCCCTCTCTTCTGGGGGCCCTGCCCAGAGCTCTGGGGCCTGTATGTGGCAGGAATGATAGGGCCCTGTCCCACTGTGGCCTGGGCTCACCACCTCTCCTCCTCCCGGCCCCATGGCTTTTGTTAATCACTCATCTATTACATCAGGCTGATGCCTACTCCTCTGTCTCCAAATTCAGACATGCTCCTCAGTGACCATTCTATTTTCCTGGGCCAAGACCACCTGTCTCCTCCCTGAGGATGCCTAACATGGACAGTGCGCACGAAAGCAATCTGAAAGCGCTAAAGTCTGTGGCTACAGACATAGTGGTCAGCAGTGTGGACAGTGAGACCTTACTTCCTGGTTCAAATCCTGATTCCATCACTTATAAACTCTGGGACCATGGCAAGTTGCTTAAGTTCCCTGTGCCTCAGTTTCCCTACCTGTAGAATGGAGAGAATGACAGGAATTACCCCATGGTATAGTTGGGATGAATTAATAGACATAAAGCCCTGAGAACAAGCTCATAGATCTACCACTGCTCAACAGGGTATACATGTTTTAAGTTTTGTCTTACTGCCTGTGAACCCACAGCGTGCACTGCTCAGATCCTGGTCTCTTTTGCCCCGCATGTTGACCCCATGTCACATAATCAAGAACACGAGGGTCTAAAGTGAGGTCAGAGATCACTTCAAACCTCTTCAAACTCCAAAAATCTCCACTTCAACCCCTAAGCCAGAAGGCAGCATCTTTGTGCAAACTCGCCAATGTGAGAAAATCAACACTTCCCATTGCTTCTGAAGAACTCCAACGTTAAGAACGCTCTTCAACTAAGTTGCAAGCTCTTTTCCTGTAACTTGGAGCACACCAGTTCAGCTCTGCCATCCGAGGCTGTGCAGAGACCCCTCATGCCCTGGTATCCTCCAAAGTATCCCCTGCACACCTCATCCACATAAAGACACTCAGTTCTTCCAGCTGTTTCCTTCATCATCCTCTTCCCTTGCATATGAACATGCTTCTGGCTCCTGAAGTCCTTCTTAAAACAGACTTCCCATGCTGAACACAAGCCTCTTGGTGCCACTTAACCCCTGAAGTGCATGGCAGGACTAACACTGCCTTCTTCATTTCCGAAGATGAGGCTAGTATTAATAAAGCACAAGAACACACTGGTTTTGTGAGTGTGCAGCTAACAATTACTCCACACCTATGGGACGGTCAATTTGTTTCATCTCTTATGCCAGCCCTAATCTACTGGCAGTGGCTGCCTAGAGTTAGGAAGGCCTGTGAGTTGCAATTCAGTGGAGAAGGGAAGGTCCTGGGATCAATGAGTAATGTCAATGAAGTATGAGAAGGAAATAGGGACAGATATGCTTGCTGGCAGTGATACCGTCATTAAGCTGCATTTCTCCTCCATCTTGTACATCAGTTGATCTGAGACTTAACTGAGATATTAAATGCCATCTGGAAAGCTGTAAGGCATATGGCGAGTACATAGACTTCAACACTGACAAAGGGCCTGAAGCCTGGCTCTGCCATTTACCAGTGGAATGTCCTGGGCCTCATCTTCCTCTCTATAAAATGCAAATACTACTACTATTATAGGATGGGGCAAAAATGAAATGCAATCATTCACTGCTGCATTTGGCCACTTTTCAAGGTGACCAACAACTTCATGGACTCTGAATTGCTGCATACTCTTTTCCCTCCCATCTTGGTGCCAACTCAATGTCTGATGAGCATACTACCTATCTCCACAGCCAGGTCATGACTAAAGCAGTCACACAAGCAGTGATTCCAGTGCTCTGAGGCAGGCAGGAAGCAACTTTCACAAGCAGACTTCCCTCTACTAATAAGCATGCATTGAGTAAGGTTATCCAACTGTTAAAAAGTCCTTTAACTGCAGCAGTATCCAGCTCACAGTTCTCCATATTTCCCCCATCAGGAGGGCTGAGAGTTTTGCAGAAACCTGAGCAAAATTTTCCACCCCCTATCTTTGCACAATCCTTGGATGACTTCTAGGATTGTCTCTTTTACTTCTGAGAGCTCACAAATTATGTTTGATGAGCCATTCTGGAATGTTTCCTATAAGCAATATTAATATCATAAGTTGAAATGTATGCCATTTGTCTCATTTCCCTTTTGCAAGATGGCATTTGCCTATCTCTGGCATTCCTTCCCTTTCTTCATTGCTCTTTTCCACAATTATCCATGTGGTCTGGCACTCCCATTTGCAAACAAGTCCTTTTAATCTGGACCAAGAGAGCCAGACTCATGTGAAGCAACTACTGACCTCTCATCACCTCCTCCATCACCCAGGACCTCAGCCCCCACTGGTACAAGGTGCACTGCACATCCCTGGTGTGTGAGGTGAGACTTGCTGGGTCATTGAGATGGTGATGAGCATGCCCATGACAAAGTTAGAGCAGGCACTATCTGTCAGTGTGCCCATTGTGTTCAAAAGGGGGCATCTTTACAACCCTTTGCAAATCCCTAAGGTTGAAAACATGATTGTTTTAGGGTGCTCTTTGACTTTCTTTCCCTTTGGTAACCAGCCCTCTTGGCTTTCCTTCCTGAGCCACCTTTCACAAGGAAATGAGTTTTACAGTCACTCTGTAGGAGTTGCTATAAACACAAGGACCACTGAAGACTAATGCCAGGCAGGTACCAGGCTTAACTCGCGAGAGGTGAACCAGCTCCTCTGGACACATGATTCATGTTGAAGCAAGAAGTGATCTGGTTCCTGGACTTTAGGGTTCATGCTAAACCCCCAGATTCCAGAAGTTTCCAACCAGCATTTGAAGGCTGCTCTGGTCTTCTAGGCCATGGGTAATAATATAACAAATGTGGAAAGAGAAAATGATGCTTTTCATACCTGACCCAAGACACCCCAACAGGCTGACCTGCCAACTCTGTATTTCACCAAAAGGGCAGCCACAGGACCAGCTCCTCACACACAGTCCCTGGAAGTGAGGGTGGGAAGAAGACACCCTCTAGGACCCTCACAGTCGCTCACACCTTGGCCTCTGCCCCAAACTGAAAATAAAAACTGAAAGGGAGACCAAAAAAGGGCAAGAGAGCAAAGCCAGCATTTCACAGACAGGGACCTGTAGTCTGCCTTTTTGGCAAGTCAAAGGGCACCAATAACCAGGCGAGGTGGTGTGAGCCTGTAGTCCGAGCAACTTAGGAGGCTAAGGTGGGAGGAGCACTTGAGCCCAGGAGTATGAGGCTGCAGTGAGTTGCAATCACACCACTGCACTCCAGTCTGGGTGACAGAGCGAGGCCCTCTTTTTTGTGTGTTTGAGGTGGAGTTTTGCTCTTGTTGCCCAAGCTGGAATGCAATGGCATGATCTCGGCTCACTGCAACCTCCACCTCCCGGGTTTAAGCAGTTCTCCTACCTCAGCCTCCCGAGTAGCTGGGATTACAGGCATGCACCACCATGCCCAGCTAATTTTATATTTTTTATTAGAGACTGGGTTTCTCCATGTTGGTCAGGCTGGTCTCGAACTCCTGACCTCAGGTGATCTGCCCACTTCAGCCTCCCAAAATGCTGGGATTACAGGCATGAGCTATCACTCCCCACATGAGGCCCTGTCTCTTAAAAAAAACGAGAACATACACACAAAACCGGCTGCTTCGGGAATTTTTAGGGAGTGTCTAACATTCTTCTTCAGTGTTTCCGACAGTTTTGCGGCTTCCTTCCATCTTCTACGTGGAAAACCCCCATTTCACGGGAAACCCCAATTCAAGTTGACCAGCATGTTTCAATACAAGTTTGTAAACATCCAAGAGTTTGACGCGTTCAAGTTTAGCCAAAAATGTACCAGGTTTTATAATGTGCCAAGTCAAATGTTTGGACTAGAGTGAGGTCTCTTTGACAGGTAAGATCGGTGGTGGCTGTACAAGGCATATCTGCTAAGAAACCTGGTCTCCAGGTGGTAGAGGAGGCTGAATGGAAACCTAGCGTCAAATTCCAAAGACAGTCGACAACCCCTGGGAGCCTTCTAGCATTGCACAGCCAGCAAATAAAGCATGGCCAAAGAGCAGGGACCAGAGAAGAGATTCCAAAGTCAAGGTATGAAAGCTATCCCAAAAACACCCCTGCAGAACCAAGATGGAAAAAAAGTCTTTTGCTTTAACCCACCAAGTTATATATACCTGCAGCTGCAACGCTGAGCATCGGACTGAGGAATGAGGTAAACCAAAAGGTCCACCGCTTGGATGCCTTAGCTATTTGTCTCAAACTATCATGTTGTACACAAGTCCCCTGGCAGGCCTGAGCCCTGCATTTCCAACCAACAGGCTCCCAGGTGATGCAGATGCTGCTGGTCCGAGACTACACTGTGAAGTGCAAGGCCCGAGATGAAGTCCTAGGGTGCTTCTCCGCTGTTATTTAGCACAAAATGTGGGGCTTCTTCACTCTGCCAGATTCTGAACTGGGCATGGGATGTAGGAGTTCTAGATGAAAACTGTTAATTCAGAAAGGACAGCTCCATATACCGTATATGGAGGGGGATACGGTATATGGAGGGGGACTTTGCGAGCTTGTCCTGCTGAGTAATCCAAGTGTGGACCAAGTAGCTGGCAGGAAATTGGCTGCCTTTTTCTTTATAACTCTCTTTATGCTGCTGGGAGTCGTTTCTGACATCCCTGGGCGATCACAGAGCATGTGTCACAAACCTGCACAGGCCCTTTATTAATTCAGGTGCTCCCCCAATGCAGAGCCACCAACACAGCCAACTACAGGCTCACTAGGTGTCATTTACCAAAGCAGCACATGCTCCTGTATGGAAGGAATAACAGGAGCATGTGCTCCTGTTGAAGGCTCCCCTGACCAGAAACCAACCCATGCATGCCTTTGGCTCGTCAGCAGGCATCTTGTCACTTGTCTTCAGTGTCTGAAGCTGCCCCATGGTAGGCGTCCTTCTGGATCTGCTATGGCCGTGGTATGGGGATACTATGATCAAGTTTGACTTCTAAAAACTACCACTGTGTGGATGCCCTGTCTTTCTCTTTAGCAATCCACCTGGATGCAATCTGGGAAAGCCATGGCCAAGGTTCAGGCACAAGTTCTGGCCCCGACATGACACACCACAGCATCACAGGGCCCAGCTTCTCCCAGTGGTTGCCTGCCTCACTTCCCCGCATCAGCATCAGCAGGGACCTTGAAAACCCTAAGACTCTTCCCCACCTCAGTTCAACACTGACCAACCTGCCTTCTTTTCATTCTCTCTTGGCTGCTGATACCAATCACAAGTGAGAAGCATGAGTCACTGAGGTTTACTTAGCATAGGTTCTCTCAACACTGTAGAAGTGAGGCTCTGCTTAACAAGAGGATGCCCTACTCATGCTTCCAGCGACTTGCTAAGAAAATGATAACGTCCCTCATTCTATATTCATCTACTGCTGTATATTTTTTTCCAAGAAAGGCCATTCCCAGATCCTCATTCTGGCCCCTGGAAACTACTGTCTATGCTCTGCTCTGATGTCAGGAACAAAGTGCATGATTCCGTGGCTCTCCCAGATCCCCCGAGCTCTTCTGCTGGCCCTCTCTGTCTGCCACAGCCATTTGGCAAAACCACCACCTTTGCGTAAAGTGAGAGCAAGTCACCTGTGACCTCAAACAGATGGAGATGAGAAGTGCCCTTTCCCAGAATGTGCCATTGACTGGGCTGGTGGCAAGGTCCCCAAAGGCATTCAGGTTTCTTCCAGAGGCCACAAGTTGGGCCTGTCCACTACAGGAGAGGTCAATTCCAGAATGAGAAGAGAATGGTTGACTGGAGCAAGGGCACAGGGACGGCAGGGGGAACCCCAGGAGGGGCAGGTCTGGAGAAGTCAGGTATTTGGTTTCAAGTTGTCAACTGGCAGTGGGCAGTAAGCGCACAAGGGTTCCAGGCAGGAAACCAAACACCTGGAAGAATGGGGACGCTCCTTCTACAGAGAAAGCTGCATCAGATCACACCCCTGCCACCTGAATACTAAGGCAACCCTAGCTGTGTAAGCCAAAGGTGTCTTTCCAAGTAAAGGTTAAGTGAGTCCAGTTACCAAGAGAGCCACCTGGACAGGGCTCAGTGCTGGCCCTGGTTCTGTTCACGTGTGGAAAGGGCACTGTGCCGTGGCCTGAGCTTCAGGTCCGAGACTCCACTCAGCCACATAGCGCCGTGGGAAGGGAGGTGGCTCACCATCTGCAAAATGATGACTCTGGACATCCCTTCCAGCTCCAAGAACCACTCAGCGGAGGCTGCCAGAAGCTCTGGCACAAGAAAACTACATCTCAGCTAACTGCTGGAAGAGTCTGGAAGTTCTGAGAGGATTTCGGAATCTGGTTCTTTAGCCAAACTCAACTTTCCTCCTGCCTCCTCAAACACCATCTTGGATGTCATTATTTTAGGCAAGGGAATCTACCTGATAATTAAATGCAAAGGATTCCTGGGGCAGAGACAAACACCAGCACAGCGTGTGTAACCTGCCTTATTACAGTAACACAACTCTGGGGGCAGAGGAAGCCTCTCCACGGCTGGACTTCCTATCACGATGCTGAGGTCCAGCCAACAGCTGTTGGGACATGCTGCTCAAAATACAGGTGGGACTGCATGTGCCTGCTTGCTGACAGGCTTTTAAGGGCTGTCTGTTTTGAGTTTCCCTCCCTCCCAGCCAGGCGTCAGGCCTGGCCTGGTGGGATTTGGGAAGGCTGTGGCCGAGGTCCTCTTTGGAACAGAGGCTCTGGGTTTTCCACACAACTGGAAGAAATGTCATCGCCTCGCATGCGACTCCACATCAATGATGAGACTCCAAAGGAAAGCAATGCAGTTTCTCTGCAACCCGTGAATGCAGGACCATGAGGAATTACTGCTGATGGCAGTAGGGCCATTTAGACACAGCCCACAGTCACAAATGCTCCTTGCTGCTCTGGTCGCTGCAGCAGCACCTCCCATCCACGATTCTCTGCTGGGGAGAGGCCAGAAGGAAATTCTGCTTTTATTTGTGTGGGAGAAAGGGAGCGGGAAGGAAGCGAGAAATCAGGCAAAGCTGAGTGGGGCAGAGCAACAGCTGTCCCGTGGGTCCTCCACAGTCACAAGCTCATTCTGTCATGACCAAGGCACCAGGAGGTTCACGGCTTGTCAAAGTGAAGAACCCTACAAGTCTCACCAGCAAAACTCCCTGATATGACTTACGCATTGCAAGCCTATATCAAAGTATCTCATGTAACTTATAAATATACATACCTACTATATACCCATAAAAATAAAAAATCAGTAAAATATAAATACATAAATAAAAGGAAATAAGACCTGCATGTTTTGAACAACTCTGGAATTTGGGTAAGACTGCCATGCCCAGTGGATGCTCACACACTGACTTTGATGCAGGCGCCAAGTGCAGAGGAAACTGTATTCAGGAATCATTCCAAGCTCCCCAGAGGGAAACCTGAGAACCCTTAAATGCTGCAAGCGCCACCAATTACCCTTCAGCAGAGAAGGGAAGACTGCCTGAGGCTGTGAGAGCTAAGTGGGAACTGGGGATGAGGCCCAGGCATGAACCTGCTGGGAAACCTGTCTAGAGCCTGTCCAAGGCTCCAGCCCTTCCTGGGGGAAGGCACCCCCTTTTCTGTTCCTCCAGGAAGGCCAACCCCTATGTGAACACAACCACAACTGCCCTAATTCCAACTAGAAGAAAAGCATGCTCCCTCTCCCTCCAGGATTTCCAAACAGTTATGACATTCCCAGAAACTCTCTCTCTGCATACCTTCAACGCCGGCCCATCTGATGTCTGTGCTGGGTGCAGCACTGTACTGGGTGCTGCACCTACTGGGTCCAGCACTAAGGCCAAACATTCGAGGCACGAGCAGCCACCACCGATGGCCATCTGCTGGTGGGCTACCTGCCTGCCTAGATCTGTCCTGTGTCCATTCTGTGTCCCCACAGCACTGTGCCGGCTGGCTCATTCTTAACACAAATCACAGACAAGCATTTCCATGCTTCACACATCTGGATAATGGCTTGCTTTCCTTCCTGTTCTGGGACTGAGACAATTTCTTTTCATTTGAACCATGTCAACTCCAGTTATGAGAACACTTCCCTCGCATGGCTCTCTCCCCACCTTCCCTCCTCCCCATCACAGCCCAGACACACGTCCACCCACTGCCCACGGACCACACTTCTCAGGGATCAGATTCCTTCACATTCTGAGCTGCAGGCCAGGCAAGCACATCCTTAGTCAATGTGGCATCCTTCCCGACGTCCACTGTCCCAAACTCACCTTGGCATAGCAACACATCTGGCTGGAAGCATCCAAAGTAATGAAAATTAGAGGAGACCGAGCTTCACCTGCACCTGGTGGCATCCCCACCTGCCCTCTGTCCTTGCAGGGCCCACCTATCCCTCTACCTGCTCTCCTGCCTCATCCGGGTCCAGGCTTCTGCCCAGCCCATTCTTCCAGTAGCTTCACCACAGGTCACTTTACGCTTTGTGCCGTGCCCTCCTTGAGGTCTCCTGGGAGCTGATGGAGTAGAGACAGGACTAAGCCCGTCTATGGTAGCAACATTCAGAATGGCCGGGTCCTGAGTGCTCATTCGGAAGTGGCGAGGTGCATGGAACTCAGGGTGACCGAGAGAGAGAGGTGAAGCAGGCGGGTTATTTTTAGCATAGCCGGGCTCAGCACTGAAGGAGACCCAGTGCTGGCTCCCCAGCACTGGGGCCTTGGAGCCATCGGGTAAAGAGACGGTGGCAAGAACGCGGGCGAGGCCAGAAAGAGTAACAATGAGACCCCTCCGATGTTGCGTCTTCCGCGGTTCTCCACCTGGGATGTGAGGAATCTCCTGGAGAGCCTTCCTGAGCTTCCTCCCCCAGAGCGAGCGCATCAATCAATGGTGGGTGAGGCTGGGCCACTGCATTTCTCAACACCCAGTGCTCCTCCTGTGCATCACTGCCAGGCATCATCTATGCCAAGTTCCCAGCTTTTGTCAAGACAGTGTTTTCCAGGGGCCACAGGCTTGGCCTCTCCACTACAGGAGAGGTCAGTTCTAGAACGGAAAGAGAATGGTTTTTTGACCAAAGCAAGGGCACAGGCATGTCAGGGGAAACCCAAGGAGGGGCAGTTCTGGAGAAGCTCCTCCCCAAGGAGAGGCTGCAGGAGGCTGAGCACATGCGTGGCACTGGTGCCACTTGGGCTGGAGACCTTCCATGGTTTGGGCTGGCTCCCAAGGTCAGGCATTTATTGAACCCTGGTCTGGCTCAGACTTATCTAACAGACACTCCTCAATTCAACAAAGACAGAGGTTTATTTTCCGCAATGAGAAAGCTTTTTATTTTTCTATATAAAGATATATCCTTTTTGTGGCCGGGCGCGGTGGCTCAAGCCTGTAATCCCAGCACTTTGGGAGGCCGAGGCGGGCGGATCACGAGGTCAGGAGATCGAGACCATCCTGGCTAACACGGTGAAACCCCGTCTCTACTAAAAAAATACAAAAAACTAGCCGGGCGAGGTGGCGGGCGCCTATAGTCCCAGCTACTCGGGAGGCTGAGGCAGGAGAATGGCGTAAACCCGGGAGGCGGAGTTTGCAGTGAGCTGAGATCTGGCCACTGCACTCCAGCCTGGGTGACAGAGCAAGACTCCTTCTCAAAAAAAAAAAAAAAAAAGATATATCCTTTTGTTTTCTGAGCGGGTGGTGGATGGTGCACAAAGCAGACTCCCTCCCTTCTATTGTCACCCCACCTAGAAGGTCCTGTCTCTAGATGTGTCCCAGGAGCTTGCTGCCTTACCTGATTGAGATGCAGGCGGGCACAGGGTCCTGGGTTTACCTAGGCCCAGAGCGGCCAGTGGACACTTGGTTCTGTGCCCACCTGCCTGCAGCTGCACTAGGACCAGCTCCTCCTACCAGGCACCTCCCCTGGACCTAGTTGCAGCATACTAGAACCACTTCCCTCGAAACACAAGGCACTGAGCAGCCTTCATAGAGCTATGCACTTTCTTTTACACCGGAGCTTCCAAATCACAGCCAACAACAGATGCTACAATTCCAACAGCTGCATTACACCCAGTCACTTTAAAGTCACACTAAAGTTACTGCCAACTCCCTCCTTGATCTGGGTTTTATTTTTGCTTTTTCTCATGGGCAGTCAGCACAGAGCTGAGCTTCTACCGGTCATCAGGGGTCAGTCCTTCCCATGACCAACCAGAGTTGAGCCTGAAAAGCAGGGGCCTGAGAGAAACAAATGCTTACTTCTGGCTTTTCCTCTTTCTCTTTAAAACCAAACTGTGACTGGCATATTGGACGCTGACATCCAGGACAAGGCACCCTGTTCTGGTTTCTTGAAGGAGAAAACCTGGGGTGTGTCATCCCAGCTGGGCTGTTTCTCTCAAGGAACTGCCCCCTTTCCATGGATCCTGTCTTAACAAGGATCAGCCGGTAAAAGATGCCTGTTGTAGCCATCTTCCTGTGTGCAGGGGCTGCTGCTTTCTAATGATCACCACGGGATGGAGAAAGGCAAAAGGAGACCCCAGCTAAATACACTCACTTTAAGGTGCATTTCTCAAGCTACCGCTATGGAAAGGGACACAGCTGTCTTCCTCACACTTAACACGGCCAAGATTTCTAATTACTAGCTGAACCCAAAGGTAGCACACAGCTGCCCATCAGAATAGCCTTTCATGGGCAAGAAGGCAACCGAGGACATGGGTTTGCATTTAGGAACCTCCAGGCTGTTGTCAGCATGACTGCTGCTCAGCTCGGACTCTGCCTCCAGGCAGCAGCAAGGGTGGCCCCTCCACAGCTTCTCACACAGCACCTGCACCAGGACTTGCCATCCCCCAGCTCCTGTCCACAGCAGAGCTGGGGAGTCTTCTGCAGCCCGCTCCTTTGTCAGGGCAGAGAATCAGAAAGCTGTTAATCTAATGAATCCACAGCTTCAGCTCAGCGGTTACAAGGAAGTTAATGATGATATATGAGAGGCAGGATCCTTGAGAAGGCCCCAGGCAGGGAGCTTTTAAAATCTCAGATTCATTTATGTATTAATATGTAAATGGAGCCTGTTCCATGCTTCTGGAAAACCACAAAACTACTGATTATTTTCATTGGCATCGCTTTCATTCTAATAGTCTCAGACTTATGTTAATTAAATAACTGGCCCATTGTTTGGTCTCAAAAAAAAAAAGAAGCTGTCGATCTCATCTATGGTACTCAAGTGTCCTAGGGAACCTCTCACCATGATATGGTCATTGTCCTTGGTCAGCCAGCAGCAGCTATACACATGGACATTTACTTCCCTTAAACTGAGAGTACCTTGGTTTTTGACTCTACAAGTTCTCTTCTTTATTATTTATTTCATGTAATTTATATTCTTATTTTAATGGGCCTATTGCAGTATGTATAATCATATAAGTGATCCCAAATCATATTAAGTAGTAACTATAAATTTTAAAGAAGCAATACTAGTTTCCTAACCTGTAAAGTAAAAGCTACATAATACCTACTTCATAGCACTGACTCAATGGCATGATAAACACACAGCATCTCACACAGTACCCTGCACATAGTAAGTGTTCAATACATGAGAGATCTGATCTGAGTTAAACATCACTAGTATGTTATTAATTCATGGCCAAAGCAGCATTATTGACATTACCATGGCAAGAACTTTAAATTTAATTATAATTTAGGACCTATTTGATTGCAAATTGGATTAGAGCCAGTTTATTGTACCAAATAAATTATGTTTGAACTATTTAAAATAAAACCATGCACACAAAGAGACATTAGAAAGAGAAGAGGGAGGAAAATATAATTCCAGGATGTAGATGAGTTAATTGCTGAAAATGAGCCCTAAATCTAGCTTTGTGTTTTCTGACAGCCAACGCAGAAACAAAATCATGTTAATCTGTGCAACTCATTGTTTGATAAGTGGAACATGTAGCTCATACAGAAGCGGAACTTTTTTCCCAACAATCAGATTTTAGGGTAGCTGCTCACACCAATCGCCCTACGAAGCACGTTAGGTGACAAACAGAAGGGCCGCACCTTTGCGAGCTATGTGCAAAGGCACACACGCAGATACCTTCTCTACAGAAATGTTTCACTTTATCCACATTCCATGGGAAGGGACCAGTGGGTGAGCCACCTGGAGACTTTTTTCACATAAGCTAAGGAGTATGGAGTTTAATGGATCCACTGTATTCCAAAACATAGAACAGCTTTCAGGTTTTGCGTCTGTGAAACAGCCTGGCCGGTGACTTCGCTGAGCGTGCAGGTTGGTCTTGGCCTTTTCCAGCAGCCTATATAGCCTGGAACCACAGCCCAGTAACCAGAGGGGCCTGCGGATGGGGAGGACATGGCTTCATCCTCGGGGATCTGCTTCCCAACACTTGTGACTAATCAAAGTTGACAGACTTCCCTGGGAAACCTGTAATTACCCTAAGAGGGGGAGGGCCAAATGCTAGCAAGATTTATTGGCTTTGATTAACAATAAGGTGTTTGTTTTTGTCGGTAATTAGAGTTGAATAGCAAGCTATAAAGAGTCCTCCAAGAAATTCTAAACAGTCTATAGCTAAAGGGTACTAAAGTGTGTTTGAATCTAACCATTCATCTTTGCAGACCTCCAGTGCAGGGAGGCCAGTGTTTGATCCCGCACACTCGAACAGGTCATCAGGGAGAAAATGGCCCTCTGTATTTTTAATGTCTGATGAGAAAAGACCTCCATGCAGCATGTGTGCGTCCACACATATGTGCAAATGGCACTTAGCATGTGCCATGCTGCTGGATGCTGGCGTGGGACATTGTAGTTCATGTAACTATAGCTCAACTCACCTTATTTAAATTGACCATTCAAAGGTCCATAACAGCTCGGGTGTTGGTAAGTACTCTGATATCCCTGCATCCTCATAATGATTAGGTAATTGATTCTTAGGTACTATGGCATGCTGGTTGGGTCGGTCCCTTGATGGTGGGAAGATGTTTGCCAAACTCATTCTGATTTATGGCTTTTTTCCCCAGCAGATCACTCTTGGATACAGGATTTTAAGAATTCAGATACAATTAATTAACTGCAAATTAATGCAGTTGAACTTCGTTTAAAATGCAGTTGACTAATACAAATGCAGTTGAACTTCATTTAAAAAACAGTATGGGCAAAGAATTGTCACCAGTATTTTTAAAAATAGAGTCAAGATGAGACAACTGTGTACACAGAGACAACTTGTCATCTTGCTTCACCAGGTCCTGGGTCAATAACATGGGATTTCCTCCCTACCCCAGGAAATGCGCATAACATTATTTCCACTCTCTGTTCCTACTCACATCATGACACACAATAGGTAGGGAAAGGCCAACTACCAAACCCCTCTAGAGGAATGGAAACAATTAAGACGGCACTAGATAAACCAAAACAACAACAAAAACATGCAGCCAAAAAAATGGATGAGTCCATGTCCTTCGCAGGGACGTGGATGAAGCTGGAAACAATCATTCACAGCAAACTAACATACGAATAGAAAACCAAACACTGCATGTTCTCACTCATAAGTGGGAGTTGAACACTGAGAACACATGGACACAGGGAGGGGAACATCAGACACTGGGGCCTGTTGTGGGGGTGAGGGACTAGGGGAGGGGATAGCATTAGGAGAAATACCTAATGTAGATCACAGGTTGATGGGTGCAGAAAACCACCATGGCATGTGTATACCTATGTAACAAACCTGCACGTCCTGCACATGTATCCCAGAACTTAAAGTACAATTTAAAAAAAAAAAAACAAAACAGCAAAACAGAACAAAGCAAAAGGTCATAAAATCAATTCAGTGGATGTGGACCAGCATTTTAAAAGTGAACACAATATAAACTCATTAAAAGGCATCACTCATAAACAAACAAACAAAAGTAAAGCCACAGATACGGCAAATGCTTGAGAAAAACAATTGCTTTTATACTCCTTCTTATACATTGACTTTACTCTCATAAAAACTAGAGTTAACAGTTGAGACCCCAGGCATCTTACTGTGTAGGTCATTAGGAAACCTTTACAATAAGTTTCCCCCAAGAACTAGATTTCCATTTAATTATGTTCTATTCAATCCAATATAAACTTTTCCACTGTTCTGCATGCTCTGGCCTCCTCAATTTAATTTTCTTTTAAGTTCTTAAGCAGTCATATCACAATCTTTCCTTCAGAGAAACATAAAACAGACATCTACTCTAGGAAAAAGAATAACCCTCAGGCCACAGTTTTAGCATTATCTGGCTTTCTGCCACTTGAGGCTTCCTGCAGGTGATCACAACCTGGGGCCAGCCACTCAACAACCCCTCCAGGAGGTTGCCTCGGACTCCCCCTAAGGCATGCTCTAAGGTTCTATGGTTAATTCATCCTAAAGAGAAGAATCGCTGCATGCAAAGACTCTCATCCACAGCTGTTAATTCTTCAAAACTAAGACACTAAATTCTACATTCAGAAAGTCGGACTTTAGAACTGGCAGAAAAGGAAATGGAAAGTCAATAGTATAAAGACCCATCCCATTATGTGAATAATAGACTTGGAGTGAATCAAAGATCATGCTCAACCCGGAAAGAAGTACAACGAAATAAGGACATCCTGAGAAGAACCTCTTCTCTCTACTCTGTTGGCTTTAGGAATAGATGTGCACATCAAATTAACATTTCAACTCTCCAAACCAATCAGTGCAGTAATCTCGTGGGGTCCCTGAGGGTTGGGACCCTAGTGTACTGACCTGGGTCCTTTATTGCAGAAGCAGCAAAGGCACAGAGCAGCACTGTTTTAGAACTTACAGAATTCAAGTGAAAAATCTGTATTCAAAAAAGGATTGAAAGAAAACAGGACGACACAGAGTCTGATACTTACTTGTGGCCCAGCTCATGGGCGATGGTAAAGGCCAAATTGAGACCATTGTCTTCGGCAAGCACACACTTCCTCTTAGCACTGCACACACCTCCTAAGTAAGCAATTCCTGCAGCAGAGACACAAAACACATCCTCTTCAGAACGTGGGAGGCCCTGGTCTCGCCAGGCAAGTCCGCACGGTCAACATCACGCACGGTCAAAGTCACACACAATTAAGGCAGGCACACTGGGACAATGCTGACTATGAGTCTCAGCCCATATGGGAAGGGTTTGTGAATGATGCTTTTGTGTTCACCCAACAAAAACAATAACCACGGCAAGCATCCATCAGGCATCTAATACGCGTCGGGGGTATGCTGAGTAGTGTACTCATAGCACCTAACTTAATCCTCATGACCCAGGATGAGGGAAACTGAGGTTTGGAAAGGAAAGGTAACTCTCTCAAGGTCACCTGGATGGGCACCCAGTGCTGGGATCCTACACCAGATCTGTCTAACTTCAGTGCCCAGGGCTGGGACCAAGTGAGGCCAGCCAAGCAAGGTGCCCAGGGTACAAGGTTTAAGAGGCCCTGAGTCTCAGGCAATGCCCCTATGCCCGCACACCCTGAGAGGGAGGAAGCGCCTCCTCACACTGCACATCCCGGGCGTGAGCCGGGGTCTGTGCTGGGTCTCATGGACAGCAAGCCCCGGAAGGCTGTGCAGAATGTTCTGAAAATGCTTCAGGAGCCCTTGAGAGAGGAAGACCCAGAGAAAATGGAGCCAGCGCTGGGAGAGCCAGGGCCTTGATGTCCTCAGTGAGGACTAGCCCATGAGCCAAATGTGTGTCTCCACACACACGTGCTTGCCCCTAAGAACCTCACTCTAAGACAGGAATTCCGAACCATACACACCAGGAGAAATGCAACGCAGGGCAGTGGAGGCTGCGTCCCAAGGATGGGCGGTGTTGGTGGGACAGCAGGCCAGCCACTGCAGGAGCGGCAGGCGTTTTCCAGGGGAGGAAGGTGGCTCTGGCAAAGGGACGCGTGGGATGACACGGGGCCCTTGCATGCCAGCCCCTCTGGGGAATGCTGGGAGGGTGGCCACAGCAGGGGTGGGGAGGGCAAGCCCATGCTGGCCACACTTCTGGGCTCCCCACCACAGCACTCCCTGCACCCAGGAAAGACATGTCTCACCCCGCAGGGACTGCAGGGCTTCTCAACAGGGCCTGCTAGGAAACCTGACATCTGCCCTCCCATGGGCGTTTAACCCCGAGGGCAGTTCCTCGATATGCCCCTGTGTGATATACAAGCGGATGGTGGAATGGGGTGGCTGTAGGAGCTCAGTACTCCCCTGGCTGTGCTGTCACATTGGGCGTGGGTGGGCAGCGGCTCTGCTGGCATAGCACCATGGGGTGGATGGAGGCTAAACACAGCTGGACTCTGCCCATCAGCCCCATGCCCTGGATGGGCTGTGACCACCCAAGGAAGGAGCACCTGCTCTCCACCACGGGCTGTCCCTCTATCGAGCTGCACACTGCTCCATTCCAAGGGCTCCTTCCATGAACTTGCCTGAGATGTCTCAGGAGGGAAGGAGTTGGCAGAGGGCAGGGGAGAATGGGACAGGGGAACCATTTCATTAAAAACGACCCTTCCTCCCTGCTCCCAAAGAGCTAAACCAGCATCCTCTTCGCTGATGTCCAAATCAAACTGGTGCGGAGCTCAGCCACACACAGGGTGGGCCCTCTGATGTGGTGTGGTTCTGTGTTCCCACCCAAATCTCATCTCAATTTGTAATCCCCATGTGCCAGGGAGGGACCTGTTGGGAAGTGATTGGATCATGGGAACAGTTTCCCCCATGCTGTTCTTGGGATAGTGAGTTAGTTCTCATGAGAGATGATGGTTTTAGGAGTGTTTGGCAGTTATTTCCCCCCCTCTCTCCAGCTGCACTGTGAAGAAGGCGCCTGCTTCCCTTTCCCCTTCAGCCATGATTGTAAGTTTCCTGAGGCCTCCCCAGCTACGTAGAACTGAGAGTCAATTAAACCTCTTTCCTTTATAAACTACCCAGTCTCAGGTAGTATCTTTATAGCAGCGTGAAAAAGGACTAATACATCCTCCTTCCTCGTCCTCTCCACGAGGCACAGAGGGAGCTCACATTGCCTGGCTCCACAGAGGTGTGGCTCCAGGGCTCATGTTCCACACACTGGGCCCAGGTACCTCACTGTGGGTCTATTTTTATTTGGAAACATGCAATGTGCTTAGTTAAAAATAAATAAAAGACAAATTAAATGTTATTTTGCCTCAAGATGCTTTTGTGGCCACGTGGATGTCACAACCCAGCAACGCAGACTATTGAAAAGAACACCACCACAACCAGAAAGGATGCAATGTGGTTTCTCAGTACCTTCAAGGTCATTATTCTGGTTTTGTTTAAAAATGTTTTGTGGGTTGCTTTTACAAGTCTACCCGTGAGTAGGTGGAATGCTGCTACATAGCCCTGAAGGTATGTGCACGCGGCCCACGTGGGTGCATGCACACGCTCAGACACACACCCAGCAGTGCCCACCCAGCCCTGGCTGCAGCCTCTCTGGGTCAACGAATCAATTAGAAACAATCAGATCTGCACACCCTGGAGAAGTTGCCTGGTGAAAGGGGAAGGGAGACAGAGTAAGGCCAGATGTGTTGAGCTTGCTGTCCTGAGTGTGCCCGCCATGGGCTCTGATGCAGAACTGGCAGACCTCACATGCCACACAAACACTTCCCCCTGGCCTCAGCCACACTCAGCATTCGGAGGAGGCAGCCCTGACTTTCCACTCTAATTAGGTAACGTGCAATGCTAGAGGAACAGTGAAGCAAGGAGCCTTCCAATAATTGCATTTTAATTTTTCCAAGGTGCAGATGATTTTTTTTTTAACTGGAAAACAAAGAATCAGTTTATTTACAAGAAATGCTCTTGCACAAAGGTGGATTAAGGTCTAATGCTTTTAATGATTTATTCCAATCGTGACCAGCCTGGTCATAAAACTGAGCAAGGAAAAACACATAAAAGAAACAGCTCCTGACAACAGAGCACAAGAGCTGTGTGTTTATGAGATGAGGTGGAAATGCTTAGAATGCACAAAACAAAGTCTGGAGAAAATCCCAGGTTGTTGTAAAATAAGAGCTATGGGGGAATAAACGGTAATTAAGTCATCCAGCTTCAGCAGAAAACAAAGCCCACCACTATTCCATGTTACTAAAAAGAAACTGCAGTCTAGGGAAGACAGAGCCCTGGAGACTCAGAGATGCCCCCACCATCTCAGGCTGCAGAAGGCACCAAGCTAGAAAACCCACCAAATCCTCATGCTGGTGCTTGTCAAGAAATGAGGAAAAACTAGTTTTCTCTGTATTGATTTATTAAAAACTGCGGTCTGTGACACTACAGTTTAGCAGTCAGTACACTGCTAACTTCAGTGCTGATGCTGTGGAACCTTCCAAGGTAATCGGAATTCCCTTAGGCTGAGGTGAGGCTTTTAGACCCTGCAGTGGTGCTTTCACTGGCTTTCACATCCAGCCTTCTATGATTTAAAATTCTCCACAGATCACAGAACTTATTTAAAACTTTTTAAAAACATCAATTCCACATGTTTGCATAGTTTCTTGTAACAAAAGGGAGGCAGAAAGGCAACTGGAATTTATTAGTTGTGCCTCTAAATGGGCAAGACTGCTCGAACACTCAACCCTCCCTTGCTTGGCGAGTATGACTGGTCCCATTTTATAGATGGGGAAACAGAGGCTCTACTACACCCCTGACAACAAGTGTGTGCTTGTGTCCTAAATGGTGGCTCACTCCAACTCTACTATACCCCTGACAACAAACACACTCTTAAAAATATCTGAAACACAGAGGGTAAAAATGAAGGGGTGTGGGTCAGGCGCGGTGGCTCACACCTGTAATCCCAGCACTTTGGGAAGCTGAGCTGGGAAGATCGCCTGAGGTCAGGGGTTTGAGACCAGCCTGGCCAACATGGTGAAACCCCGTCTCTACTAAAAATACAAAACTGGTGGGGTGTGGTGGTGACACCTGTAATCCCAGCACTTTGGGAGGCCGAGGTGGGCAGATTGCAAGGTCAGGAGATCGGCTAACGCGGTGAAATCCCGTCTCTACTAAAAATACAAAAAATTAGCTGGGTGTGGTGGCAGGTGCCTGTACTCCCAGCTACTCAGGAGACTGAGGCAGGAGAATGGCATGAACCCGGGAGGTGCAGCTTGTAGTGAGCTGAGATCGCACCACTGCACTCCAGCCTGAGTGACAGAGCAAGACACTTTCTAAAACAAAACAAAAACAAGACAAAAAAAAACCATCCAAATTAGCCAGGCATGGTGGCAGGTCCCTAGAGTCCCAGCTACCCCAGAGGCTGAGGCAGGAGAATCACTTGAACACGGGAGGTAGAGGTCCCAGTGAGCTGAGATCCATCACTGCACTCCAGCCTGCGTGACACAGCAAGATTCTGTCTCAAAAAAAAAAAAAAAGGAGGGGTATAATGAGTTCTTCTGAAACCTGGAGCAGCTCATTTAATTTATCCAGAGAAGAGTCTCCCATCCACTAGTTCTGTGACCCATCTTCCCAGCCATGCCAGCGCAACACAGGTGCTCATCTGTCTTCTTTCTCTTCCTTTTCTCAGTAGAAGCATAATTTTTTGGAGAAAACTGGGTGAAGAGGCTTAATTAGTTTCTTTTTCAGTAGAAAACTACATGATATAAGCTCGTAACTCTTTATCTTGGGGCTGATCACTCAATCCTCTCTAGATTGAAGGAATAAACAACAAACAACTGTATAAACTCTGGTTGATGCAGTAAGTTGCTGCATATAAGCCATCTGCAGCTGGTGGCCTTGCTGCCCATTAGTCCAACCTTACAGGGTCTGCCTTTGAGAGAGATGGCTCCATTTTTCCCACCAACTGCTCAACTACCAAACACTGTCACAGTTATTGCTGGAACATCAAGCTGTCAGTCACAAGAAAGCAACTGGCATCTGTCCATACACCAACCATAGTCACGGATATTGAATTGCAGATTCAGGCTCACTGACAAGTCCTTGTGTTCTTGCAAACCTCAGTGGATATGGGTGTGATCTGAACGGGTGAACAGCATTCAGGAGCAAATGTCTTAGAGTCTAGGATGTGACAAAGGAAAACTAACTACAAAGGAATAATAAAGTTGGACCCCTACTTCACACCACATTTAAAATATAAGTCAAAATGAATTAAAGAGCTAAATGTGAGCGCTAAAACTATAAAACTCTTAGAAGAAAACTAAGATGGAAATCTTCCTGACCTTGGTGTAGACAAAGCCTTCTTAGCTATAACATCAAAAACACAAGTGGGGGTGGGAAAATCCTAACCTCTTGCAACAGAAGAGTGGCTGAGGGGGAAGGGGCTGGGATTGAGGTGGGGAGTCACCTTCATTTCTACTGCCAGCCCAAGCAATGAATATGCTGGCACATTCTCCGAGGAAGCCTTCCAGATTTTCCCCTTGGCAATTATGGTTTTCTGTGGACTGGGAGTCATCCAGCAGTTATGACCTTGCAGGCTAACTCTGTGTTGGTTTGTGTGTTATAATGCCATGTGAGCTGTTGCTTTGTGATGGGGTTTCTTGGTTATGGGTCACAGTCAGGAAAGGCTACTTCTGGGCCTTGCTCCCTAGGGTTAATGAGACCACAGCTTAGGACACAGATGTCCTTGGCTTCGGTTTCTCAGGCATCTCCAGGATCCTGGACTTTGGGAGGAGATGCTGTCTCTGGTAAGAGAATCACACGAGTTCCCACAGATGACTCGAGGGTCCCTGGGCTGGAGGAGTCACTCCTACAAGATAACATATTCATGTGTTCTGTGAGTTAAGGGTAAGTGGAGGAATAAACTGGCCCTGGGATTTACAAGTTAGAATCAAAAAGTTTATGCCAACAGTTTGCTCTAGAAACCAAAACACGCCGGGAGGGGGAAGGAAGGAGAAATGCATAAGTGGTGATGTTCAAAAGGCCACAGCCAACTTGAGCCAAGTGCATGGAGATATCATGCAGACTACCCAGAGAAGATGACGCTCATGTCAGCAGGACCTGTCACATGGGAGGGGTTCTCCAGGGAGCAATGTAACATTTGTCAAATCACAGTGTGCCTCTCTTCGGAGAACCCCACAGAGTCTCAGGGGCTTCTGAAACAGGCCCTGATGCCCACCAGAAATGGTCCCAGGCAGGTTCACCTCAGGACATCAGAGGAGCCTTGAAAATCTCTTATCTTCACAAACCCTTTGTCAAGTGTTTCCTGACTGCCTGTATGTGACCGGCCTCGTGCCGGGCAGAGTCTAAGCTGAGCAGGCGCAGGCCTAGGGGAAGCAGCCTCCAGGCCACTGCAGCAAGAGGACAAAGCAGCCGGCAGAAGGATGAGCAGGGATGTTCCAAGCCAAGCACCAGGGCCTGAAGGGTGGGTGATCGGGTCTCTGAAAGACAGCTGCGCCAGTGACCCAGCCCAGATCTGGCCTCTCCAGAGGGCAAACAAGTGGAAACTGGAGAGGAAGCTCCACACTGAGCCGTGCACTCACTGATCCCTGTTCCTCCCTCTGGGTTACCTGTCACAGCTGAGAGCCCCTCACCGAGCCACACCCTCATTCTGACTACTGTCTTGGCAAACTTTCCCGGACCACGGGTGGCTCCCTATGTGGGGAGCACCTGCAGGCAGCACCGTGAATGTAGCAGGTGATGAGCGTCTTTGAGTTCCCTTTCAGGAGACCTCTGGACCTCTGCAGGTACTCCCTGGCCACCAGAGAAGAACCCTGTCTTCCAGCATTTGGCTGCAGGAAACACAACCCCCTGACCAGCCTGCTGGATGGCTGTACCTCAGCAGCACTGCACCGTCACCTGTGTGCAGGTTTTGGTGTGTGCACACGTGAGTGTATGTCTGTAGACGCGGGCATGGCCAGGACAGCCTTCCCCTAACTGGAAGCATGAGGCTGATGCCCACACTCACTCCTACAGCAATGGACCCTAGTGAATTTTGAAAGCTATAACACACTCACATTCTCTATCAACTGCACTGCTTGGCATTTACTTTGGTCAATAATTTTAAAATGAACTTGGCTTAGTCCCACTTCAATGACAGCTTTCAGCCTCCTCTATCTTCTCTCACTGTAAATGTTTCCCCTTTGCTGGTGGGTTAGAATGCCCTCCCTCTCCCTAGGGACAGCTGGGGTTTTAGGTGGGGATAAGGCTGAGAAGAAGTGTGATACGTTTTGGCTAAAAATAATCTTCTCCATGTGGGGAATGGGACAACTAAGTCTTCCATGGGGTCAGATATCCCCCAAGGGAATCTGGGAATGAATCGAATCTCCCTTCGGAGTTTCAAATGCAACCTGGAAGGAGGGGCACATTCCTGACTCAGCCTTCCCAAGGCAGCTGTCTGAGGTGTGTGCCTAGAATCATAATCTTTCTCAACATTTCTGTTTGAATCACATTTATTAGAGTAGCCACAGGCAGGGCCATGAGTGAAGGCTGCTAAACTGAGATGACAGCCAGAGCCAGGAAGAAGGCAGAGTAGGGGCTGGTAAGAGCAACCACATGCATTTTAATCATGCTCACTGTTATGAGCTAAACTGTGTCCCCTTGAAATTCAGAGGTTGAAGCCCTAATCTTCAATGTCACTGTATTTGCAGACAGGGCCTTCAGGGAGGTAATGAAGGTTAAATGAGGTCAGCAAGGTGGGGCCCTGATCCAACAGGTCTGGTGTCCTTATAAAAAGAAGAGACACTAAAGGTATTTCTCCCTCCCTTTCTCTTTCCCTCTCTCCAAGTGAGCACAAGAGGGCAGGTGAGGACACAGTGAGAAGGCAGCTGTCGACAAGCCAGGAAAGAGATTCCTTATCCCAAACCAGTCCTACTGGCACTGCGGAGTTCCAGCTTCCAGACCCGTGAGGAATAACTGTCTGCTGTGTAAGCCGCCCAGTCTGCAGTATTCTGTAAGAGGAGCTCTAAACAGGCTAATACACCCAGAGTGCACCCTGGGTCCCCACAGAAGTACCTGGGTCCCCTTGCTCACACAGGTAACTGACAAGCGTGGTGACCACCAGAACTCACCATGCTCATTTGCCACACAGCACTGCAGCCACCTAACGCGCCATGGGGTTGGCCTTGATGTTCACAGCATGGTTTAATAACAAAGAATCGACCTGGAAAGCGGTAGGAGCGTCAGGTTGAACTAGTTACAAAAATGCTTGGTAGAGAAGAATGAAAAATATGGTGGAGTGGGGGTGTTCTGTATTTAAAATCATGTAACACCTTAGCCAGCTGCACCTGTAGGCAGAGAAGTGCCATCCCTCAGTCATTTAACAATGGGGTACCTTGCAAGTTACAGCCAGGGATGTCCATCAGGAGACACTAGGGCACCGGGACGGGAGGTGAAAGAATCACGACAACATGCGTGTGAGTGATGTGAACCCATTGCTCACATCATCGGCCATTTCTATTTGCAGGAGACTCCCCAGAAGTCCCCAGGCCTTGTGAGATGTTCTAAAAACACTCAAACACAGCCTTGGAGGGAGGAGCCAGTTTTAAAAGACTCTTACAAAAGTAACATACTGCTCGGTCTGAAGAATCGGAGGCTAAAATCATCTCTTCAAGTCCCCAGAAAATCCCAAAGAACTCCAGGGGAAGGTGGTGATGGGCCAGAGAGCTCTGGAAGCTTCCAGGTCTGTTGCGAGCCACACTTGGCACAGAGCAGGCTCTTCCAGGTCTGTCGGGAACCCATGAGCCTCCCCTGGCACACAGTAGGCTCACAAAAAAGGAGCACTGCTGCTGGTTCTGCTTAGCAAATCTTAAGGCAAACCAAGCGGCAACAGGTATTCTGGGTGTGCAGAACCAAATGCAGCAAGCCAGAAACATGTGCTGCTTTTTCTTTTTACCTTGACTCATTCACAAATCACAAATGCACAAGGCCAGAAGACAGAAGGTGCTCATCACTACAAAAGCCCAGGAAGTGGGTACCGGTGCAGAGGGAAGGGGCTGTGGCTGGGACGGGGACCACCTACAGGGCTGATAGACTCTACTGCTTGACCAGGATGCTGGCCACAAGGATATCTGCCTTATAATAACTCATTTAGAGATAAAAGAGTCAGGTCAGGGTTACCCCAGAGGGACTAGTGACCAGAAGGGGGATGAAGAGGACCTGTCTGGCGGCTGATACTGTCTTGTTTCTAGATCCAGGTCATCACTAACCATTACACAAAGCTCATCAGTTTACAAATATTCATTGAACGGTACACTTAGATATACTATCTATATGTAAATTATGCCTCAATTATAATTTAAAAGATAACAAACGAATACACACATGCATGTGAAATAGAAAGAGAAGATGGCCTTGGTTTAAGAATCTGGGAAGAGTCAAGGTCACTGGACAATTTAGATAAGGGTATGTCTTCGGTATATCCAAGGGTCATGGGTTGATGAAGCCTCAGTGGTATGTATTAGTCAAAATCTGCTTTCATCTGCAACACCAGGCTTTACCTGTATTACTTGTATTTCTCGGACCATATGAGCCATTTCTAATTTACCTTTACTGCCTTGCAAGGACTCTTCCAATGGTACATTCTTGAGGCTTGCCTGAAACAACCTTGAAAAACAGCTTCACTCCCTCTCATAGCTGTACTTCTGAAGGATGAATAAAATGCAAGGCCATGCGTGGAAATATTTGCCAAGTTAGAAAAAAAAAAAAAAAAAAAGGAAGAAACAAAGAAAGAAAAGCATTCTCAAAACAAGTAACCACACTTCTTGCTAAATGCTTAGCCCAGCAAAGCCCATTCTTTGGGGGATGAAATGTGGACTTTTAGTGAAACCTTGGGACAAGGGTAAGCACTTCCAGTCTGCACATTGTTCTAGACACCTCTCGGGGCCCTGCTCATGGGCTGTGCACAAAGGTCAGCCCAGGTCTCACAGCAGCTCTGGGCACCAGCTCCCGAACACCAGCTTCTGAGTTCAAGTCCATAAATCACTCCCTGGCAGGGCACCACAGCCCCTCCACTAAAGAAGTAACCCAAACATGAGAAGCCAGCCATCATTTGGGTGTTGACTCAACAGTCATGAACTCAAGTCAAACTACCATGACAAGCCCTCCCTTCTGATGGCCCAGGGAAAGCCCTAGGACAATCTCTGCCTTCGCTGACAGGATGCAAAAATGACGGCATTCCATTTTATTACAAAAAAAAAAAAAAAAAGCCTCTTAGAAAAGAATGTTGAGAGCCACACCATGAAGTCAAGTGGACGCTAAGATTACAAAGAGGAAACAGTTGACTCATGGCAGAATCAGTGGCAGGCAAGGAAGAGGGCCAGCCTCAGAATTATCGCTAGTGTGGCAGAAAGTGGATGGTACAAAGTCTCAGGCCCCATCTTCAGGGTGAAGTTATGTCCCTGCTCCATGCTTATGGAGGCGGCTCATTACCTGTAGGCTACATTGGGTTTCAGCATCATCTCAGACTACGGAAATAGCATGCATGTCAGTGTCTGTCTTTAAAATGTCAAAGGCCGAGAAAAACAAATGTTCTTTACCTTTTAAGCAATTTCATACATTTCCAGGTTGCTTCTATGCCTCTGTGGTGGTCCGCCCCCTGTGTCCTCAGAGCCAGGGGCTCCTGTTTGAACTCTGCTATGGCATTCCCCTGAGGCTGGTCAGCCTGGCTGTCCGATACCCCCCCAAGTCTCAGTCCACACCAATGGGACTCACCACCCCAAACTAAGCCTTCAAGTTTTGTTCAAAAGCTTGCAGTCCTAGTCAACCTCTCTCTTCCCTTCTCCCGCCCAATCTTAGTAATCATCAAGTCCTGCCATTTCCTGCTACTCACAGACTCTGGGATTTCTTTCTTTCTCACTGGTCCCAAGCCCAGGCCTTTGTCATCACCTTAAGCATCATTTGGAAATCTCTGTAGGCATCAGTTTACTTGCCTCTCCCCACTCCAATTAGTCCTAAAGCGTCTGGACTCGAGTGCCTCCTCTCCACTGATTCTCCCCGATCCTGCCCAGAAACACCCCTCCAGGTGCCCAGGTGCCCAGGGCCCATCGCGATTCCTCTGCTGCAGCATGAGCCAGTCAGGTCCTATGAACAAATCTTATGCTAGGCCTCTCTAGGCCAGCTTCCATAACAATTCAACTTACACAGCACAGTGTGGCTTAAACACATCATCAATAAGTTCTGCAAATGAATGAATGCATAGCAGACCTGCCAACCTCATCGTCATAAAACACCATCCTCTGCTGCTTAAGAAGTGGGCTAGAGGCCAGGTGCAGTGGCTCATGCCTGTAATCCCAGCACTTTGGGAGGCGAGGTGGGCAAGTCACGAGGTCAGGAGATCGAGACCATCCTGGCTAACTACGTGGTGAAACCCCGTCTCTACTAAAAATACAAAAGAAAATTAGCCAGGTATGGTGGCGGGCGCCTGTAGTCCCAGCTCACGGGAGGCTGAGGCAGGAGAATGGCCTGAACCCAGGAGGTGGAGCTTGCAGTGAGCAGAGATGGCGCCACTGCACTCCAGCCTGGGTGACAGAGAGAGGCTCCATCTAAAGAAAGAAAGAAAGAAGAGGGCTGGAAGAGGGAGGAGTAAGTAATAAGGCGGCGGCTGCTAAACACTAACATTTGTCAGACACTTACTATGTGTGTACCAGGCCCTGTGCTAAAGATTCCCACGCATGATCTCATTTTATCCACACCACCACTTGGTGAGGTACATACTGTTATTATCCTTGCAGTACTACTGATGAGGAAACTAAGACTCTGAGAAGTCAACAACTCATCCGAGGTCAAACAGAGAATGAGGGGTGGAGCTGGGATTCAATCTCAGGTCTTCAGGGCCAGAGGTCCTGCCCTAAAGCACTGCATCAGAGGCTGCAAGCTGGCAGCCACAGAAGGATTTCAACTGCAGGAATGTTTTATTTGGCCCATTTAGGATTTAAATGAACATTTTAATCAGTCACCAACAATTAAAAATTAGAAGAGCCAGTTGGGCGCAGTGGCTCATGCCTGTAATCCCAGCACCATGGGAGGCCAAGGCAGGTGGATTACTCGAGGTCAGGAGTTTGAGACCAGCCTAGCCAACATGGTGAAACCCTGTCTCTACTAAAAATACAAAAATTGGCCGGGCGCGGTGGCTCACGCCTGTAATCCCAGTACTTTGGGCGGCAGAGATGGGCGGATCACGGGGTCAGGAGATTGAGACCATCCTGGCTAACACAGTGAAACCCTGTCTCTACTAAAAATACAAAAAATTAGCCGGGTGTGGTGGCGGGTGCCGGTAGTCCCAGCTACTTGGGAGGCTGAGGCAGGAGAATGGCGTGAACCTGGGAGGTAGAATTTGCAGTGAGCCGAGATCGTGTGACTGCACTCCAGCCTGGGTGACAGCGAGACTCCGTCCCAAATAAATAAATAAATTAATTAATTAATTTAAAAAGATACAAAAATTAGCGGGGTATGGTGGCCTGTGCCTGTAATCCCAGCTACCTGGGAAACTGGAGAATCGGTTGAACCCGGGAGGTGGAGGTTGCAGTGATTCGAGACTGTGCCACTTCACTCCAGCCTGGGCAACAGAACAAGACATCATCTCAAAAAAAAAAAAAAAAAAAAAAGTTAGAAGAGCTTACATAAAATGCAAATTGCCTGACTTCTAAAAATACTGAGTAAGTGGAAAATGACAGACTGTTCAATAAATGGCACTGGGACTACAGGTGTCCACAGAGAGATGAATGAATTAAACTCTCAACCTCATGCCAGACACAGAAACAAACTCTAAATAGATGAAATACACAAGCATGGAAACAACTTCGAATCTGTCAGAAGAAAATGTAGTGGGATGTCTTTATGTTCCCAGAGTAGTAAAGATTTTTTAAAACAAGAAACAGGAAGTGAAAATCATAACAAAAAAGATTGAGCTATTTAGCTAAATCCATACTGAAAACTTCTATGTGACAAAAGGTACCATAAACAAAGTTAAAGACGAAGAAAACACACAATGAAGACATTTTCAATTCCTAAAACCAAAGATTTAAAAAGATATCCAACTTACCTGGGCAGAGAACTGAGAAATAAAATCACAAGAAGACATCAATTCACACCCGGCATGTGGACAAAACATAGAAAATTCTGGCAATAACCAGCAAGGTTATCAGGATCAAAGACTCCCAGATGCTATTAAAGAGAATATAAATTGGTATACTGGCCATTTTAGGAAGTAATTTGACCCACTGAGAAAGGCTGAAAGGTGTGCAGAAGAGGGGAAGTGGTTATATCCTGCAAAGCGGCAGTTCACCATCCAGGCTGCACTTCTGCACTTCCGTGCTATTGTGCCCACCCACCTGTCCCTGCTGAGAGGAATCTCAGTAGCCTCTGATGTGTACGCACACATATGTACACATGCATGTGCATGTACCACCACCCCACGAAGGGATGCTATTATCATCCTCATTGACACATGGGGACACCGAGGCACCACGAAGGTAAGCAAATCCCCCAGACCATGCTGCAACCAAGTAGAAGAACCCGCTGAACCCAGCCAGTCTGGCTGCTGATCCCCTGTAACGGCAGCAAAGGTAAAGAGGACTCTGCCCCAGGGACTGTACGGCAAGCCTGGCAGACAGACTCATAGTCAGGCCCATTCACAGTGCATTCCAGGGAAGAGAGGAGAAGCCTGCCAACTACCATTCAAAGTCCAGGGAGTTTCCTATTAAAACACAAACTAACAAGGCTCGCACACAGATGTCTTTAACCCTTGAGACTGAAAAGTTAACATGCATGCGTGTATTTCTTGCAACAAGCTTTATAGCTTTCATCGAATTTCCAAAGGGATCCACAACCTCAAAAAGGTTAAAAACACTAAACACAGAAATCCCAGAGTGTAATCAAAGACATTCCCTAGGAAGAAAGTCCTCTCTGATGAGTCAAGTCAGACCAAAAGATCCCGGGAAAACTATCCTCCAGCCCTTGGGGGTTACCCAAGCATTCCTCAGAAGGTGATAACCAACAATGCTTTGTAGAATGTGCTTTTCATTGCCAGATCTCAACTAACTGACACATAGAAAACATGAGGAAGGGTCTGACATTATTCACCAACAATGTCACTTGTAAAAGAGCAGCCAAATTGACTCTTTGTTATGCCTGGGGCTGGGGTGGGGTGAGGTGGGAAGCAGCCAAGGTAATACATAGGATGACATGTACATCTTTGTCAATTAGGTACATACATTTAATTTAGAAAGCACCCTAAGTTAAGCATCCAATTTAATTTAGCCTGTAATTGTAAAGAATGTAAAAATGAAAGGAAAAAAACCGCTGAGGGATATGCACATATCCACAGTCTAACACATATATGATTTACAAAGGTATACTCTTGAGTTTGTATATATAAAATACAAATTTTAAAAAGAAACCACTCTATTCTGTTTGGACAAGGTCACTGCCTGTTCCCTGGTCCCAGTTGCAGGGCCTTTATTGTATCTTGGTATGTTTAACTGGTTGCATGAATTGAACATGGAGATGGAGATGACGCAACAGAGTATATGCTGACAATTTTAACAAGCTGTCTTTGTTTTCTGCAAATTAGTATTTCTAAAAACTGGATTTGTTTTAGGTTGATAAGAGGAAAAACATGATATAAAAGCCATTTGTTGATTGTGTCCTCCATTGGATGGATACTGACAAATCACCATGATTGCTCAGAAAATCAATGTCAACATCCACTCTGTCAGAGTCTAAGACCAAAGAAGCATTTACTGCTTCCTCCTCGTCCACAGTACATACACCACACACACCCTGGGAACATCCCATGCCAGTGCCCACCAGCATGGGAACAGAACAGAGCTGTGTTATTTTCCTTAATCATTCTCAATCTTGGTCTAACATAAACAACCCACCAAACAAACAAAACTTGGAGACAAGGCAGGAGAATCATTTTAAAATGGGATCCAAGACCTGAGATGCAAAGCAACAGCCTGCCCAGATCCTTCTATTCTTCCTATCCCTTCCAAGACTGGTCCATGCCAGCATAACCTTTGAGCATCAAACATCAGGAGGTCTGTGTGCCTCAGCCCTGTCAAGGGGCAGGTTTCTCCTTTGCCCTCTCCTGCACCTGGGAGCAAATGCACTACCTGTAGAGAAGGGCCATCCGGCACCGCCCCAGCTGGGACTCCTGGGGGTCAGATAGACGTGCTGAGCCCCTACATCAAAGTCATTACATGTTTTAGTTTTGTTCCATTGTAGCTCTTTTGTTCCCTTTTCTGATGATTTTACAAAAGAAAGCAAGCTGCTTAGAAGGCCCTGAAAGTGAGGAGGGGCAAGAAAGATGACTAGTTACGGAGGGTGAGGGTTGCTTTTGTTTTGTTTGTTTTTTGCCAAAAAAGCCTGGATAGATGATCTCAGTTACCTGGTGCTCTCCTAAATGGAACCCCAGAGTACCTCCCATGTGGAAGAGTCCCTGGATTTTCCCCCACCCCACCTTCTCCCCCTTCAGCCATGTTGATGACAGAGAAGATAGGAACTTAGAACCCATTTCTCATTGGAGAGGAAAACTTGTCATCCGGCTTTGCGAAGAAGGTTCTACCTTATGCTCATCGCACATTATCTTTGCTATGTGCTAAGATATCATATTTAAAATGCCAAAAAAGGAACAAAAGACAGAAATGTAAAATACTTGAATGAATGAGCTTGTATTATAACATTAATATTATCGGGAGTATCTGCTTTCCAGGCGGATGTGATTCACTCATTATTCTAGTCCTGCTGTAGTCCTTTGTAATTTGTAGTAATTATGTAATTGTGGTAATTATGCTTTTTTTCAATTAAAAAAGTATAAAAATAAAAAACTTGAAAAGGCAAATAAATTTTTTTAAAGGAATAAAATGGGATCCATCCTCCAAGACTATCTTCTGGAGGAGTATGGGACTGCACATGCACTTTTATTGGCCACATCTTAATGGTATTGCTGACCTGGCCATGCTCTACTCTTCCTGGCACTGGAAATCACAGAATGTTCTAGTTTCACATGCTCAGCCCACCATCCACGTAGGAGGCTGAAATCATTTCTTAATGGCACCTGTATTATGTTCCTTAGCTATTCATCCCAATTCCAAATACGCGCAAGCAATATGGCAGATTTCCTCTGAGACGGTCCTCGATTATCACTGTGAGAACAATGACACCATGAAGGAGTGAAGCTTTGCTGTTGCACTGTCCCATGACAAGTTCATTACTGCCCTGCAGAGACAATTCTCTTTTAGGAGGAAAGAACTGCCCATTCTGCTCCACTGTCCCATAGATCTTTTACACCTCCATTTGGTATCGTGAAATAAAGACTAATTCCAACCCTCTCAATACAGAATCTCCCATCCAAAAGCATAACAACCCAAGAATGTGGACTGCTATTTCCTGCCCCCTGCACTGTGCCCAGCAGGCTCTGGCTACAATCAAATGCAGCCCTCGTGCCTGCGTCTAGAATGCAGTGGCAATACTAAATCAGACGGACTGGCAAGACCAGCAATTAAACCAGAAGTTGGTGAAGCAAACTTCCCAAAGTGAAGCAAGATGCTGATGTGGAAGATCAGCTGCTCGTGAGACGAGGTGACGATTTTCCTGAACTCTTTGTTAGATTTCATGTCTGGATCTCGTCTGGAACATCTACCAAATGGATTAGGGCCGAATGTCTGGCATTCTGATAACTCCAGTCCTGTAACTGTCCCACTGTCATAGCAGAAGGAACCTCACTGCTAGCCTTGATTTCAGTATGACTGATTCTCCTTCATTATCTGAGTTTGTGCACTACAGACAACTCCATGCGGAGTCTTTGCATGGCCAACAGAGAACTTGACAGCCCCTAAGATACCTGCCCTGGTCACTGCTGCCCTTGGGTAACAAGTTGGCCTTCTGGCTGATAGTCAGGGAAGTCTCAGGCTGGCCTGGCCTAAGTGACTCAGTCAGCAGACCCTGAGTGTCCTTCTTGGTCCTTCCCAGGTGTAAGGATGATCCACAAGACCCCTGGGCTGCTCTGCAGGTAAGGGCAAATGGGCCTCTGCAAAGGAAGCTGCTAGTGCATTTCCCTTCTCCTGCTTGAAGACATAGGTATCAAAACATCCTGCTGCTGGCAGGATGGCCAGCAACCTCCAAGACTCCATTTGCCTGAGGATGAATAACTCAGATTCAGAGTTTGGGTGTTGCCGACTCTCCCCAGAAGAACCAAGACTGTGCTTACAAGAGCAGAGCTGACTCGGGAGTCACTGTTCCTAACATATCCTCAGCTCCCTTGGCCATTCTTGGGAATGTAAGCCACAGGGAGATTTATCTTTGTGTCAGCAGACTCTGAGCGGGGTGAGAAGGGCAGGTTCTGGACTGGGGTCTGCATTTGAGTTCCTCTCTGCCACTTCCCACCTGGGTGACTATGGCAATTGTTTAATCTCCCCAAACCTTGTGCCCCCTTTTGTAAGATAAAATTAACACCTACCTCATGGAATTGAGGATTAAATGAATAATGAGAGAGAAGTACTGTTCAGAGTAAACCCTGAACAAATACTATGTAACACCACAATTAGTTTGACCAACTCCAATTTTTTTCTTAAAGTTTAACGAAAGGTATTTATCAAGCCAAAACTGTGCCAAAAGGCACAGGGCAATTTCACAATGATTGGCTGTTTAGTTGCCAGTGTAGAGGCAGTGAACCTCTAAATGCTTTTATCAGCATGACATCTGGAAAGCTGAAGAGAGAACAGCAAACAGCTGGGGGCTGGGAAAACACCACCTTCACCGGCACCAGATGCCACTCTCTTTATCTGCACGGGGGGCCAGGACAAGGTTGGCCACAAGAAGATGCCAGCAAATTACAACATCTGGAACTGCACTGTGCCTACTTACCTTTGCTCTCCTTGCCTGACCTGGATTTTGCACTGACTCCCTTTAAAGACAAGCTCATGGAATGCTTTTTCCCAATGCTGACACCTGTCCCAACAGTCTGCTGTCTACCAAGCTACCGGGATGCTTTATCCAGAGGCCTATGGCGCCCACCTTGGTTAGGTCCTGACGTTCCAGGCCCACCTAACAACTCACCCCTGCTCATCAAGGAGAAAGAGAACTCTTTACAAAACTTTTTCAGATTTTGAGATAGGTGAATTTGTAATAATTAAATAACAATATTTTACTAAGATTAGATTCAAAACACACATTGAATGCCCTTCTTGGAAACATCGCATGTTCTTCTGTTTTCTGAGGTCAGGGTGCCTTCCTGCTCTAGATTTCCTATGCATTTAATCAAACACAAGTCTAAAAATAATAAAATTAGTTTCCTGAGGCTGAAAATGCTGTTTTCAAAAGGAAAAGCTGATATTAAATTTATAACTAGACAACAGGGACATGGGACATGGATTTGTGTTTCAGCAACATCTTTCTGATAGGGAAAAAGAAACAGGATGCTTCATGTTCCACAATATAAAATTCCTGTGTTTCCCACCAAAATGTCATCTGGGACAAGGTAGGGAAGGAATACTGTTTTTAATAAGTGGTACTAGTACAACTGGATATCCACATGCAAGAAAACGAATTTAGACCCCTACTTCACATCACACACAAAAATTAACTCAGAGTGGATCACAGACCTAAATGTAAGGGCTGAAAATATAAAACTCTTAGAACCACTTTGGGAGGCCAAGGCAGGTGTATCACCTGAGGTCAGGAATTCGAGACCAGCCTGGCCAACATGGGAAAACCCCGTCTCTACTAAAAATACAAAAAAATTAGCTGGCCGTGGTGGTGGGTGCCTATATTCCCAGCTACTCAGGAGGCTGAGGCAGGAGAATTGCTTGAACCTGGGAGGCAGAGGCTGCAGTGAGGCAAGATCATGCCATTGCACTCCAGCCTGGGTGACAGAGCAAGACTCTGTCTCAAAAACAAACAAAAAACAAAAACTCTTAGAAAAAAAACCATAAAAGCAAATCTTTGTAATCCTGGGTTAGGCAATGATTTTGTAGCTATGACACCAAAAGTATAAGGGATAGGAAATGACTACATCAAGGTTAAAATTTTTTAAGCTTCAAAAGATACCATCAAGAAAGAGAAAAGGTTCCCACAGTGGGAGATGATATTTGCCAATCATCTATCTGATAAGTGACTTTACCTAGAATACATGAAGAATCCTTAAAAGTCTATACCATATATTTTGAAACAGCTAAAAGAGAAGAAGGAAAAAAAGGAGTGATTGAATGACTGACTGATTAACGGGAACTCACTGTGGAGTGCTGGAGTGCAGTGGTGAAATCAGGGCTCACTGCAGCCTCAACCTCCTGGGCTCAGGTCATCCTCCCACCTCAGCCTCCCAAGTGGCTGGGACTACAGGTGCAGACCACCATGCCCAGCTAATTTTCTGTAGAGAGAGTGTTTCACCATCTTGCCCAGGCTAGTCTCAAACTCCTGGGCTCAAGTGATCCGCCCACCTCAGCCTCCCAAAGGGCTGGGACTGTAGGCGTGAGCCACTGCACTCGGCCAAACAGAGGATTTTAAATTTTCTCATCACAGGAAATTATAAATATTTGAGATGACAGATATGCTAACTAGCCTGATTTGATCATTCCACAATGTAACATGTACTGAAACACACTGTACCCCATAAATATATACAATTATGATTTGTCTTTTAAAAATAAAACTCTTGGAAAGAATCCAACACCACCTCTCAGCAAAAAAAAAAATTCCTCCAACTCAATAAAAAACAAACACAATTTTTGAATGGGCAAATGATCTAAATAGACATTTTTCCAAAGCAGAAATACATGTGGCCAATAAGCACAGGAAAATATGTTCAACATCAGCCATTAGAGAAAGGCAAATCAAAACTACAATAAGATACTACATCACACCCACCAGAATGATTACAATCAAAAAGATGGGTGTTGGCAAGAATGCAGAGAAAATGGAATCTTCCTACATTCTTAATTGGAATGTAAAATGATGTCGACACTCCCCATAGGAAAAGAGTAAGAGTTTGGCAGCTTCTCAAAATATTCAACCTAGAATTACCATCTGATTTAGGCAATTATATTCCTAGTCATATATACGAAAGAACGGAAAACGTGTCCCCATAAAATCTCATACATGAATGTTTATGGAAACATTGTTCATGATATCAAAAAAATGGAAAGAACTCAAATATGCATCACTGAAAGATAAGCAAGCAAACAGGTATATGTACATCTAAACATGTACATGCAATGGAATATGATTTAGCAAAAGGAATGAAGTTCTGATACATGCCAAAACAAGTATGATGTTCTGATACATGTTAAAGCATAGATGACCCCTGAAAGCATTATGCCAAAAATGAAAAGAGTCAGACACAAAAGGCCACATACTGTATGATTCTGTTTAGATGAAATGTCCAGAACAGGGAAATCCATAGTAGCTTAGCGGGTAACTGGCGCTTGGGGACAAGGGTATTGATAGGAAATGTGGAATGACTTCTAACGAGTACAGGGTTTATTTCTGGGGTGATAAAAATGTTCCTAAATCAAATTACGGTGATGGTTGTGTAATTCTATAAATATACTAAAAACCACTGAAGTACATAGCTTAGGCAGACTTTATGGTATGCAAATTGTACTTCAAGAAAGCAGTTTTAAAGATGTCATAAAGCATGCAAGCTCAAAATGTTCTTAAAAGCAATGTTTTTTTTTCCCACTTATAAGAGTATAACACTTAAGTAGATATTCTCAAGAACACTGAAGAACTTAAAATAGGAAAATCGCCACCACTCATAACTCCATCCCTATATGAGAGAACGTTATTGTCCTCAGACGGGGCTTTGTCTATCTCAAACCCAGTGTTTGATCCCAGTTTGAGGCAAACTGCCTCCCAGAGCATCCAGAGACCCTGGAATTACATCTTCTAGTTGGGCTCACTCAAAGTCTTCACATGGACAAGGAGCATTTATGGCAACTTCAAGGAGAAAGCACAACAGCTTCACGCTCAGGAGATGGCAAAGGAAAGAATAATTCTGACTGTTCTGGGTAAAAGTAAAAGGCCCATTCATCTGACCTGGGAATGCTGGAAACCTGGAAGCATTCAGAAGTCCCAAATGCTCCCTTGATGCAAAAAGATACAAACCATTCATTCGTCTAGTTCCTTTTCTTCCTTTAATCCTTTCTACTTTCCACTGAGCATTCTTTATAACAAGTTTTAAAATAATATGTGCCAAAACTGCCACAAGCACTTTACATCTGTTACCCCACCACAATTTTATGAGGTAGGTACAATTTTATTATTCCCATTTTACAGAGTAGGAAAATGAGACCTCACATCCTAGGCTCATGTCTATTCCTAATACATCATCATGGTACCTTCTGATGCATGAAGTCTCATCACCAATTCATCCACTCATTTATTTATTGAACAAGAAGCATGAATCTGAAAGTCTGGCCTTAGACACTCTTCATAATGGACAGCAGACACGTCGATGTCAGGCGTCCCTATCAGCACACTCCCCAGCAAGGGTCAGACTAACGCTCGAAAAATGGGAAACATTCAGTAGTCTGAGATTTCACCAGTGCCTCCTGTGTCTTTTTTGTTCAACTGAAATAAATCCATCCTAAGTGGGGTGGCAGCAGAAGCATATGCTTTTCTTGTCTTTGCCCTCTTTCTTCCTTTCCCCCCAAACCATTCATTGTGAAAATATTCAAACATAGAAAAGTAGAAATAACACTAACATGATCGGCTCTATTCCCTCCACTTAGATGCAACAACTGATAATATTTTCTCCCATCTGCTCTACCTCACTATTTTTTATTAGGATATAATTCACACACCATTAAGTTCACCCCTCTGAAGTATATGATTCAGTGGTTTTAGTACATTCACAAAGTTGTATAACCATCATCATGACCTAATTTTAGAAGATTTTCATCACTCTTATAGTTAGGGTGATGAAAGATGTGAGATCACACTCCACTTCCTCCTCCCCAAGCCCCTGGCACCCATTAATCTACTTTCTGTCTCTGTGCACTTGCCTCTTCTGGACACTTCACCTAAACAGAATCATACCATATGTGGCCTTTTGTGACTGACTTCTTTCACTTAGCATAACGTTTTCAAGGGTCATCCATGTCACAGCAGGTAATGTTAGTACTTGTTATTGTCAAATAACATTCCACTGCATGGATATTCCATAACTGATGCATCCACTCATCAACTGATGGACACTTGGACTATTATGCATAATGCTACTGCAATTATTCATGTACAAGTTTTTGCATGGACATATGTTTCCAATTCTCTTGGGTACCTACTTAGGAGTAAAATAGCTAGCCATAAAATAACTCTATGTTTAATTTCTTGAAGAACTGGGAATATGGTTCTTGATTTCCAATTTAACACCACCAGTTTGATGGGCAAACACTTATTTTTTTTTTTTAAGCAGTGAGACCTACAAGATGCTCACAAATCTTCTCAATTAAATAACACAATTAGATTCTTGATATACACAAAAATATGCTGGAAGTGTTTAACGCCCAACAAAGCTATGCCAATAAACTTCAATATTTTTTTTTTAAACAACAGTGACACATTTTGTCTCACTGCCTGTAGACTCTTGAGTCCTGCATAGCATATGTGTGTGTGCTTTAAGGAGACAAAAGATTTTGCTACAGTAGTGGACAGCTCACAGAGTCATATAAGGTGGTAATCTGTACTATTTGTACAAACTATATGTGAATAAAGTCATTCTGAATGGTCAGCCATTGGGAAATTTTATTCTATAATACTTATTGTTCTTTTGGAGTAACAAACTCTGCCCTGAGATAACAGAGGTTCTAATATACTTCTGCCTCCCTTTAATGACAATACATGAGTGCTCCCTTGCTCTAAAATCAGCCATACACCAAGTCAGTCATGACTACCTGCTGAAGCCTCGGCACATGTGCAAACCCCCATGTCATTCTCATGGGATCGCAAGTCCTTCCTGAAGGCTGTTTCTGGAAATGGATGAAGAATGCCTCTGGGGCAGGTTTGCCAGGTGGTCTGACAGCAGGTGGGAAATTGTCCAGAATTCCATTTACTTCCAAGAACTTCGGCTCCTCTTAACAGGGCCTGAAATAAGGCCATTTGTTGACTTCTGCCTGTGCTCAGGGTTGGCCCGGCCTTGCATACTCCTTCTGCTCTTGGGCTGACACCTCTGCCAGAGGCCCCCCCTGGGGTCTCTGAGAAGCTGTGCAGGCATCACCTGAGGGCCTCGAGGCCATCACCACACAGGGGCACACAGTCTGTGACCCATTCGTCCAGGTGGATTTGAGCAAACTGTTTTATTAAACTAAGTCTGCCTTAGCCTTAAGAGTGCTTTGATGGCAGTTTGATCTCACCACTGCAAGAGCGGGATCAACTGCAACCCAGTAATTTGCAATGTGACTATTTCCTTGTAGCTACTGAAGATTCATCCACACAGAGCAAGGTGGACAGTGGTACAGACACTGAAATAGATCCCAGAAAGGAAGGAGAGTGCCAGGTAACCACTGAGGAGGTGCCGCTTCATGCAGACAGTTCTCTGTCTTAAGTCCCGGCATCCGGCTGTGGATGTCTCTTAATACCATGCTGGCGGGCAGACGAGATGCTCCTGCCAGCCCACTTAGATCAAAGGGGCCACGGCACGTCTGAACAGAAAGACATGATAACAGTAAGTGTGGCTTTGTTCTACCGCATCTTCTGAAAACCCCGGCAGCCCTGCCTGGGAGGAGGCAGATCTGACCGGCTCAGTGCTGCACTGGGAGAACACAGAACCTGGGCAACGTGTGCACCTGGGCGGCCTCCATGTCCTCCCTGCACCAAGCACACAGGCTTGGGGCCAGGTCCTCTGGCCCAGTCCATCCTAGCACACAAACATCTACCATCCAACATCCCTGGAGGACTGGACTTCTCCACCTGAAAAGTTTGGAAATATTAGGGGCAGGGGCTGTTACACGACTGAGGGGCCATGTCTGGACAGAGGCCAAAATGGCCAATGCTCTGCAGTATGGCAGACACCCCTGCACAACGAGAAACTGTTCCACCCATGTTGCCAACGTGGCTGCCATTAAGAAATGGTCTTTTCAGGGTAAGAGTCACAAACTCGAATGCTATGGGCCAGGCAGGAAGCCTAAGGGGGAGGCAGGCACCCTTCCAATGGTCTTTTGAATTGTGTTCTTCTGACATGGACACACTTTGCCGGCACTCGAATCACAAAGGGGTGTTTCCTGGGATTTAATTCGATGAAGAAAGATATTCTTTTACATTTCTTCCCTTGAAACACTCAGCACTCTCACCCTATTTTCCATTTTCCCACTTTTGATAAAGATGCAGGTATAGGAACATTTCAGTTTTTCTCTTAACTGCACCACCAGGAAAGTAATAGCATAATGTGAGGATGAGAGGTACCTGTCACTTAGCATCACAGAAGGGGGACAAGAGGGCATGGTGGGGACTAAGGCAAACTGGAAACTGTCTAAAGGGGACAGCCACTCCTTAGCTCCAGCTGACTGCTGCCATATGGGGATGTAGGCCTGGAGGTGCCAGATCTTTCCAAAGCCACCAAAGAGTCAGTTATCTCCTTTTTTAGGAAAAAGCATTGACTCTTTTTTTTAGTATTAGAAAACTAATAAGAAAATATTAAACAAAACATGTTTGAGACCAGATGCAGCCCCTGAGTAACTAGTTTGCTACTTCTGCACGAAGTATATAATCATGTTTCAAAGTGCTCTCTCTCCCTACACTGGCCCTGAGCTCATCTCATGGGGGCAGAAGCTAGATGTTGCCTTCCCGGGAAGCCAGGAGCAGGGAAAAGAAGGCAGGGACCCACTCTGAGAAGAGGAGATGAACAAGAATCATGGTGACTTTTGTCCTGGTTGCCCACATATGTGGGTGTACTAGTCAGGGTTCTCTTAAAGGGATAGAACTTTATATATATACATACACACACATGTGTATATATACGTGTATGTATGTATATATGTATATGTGTGTATATATATACCGGTGTGTGTGTGTATATATACATATATATGTGGAATTTATTAAGTATTAACTTATACGCTCACAAGGTCCCACAATAGGCTCTCTGCAAGCTGAGGAGCAAGGAGAAGCCGTCTGAGTCCCGAAGCTGAAGAACTTGGAGTCCGATGTTCGAGGGCAGGAAGCATCCAGCATGGGAGAAAGATGTAGGCAGGGAGGCTAAGCCCATCTCTCCCTTTCATGTTTTTCTTATTGCTTTATATTTGCTGGAAGCTGATTAGATTGTGCCCACCAGATTAAGGGTGGATCTGCCTTCCCCAGCCCCCTGACCCAAATGTTAATCTCTTGTGCCAACACCCACACAAACACACCCAGGATTAATATTCTGTATCCTTCAATCCAGTCAAGTTGACACTCAGTATTAACCATCACGGTGGGGATGTCCACACTGGCCACTGCCTTTGGAGTGTACTTGGCGATTACACAGCAGAGACATAGCAAATGTAATTGTCTAAGTGCAGTGAGTACAGGGGGTTGGGGGGCACAGATATACCAGGGAGGGAGAGGTAACAGGATAGGGAGGCTTTGGTGGGCGGTAACCTCCTCCTTCGCAGCCAGCCTTTGTGATTTTTGCAGCAGATGTTTACAAGGGTAAAAGAACTGAGATACAGACAAGGTTACTACATCATAAATTACTCAGTCATCACAAGATTTCAAAGAGGAAAAAAAAAAAAACCTCAAAAAGGATTTGATTTGAGAGTGAAAATGCTTGCCATTGTGCAGAGGCAAAATATTCTCCTTTATTATAAGGTCCTTGTTCTTCACCCCCAGTGCAAAGGCGAGGAAGGTCACTGTTTCCCCAGTATTCTCTCTGATCTGCTGTAACCTTCTCCTAGGATTACATCTCCCAAGCAGCCTTACAGGGACACAGAACACCCTTTGTCCTGCATTGACTGCACCAGGCATTGACATTCTAGGAAAGGGGACTCCCTCCACTTCCAAAGAGAGCCTCCGGGGCCAACCCCAAGGCTCCCAACAGTCCTACTCTTTGTCAAAACAGGGCCACCCACAGATTTTAAGGGTAGAAGCAGCAAAGGAAGCTGTGAAGCTGGTCAGGCAACTTCAAGAACCCCACAGACTTAACCACCAGCATTCCATCTGGACCCAGGAGCACCCAGAAGTAATAAGCCCCTGGATGTGGCATAGATCTTCAAGGCTGCCTTGTTCAACACAGCCTTGCTAGAACCAAGTCCTCCCTCTTACTCATCACCAATTTCACGGCCATGGGGAACTTGCCTTTGTAGGCTGAATTCCACAAGAAATATACTTCCCTCCAGTTGCAGCAAAACATGCAGCTGCTATTGCTCCAAGGTTGGAAACATACTTTACCATCTTGGCAAAAGCCTTCTGAGGGACACAGCAAAGATCTTACAAAAGGGTTAAAAGATCTGGTTTTTTATTTGTTCGTTTTTGTTTTTTAAGAGTTGGGGAGGCCGGGCGCGGTGGCTCAAGCCTGTAATCCCAGCACTTTGGGAGGCCGAGACGGGCGGATCACGAGGTCAGGAGATCGAGACCATCCTGGCTAACACGGTGAAACCCCGTCTCTACTAAAAATACAAAAAACTAGCCGGGCGAGGTGGCGGG
>NW_016813269.1:392780-420765 GCF_001698545.2 Rhinopithecus bieti
AAAAAAAAAAAAAAAAAAAAAAGAGTTGGGGAAGAACAAACAAATCATTCCTCTGTCATGTCAAAAATGTACATGGTTTCATTAAAATAACTGAGTGCTGGCACATGGCTCAAACTAGGACCCAAGAGGGGACAAAGGGGACTTGGGGGAGCTTCCCCGATAGTTCAGAAAGAAACCCCCGCAGCAGCCATTCATTCAGTCCTTACAGCAGTCATGGCCTGTGTTCTGGGTGCCGTTCCAGGGTGATGTCAGCCCAGCCAGAGAGGTTCCAAGACAGTGGAGGACCTGGGTTCTTGGAGTTCCCAGGGAGACCAAAGACTGCCCAACAGTCATGACATGAGTTATGCCTCCAAAGATAAGCAGGAGTCAGCAGGGGGAAAAAGGAGGCTTGGCCCTTCAGGCCTGAACCCCCAAATCTCCAGGCACACAATCAGATGTGGTTTTGAGGGACCATAATACAATTAGAAGCACAACTGTATACATCTACATCCAGACCATGAAGTGAAGAGAAGTTTTTCAGTGAAACTGAACTCGTGATATGGACACATGCAGAGGCCAAGACAAGACACCCAGTGGAAACGGGATTCTGGAGAAATCCTGTAACACTCTCACTATACTTGCAGATCTGGGCTTGATATGCCTGGAAAGGAGAGTGCAGGGGCTTTCAGCAAATGTGGGTGGAGGTGGACCATAAAAGACCTCAGAGGATGATCTCAGTTGGGATTTTACCTTGTGGACGTAGAGAAACCAATGGTGAGTTTTATATAGGGGAGAGATGGGATTAAATTTAAACAGAAAATAAGTGATAATTCATTGGTTGGTTTGATCTAATACAGTATCCGATACACAGTTGGTAACAACAGCTATTAGGTTGAGTCCTACACAATTGCTAATAGCCAACTGTTCTGATCTACAAAAACGATAATTTCATGTGAGTCAGCCTAATATTTGTGACGTGATGCAATTAAGTGACAAATATATGATGTCCATCATTTCAAAAGACACTAAAATAAAGATACTGGGCAAAATAAGAAAAGCAGGAGCTGTTCCCACCTGACCCTGTCCTGGCTCTCCTCCCTCCCACCATGATGAATCCCTGCCCACGGCCTCAGGCCCCACCTCTGAGCACTGGTGAACCCCAAGTGCCCCCTCAGTCAGATCTCACTGTTCAAATCCAGATCTGTGTTTCAACCATCTCCTTAACACTTCCACCTGGATTTCTCACAGGCTAAAGTCAAACCTCAGACTTGGGCCCAGCCCCAAATCAAAGCGGTTTCACCTCAGCCCAAATAACCACTGTCTATTCCGCTGGGAGCAAAACTGAGATCTTCTGTCTTTCCCACCCACCATGCATGAAACACCTGTAATCCTCACTACCCCCTCCAATCCTCTCCATTCCACCTCCAATTCATCACTAAGTCATGTTAATATGGAGATCTCAGATTCACCCACTTTTCTTCATCTCTCCTAAATGACTGTGCACTTGGCTGCAAGTAACAGAAAAAAATGGTTTAGTCAGAGAGGAGACACCATTGCTCAACACAGAAGTCTGGAGAGGCAGGCGATCCTGGATTGATTAGGTAGCCCAGTGATGGCATAGGGCTGGATGGGCAGATCTGTGGCCCTCCTGGCCTTTCCCTCATGGTCCCAAGACAGCTGCGGAAGCCCTAAGCACTATCCTCACACAGCAGCTTCCCAGGGTTGAAAATCTTTCTCTGAGGCTGCCAGCAGGCCTTTGCTTAGACTTCCCTGGGCTAAGTGGGATTGCACAGCCACTGCTGCAAGGGAGACCAGGTAAGTGATTATCCAGGAAAAGGAATGGACTGTCGTGACTGGCTTCATCACCTGAGGGTGGGCACACAGCCCAGCAACGTAAAAGAGAGGGACATGGGCCAGGCGCGGTGGCTCAAGCCTGTAATCCCAGCGCTTTGGGAGGCCGAGACAGGCAGATCACGAGGTCAGGAGATCGAGACCATCCTGGCTAACATGGTGAAACCCCGTCTCTACTAAAAAATACAAAAATAACTAGCCGGGCGAGGTGACGGGCGCCTGTAGTCCCAGCTACTCAGGAGGCTGAGGCAGGAGAATGGCATGAATCCAGGAGGCAGAGTTTGCAGTGAGCTGAGATCTGGCTACTGCACTCCAGCCTGGGCGACAGAATGAGACTGTCTCAAAAAAAAGAGAGCGACATGGCTGCTAAGTCCACAGCTAGCAATACCTTCCACACCCACTGTCATCTCAGAACAACTGCTTTCATTCCTGACCTTGCTGCTACTGAAGTAAACATGACCATGTCATTCTGCCCACAGCACTTTGATGATGAACCACTATACTCAGATAAAATCCACGATTCCTTACAGAGCCCTCAAGGCCTTGCAGATATAGCCCTGCCTTATCTCTCACCACTTGGCCTCCTTCGTGTTCCTCAAATGCTCCAAACTCTTTCTTGCTTCAAGGTTTTCAGAAGGGGCCATCTCCTGACCTACATGCTCTTTCCTGAAATCTTTACATGGCTGACTCCTTCTCACAGTTGAGATCCTACCCTTGATGTTACCATCTCCGAAAGGCCTCAGAAGAGTCTACTTTGATACTATCCAGTGTCGTGACTCTGCATTCAAGAAACCTGGCCCAGTTTATCATTGTATCTATTTGCATGACCAGTTATTTCATGCCTGTCACTCTGATTAGACTGTAAGTGTTCTGAGGCAGGAATCTCATCTGCTTTGCATATCACTATAACACTGGTACCATACTCAAAGCCTGACAGGTATAGATGCTCATAAACACTGCTGAGTTCATTGTTGATCAATTAGTGCATTAATGAACTAATTGAAAGAGGAACTAGACCTAGGGGAAAAGGAAAACTCAAGGGTGAGAGTGAGCAGGTACATTTAGGGGAGGATGAGGACACAGACCCAGCCCAAGTGGAAATGTGAGAGACCATGAGAGTGCTCAACAGTCACAGGCAGGTGAGAGCATGAAATGTCAAATGCCACACTTGGCATGCTCTCGGAGAACTCTTATTCTCCACCCCTCGTGTTTCCATGCCGAGTGAGGTCTGCCACAGCAATGCTCTGCCTGGCAAGGGCAGGTGACTTGTGTGTCCATTGGTCTGGGGGAAGGAGCTGGTCCGCTCACTAGCCCCCCAACCCCAGCTCTCCCTGCCTACCTGTGGGAGGATGGGGCCCTGTGGTGGGCTCACTACCCACAGTGTCACCTGCCCCTATGAGGGGGCCGTTGCCTTGTGGCCCTGTCTGTGACAGTTGCAGAAGAGAAGTTGGACAGTGCTTCCGTTAAATTTCAGGGAGCAAATTGGATTACTCTTAGGTGAAATATTCAGTGACATTTGGGCCTCCTTCTCCAATCAGTTTTTTTTTTTTTTTTTTCATTTTATTTTTATTAAGCACTACATAACACATTGATCCAATCAGTTTCCTTGGCAGTAATGCTCACAGACACTGTGACTACCACTGGCTCCAAGCTTGGGAGGGGAAGATGGTTCTTATGGAGAAGCCCTGAAGACCCCAACAGAGTAGCTCACCATTGACACTGCAGGTGCTGAGAAGCCAGTGCAGCTTGAAGTCCTGCACAACCCAACAGCTTGCAAATAGGACACAAAGATGGTTTCAGGCTATGAATCACTCTCCCTCCTAGGTAGCTCTCCCCACCCACTCCCCACACTGACAGAAGTGACCATCGACTGAGCTCCCAGGCCTGTTATCTTGTATCCTGCCCTGCAACTCTGACGTGAAACATGAGTGCTGCTGATCCCTTCCCTTGCAAATTACTGCCTTACAAATCTCTGCTGATGTCTTGGTCCATGGGACAATCACTCTTACTTCAGTGGCTTCTGCTCTATGATGTGCGGTGGTTCTGCCTATTGACCTGGATGCTCACTTCACATTCAGGAAAGCTTCTCTCTGGATTGAGTACCGCAGCAAGGCTGGTCCTGCTAAACTGAACAGGACCCAGTCTCCTGGCCGCAGTCCAAACAATCCACCCTCTGTTGACCTCAAAGAATCATATGATGTACCAGAGGCAACCACTCAAAGGTCACATGATCCGTTGAAGACACTGACACCCCTCCCCCTACAACAAAACACCCACAGAGCCTCAGGAGAACTAACTGCAAAGTTCCCTCTCCCTGACTAAATGCAAACATCTTCCTTTGAAGTGTAGACAGGAGAATGCACAGGCAACTCTCTTGCGATGGTGAAGTACTGAGCTCCAGTAAGCAGGTGGACACAGAGCCAAGATGAAAGGCCACAGCACCTTCCCCGACCAGCAGGAAATTGCCACACCGCCACCTGAGATGATCAGTGCTGGGAAAGCCTGCCTGCATTGGCCTCCCTCATAGCTGAGGATGCACCCACAGCACGTCAACTAGCTCCAATTCACTCTGCCCCCACCACCAACCACCCAGCCCATGCTGAAGTCCTAGAAGCTTCCTGGCCAAGCTGCACGAGCATAACCAACACTGGGCACTTAAATGTAACCAGGGACATATTAACTGAGATGACAACTCAGGGTAAGTGGTTTTCTCTGTTACTTTCTCCATAGTTTGGGCTTGGAGAAGAGCACAAACACATCATGAATGATACCCACGGTGCACCAAAGCCACCCCTGCAGACATCTATCTTTGTGGTACCTCAAAGAGAGCTCCACATTCTACAGAGCCCATCAGATGAGCGTCCAGGGCTGAGCGCAGGCTAGACAGTAGCAGATTCTTGTGTATAACTCTCTCCAGTTGCTGGCTGGTACAGGGTTGGAGAAGTCATCCATGCCACAGACACACCAAATCTCACAGCAGGGAGGGATCTGAGGCCAGCAATGATCCAAGGAGACCAAGGGGTGGAGGAAATGGGGTTAGACTGGGATGGTCTGCAAATTGCAATGGCATGATGGCCAAAAAATTCCTGAAAAGTCTAATTGTCCTGAGGCATCTTCATAACAGCTACCTTAGTCCTGACCACTGGGTTGAGATGGGAGTGACTGGTATTTAACTTTTTTTTTTCAGGTTCAATCACTCAGCAAAAGCTTAGGAAGTACTGCATTTTGAATGAAAGTGTTTATTGTTTAAATGAAGGCACCAAAAATAGTGGGTGACGACAATACTTTGAAGAAAGATAATTATAAAAATGAATTTAAACACACATGCACCTAGCTACGGAAACATATTTTAGCAGGAGAAGCAAAGTCCACTGTTGACATCAAACACCTCCTGACACAGGTGTCGGGAATGCCTGGGGACCCAATTAGGAGGCCATCACTCTGTCTCCCAGCAGCCAGGGGACAAGAACAGCCTATAGGAGAGGAGACAGAGGGATTAGCAATAAAGCAAGGTATGTCTTGGAAGGCAGCCACCCTTTCCACCCGGTGCTGAGAACTCTGTTGGCACCAAAAGGAATTGTGAAGTTGGCAACCCCATCAGAACACAGAGAGAGAAACCTGTACATCCTGGGAGGGAGATAATCCAAAGCAGTCTTTAAACTAAATACTTCCATCGGGGAATTTAAGTACTTTGTATCTAGCAATAGTGTGCCTCATTATTTTCAGGACTGTGTTATGTTATGGCCTACGTTGCTTCAAAGTCTGAACTCATGCCATTTGTCAAAGACAATAAAATACCAAAGGCACAACTACTTATCAGATAATCCAGTGAAAATTTTAATTGAGGCTTCAGTGTAATTCCTCTTGGCAATGAGCCCTACGACTAACTCTCTGGCTAATTCTCATTTCATTAAAGACAATTCCCAGTGTACATAAGCTTCTTATCTCATAAACCAGCCACTGAAACTCCACAGGCGATAATTGCCTTCCTACAGGAAAAACCAGCACCTCTCATTTGCTGGCCTGACAGGGACCATGAATGGGGAAGAAAAGAGTCCTGACCAGTTACTGATTGTGATCTGTTTCCTTCTCCACTGACCGCCTGTAATCAAATCATTTTTCTAAGTGTTACAGAAGCTGATCTGACTTGGGATAAAAACGCCTTCTCCCAAGCTGATGTCATACAATGTGTGATTTCCTGGTGTGGCTAAGGTTTCTTAGGGCAGGAGGGAGTCTGGAATCCCCTACTTGGCTGGTCAGGTGCCGGTTTTTCTTGAACTCACTCAGTCTTGTCCAAAATGGTCTCGATGGTCTGTGGCCTCCTTCTGAGCTTTGGGGATGTATTTTCTGGCCTCAGATTCACCCCTGATTGTATTAGGTAATCTTACAGTCATCCACAGGAGAAGAAAATGATGTGTAGTAATTCTTCATCCTTTTTCTTCCTTTTGAGCCCAATTTGGGCTGAGCATAAACAGAATAAATCTTGGCATCATTCTTAGTCTCCACATCTAATTCCTGAACCTTCATTTTACTTGTGAATTATACTTATTCTAGAACTTAATAGAGTAACAAAAATGAATCAAGGCGACCTTGCCCCCACTTGAATTGTCTTAGGGTCAAGACCTGTTTTCCCTCAGCTGAAGTAGTAATAAACAAATTTACACTCACAATATGATAGGCAGAAAAATCAGGTTGGGCTGGGGATACCTGGCCAGAGGCAGCTTTAGATTTCATTACAAGCCTCAGAATGTAGAACTTTCCTCACTAGAGCCAGGCTAACCCTGGCCTAGCAGCAGAAGTCAACCCACCTGGGCAGGACACGTGCCTGCAGCATGGAGTCAGGGTGGGAGGTGGGCTCCCCGCTACCAGCACCTTCCCAACTCCTCTGCTTCCCCTCAAGGCGGAGATGAGGTTCAAGTCCCGGGTATGGACCCAACATCCCTGGGCTCTGAAAGCCTGAACGAGATGAAAATAGTGCCAGACACGGAATGAACACTTGGTGTTCCCAGACGAACATCAAGTCATGCAGAGAGGTGACACATTCTCCCAGTAAATCCACTTTCTTTTAACGTGAAACACACTTGGGGGATGTGGACACCCAATCCGCTATTCCCTCCCCTCCTTCTGAGGGCAAGAAAGGTCTCACCTTGGGCAGCCACAAAGGGCTCTGTCAGGAAGGGCAGGACACAAAGTCACCAGAACTGAAGGCTTCCTCTCTGTGTCAGTGGATAAGTTATGTGACCCCACTGAGCCTGTTTCCTGAAGAGCCGGAGTGACTTGGCCATTTGGCCCATGCAGGACAGCCTGCCCAGGCCCTCCTCACTGCCTCCTCACAGTTCTTCGCACCGACACCATGGAATTTGCATCTTCAGGTCTCGGTTGGAGGCGGCGCAGATTGATTCCACTGGAGCGGGTCTCCCGGGCAGAAGCCATCTCACACTCCACCCCAGAGGAGGAATGCTATGAAACTCCAAGGTCCACTGCCCAATTTCAGTTTTTAAAGGGAGAGTATTGAGGTATTCAATAAACATGGTTTGAATCTGAAGTTCTGCTACCTACTGCACAGATGAAAAAGGGTGTTAAATGGTACAGAAGAGGCCAGGTGTGGTGGCTCACACCTGTAATCCTAGTACTTTGGGAGGCCAAGGATGGTGGATCACCTGAGGTCAGGAGTTCCAGACTAGTCTGGCCAACATGGTGAAACCCTGTCTCTACTAAAAAGACAAAAAATTAGCCGGGCATGGGGATGGATGCCTGTAATCCCAGGTACTCAGGAGGCTGAGGCAGGAGAATCGCTTGAACCCGGGAGGCGGAGGTTACAGTAAGCCAAGATCATGCTATGGCACTCCAGCCTGGGCAACAAGAGTGAAACTCCATCTCGAAAAAAAAAAAAAAAAAAAAAAGGTATAGAAGATTAACTCACTGGAAAGTGATATGTCACCCTTTTTTAAGATGGTGAACTGGAGTCATAAATGGAACCGGAAATTCCCTAGCAGTGTGTCCTGAGGCCTTCATCTCTCCAAACACCATTACAGGGTAGATGGGCAAGTTTTATTAGCTCAAAAAATATGTTTAAATGTTTTAATTAATGAAATCAGTTGTATTAATAAAATTCATTGCATCTCTCATGTGCAGTCGATGGAAACACAGTGGGGGCATGAAGATACTGGGTCTGTATTCCCACTACACAGGCAAAGGACAGAGAAATATGCAATGTCCAGTAATAACTGAGAACTAAATGGAGAGGCCGCTACTGTCTCTCTGAGGAGATGCTCTTGAACAGAAACCTAAAGGAGGAAAGAGAGTGAGCTATGGAGATGTCAGGGGGAGAGCATGTCGGGCCCAGGAAGAATGGGTGCCAGGCTGGAGATGGAGGTGAGCTTGGCGAGGGAAGGAGGAGGCTGAGGCAGATGTGGCTGCCAGGGGTGAGCAGGGGAGTGAGCACTAGGAAGGGAGGTGGGCAGGAGAACCCCGGGCCACATGTCCTGGGTGCCCCACTGGTCTGTCAATTCTATCTTAAGTGTCTTCAGAAGCCATTAGAAGATTTTGAGCAGGGAACCCACATGATCTGGTTTATGGTTTAAAAGTAACCCTCTGCCTGTCATGTAAGAAAAATCTGTTGAAGAGGAAGCTCTGTGGCAGGGAGGACACCCAGCAGGCGAGGGCAGCACAGGCCTGGACCATGGGGGGAATGGCCGGTGTGTTCAAAGAGGTCTGATCGAGATTCTATTTTGAAGGGAGAGTGGGCAGGCATTGCAGATGGATTAGAAGTGTGTATCGGGCACCTTCAGAAACAAAGACAGTACAACAGCCAGTCAACTACTAGAGAGCGCTAATAAAACTCACAGCCACCGTTTTCCATGAGGCAGACAGGCGCTGTGCCAAATGCTTTATGTTCATTCCACATTTGATCCCCAGGACACCGCCTGGCATGTGGTAGTCCAGTCCTGATGCCACCAAGAAGAAAGATGAAGGACACGGGCCCACGGTCATGTTCTGGGAAGGAGCAGAGCCAGCTGCCTCTACAAGCCCCTTCTTGCACTCTGTGACCTGTCTCCTTGGCCCCATCCATAATCCCTGCTTTTCCAATTCCCTCTGACTTTCCTACACAGGGTGTGCAAAGCTGGGTTTGGGGGAAAACGACTCCTTGGTCCAACACAGTTGACTGTCTTATTGCTTCCTCTTCCAGGATGAAAACCTCCTGGGGTTTCCACTTTATCTCAAAACTTATGTTTACCTTGGCATTCGCAGCTCTGTGGCAGAGAAATGCTGCAACCAGCCCGTAAGGCAGCCCCAGGGACTCCCTGACCGCTCCTCTGACTGCTGCCTCTCCGGGAAGTCGTCCATTTAATCAGCAGCTGAGCCAGGGTGGAAAGGAAGGGGCCATCCCAGCTTCTCCCAAGGCGCCCCCTCCACAGCCTATGCACAGTGTTTTGTCCTGTTTGATTTTGTAACCACGGGGTACAGGAGACAATAGAAAATATCTGGAATATTGTGCAACCAAACAAGAGAAAGGCAGTGGGAACATGAGGAAAGAAGCATGAATAAGCTGAATTGGCTTAAAAAGAAAAAACAAGGTATTATGTTCACGGAATAAAACCCCGGAATGCCACTGGAAGAGGGAAGAATGCTGGGCCATGCCTCCTGCTGCAGCAATTCGAGAATAAGAAGGCAGATGCGGGCCCACGATGAGATAGGATGCAGGAGGTGCTCAGGGGGAGAACTGGACGGGAGAAATGGCCTTCATCAAAAGCCGCTTCTATCAGCAGTGGTGTGACCAGGATTCCATGTGCTAGAAAAGCCATGCGTCGTGCTTGTTCTGGGAAGAAAGTCAGTAAGGCTGGTGGCAGGTAAGGGCCTGTGCAGTGCTAGCCCCCTGGTTACTCACACAGGTGCTGGGCACCTGGCTTTCCTGAGCATGCAAAGTTCCTCCCCAAACTGACCTCCCCTACAACCCCACACCATGCACACACATACGGCCAGTAGAGTTGAGCCCTCCCATCTCTCTGGTGTTGTCCATGCCCTCCTGTCTCAGGTGCTGCCCAGCAAGACTCAGATCAGTGGTTCTCAAAATTAAGCATGTGTCAGAATCTCCAGAAGCTTGCTAAAGCACAGGTGCTTGGCATCACCTCAGAGATTCTGACCCAGAAGGACCCTGAGGAAGCTGAGAATGTGCATTTCCCATACCTTCCCAGGTTTCGCTGATGCTGCGGTCTGGGATTACCCTTTGAGAACCATTCGCTTCAGGCAGCTCTCTTCCCAAACACCACCACAGAGGACTTCTAGGGCCCTCTCTGACATCAAAAGGCGCCAGGGGGCACTGAAACAAGAACAACATAGCCAATGCTGACGGAGCATTTATTATGAGTTCTGGGCCCTTTACCTACACTACCTCATTCTATTACCTTCAATCTACAGATCAGGAAATGGAAACATGAGGACAAGTAATTGCCCAGGCTGTACTCTAGGGAGTAGAGCTGGGATTTGAACCAGGCAGAGGCCAGGCTCAAAACCACAACTCCTTCTGCCTCTCTTAAATACCACCATCAAGTTTATGGAAAAATCTGATGAGGTGGCTGAACATTTGGGGCAAATCCGATTCCTTGCATGACAGTCAGTACCCTAATGATCACAGATACCCACAGTCCCCAGTGATTGACTCAATTACCGTCTCTAATGTGGGTCAGATGCCAGAGTTGCACTGACTCAGAGCAAGAGAACACAGGAAGTAACTCGGAAATTTCCATCATCACTGCTTTTTGTAAAAAAGTAGATGTTTACGATATTTGCACAAGTAATCACGAAATGACAGTAAACATAGAGGGAGTTGCCCCATATTCATGTCACCCATGACGTTAAAAAAAAACAAAAAACAACAAACCCCAACAAGAAAAGACCCCTAGCCACAATAACGCAAAGCAGGGCTTCTCAGAGTGTGGGCCTCACGCCAGCACCAGCACCATCCACAGCCCTCCCCAGGCCCACCGAACGCCAACCTCTGGGGTGAGGTCCAGCCGGCTATGTTTAAAGGAGTCCTCCAAGTGATCCAGAGGCATGCACATCTACAAAGCCCTCTTACTAACACTAAACAGCTAACACGGACCCTCTTTAAATCTTCACACACACAAAATATATATATATACACTAGTAGCTGACTCCTGTAATCCCAGCAGCTTGGGATGCTGAGATAGGAGGATCACTAGAGACCAGGAGGTTGAGACCAGACTGGGAAACACAGTACGAACTTGCTTCTACAGAAAATAAAAACATTAGCTGGGCATGGTGGTGTGTGCCTCTTGTCCCAGCTACTCAGGAGGCTCAGGTGGGAGGACTGCTTGAGCCCAGGAGGTTGAGGCTGCAGTAAGCTGTGACTGCACCACTGCAATCCAGTCTGGGCAACAGAGTGAGACTCCTGACTCTAAAGAAAAAGAAAGAAATACCAACTACCTGTTCCATGCTCCCTCTCCTCTTCCCCCAAAACAGAGCCAGGAATGAGTCTGTCATAGGAGGGAACTCTACAGCTGAATCCCACGGTTCCCAGCTTCAATTCCCCTCTCATCTCTGCACAACATGAGATCAGCTCACTTGGAGTCGCTCCCACGATCCTCAGACTCAAATCTGAAGCTGCAAGCCGGATTCCTCAGGCCCCCACTACCCTGCCCCTGCATCATCTTACCCTTTCAGCAGAAGCCTAACTGGGGTGTCAGGCCAGCCAGGTTCCTCCTAGCTCCACCATCGGGTTACTATGCAGCTTGGTGTGGAGCCCAGCCTCAGCGCCTTCATCTGTGAACCGGCGCCTACAGGAGGCGACTCCATGTAAGGGCTGAGGTCTGAGTACAGCACCAGGCAAGCAGGAGGCTCTCCCTCAGTAAGCCTCAGACCCCTGGGCTTCTGTTCTTTGCTTTAACTGCTTTTTGGGGTCTCATCTCCCTGCCTTTGCCTACATTAGGACTCACCCCTGGGAAGCCCCAGCCCTGCCCTGACTGAGAAGTTCTGTCCCGGCACACGACGACAGGAAGAGGGTGGCTGGGCATGACATCCTGGGGCAGGCTGAGCAGACACAAGGACAAGATTCACAGAGCAGGCATTGTGCTGGAAGGGCTCGATGGGCAAGCCTCACAGCAGTCCCGTGGGGAAGACACTGCGGTCTCAACACACAAATAGGGAAAGGAGGAATACTGAGGGTTTGTTTTTTGTTTTGTTTTGTTTTGCTTTTGAGACAGAGTCTCGCTCTGTCACCCAGGCTGGAGTGCAGTGGTGCAATCTCGGCGCAGTGCAACCTCCACCTCCCAGGTTCAAGTAATTCTCCTGTCTCCACCTCCCAAGTAGCTGGAATTATAGGCACGTGCCACCACACTTGGCCAATTTTTATACTTTTAGTAGAGACAGGGTTTCACGACATTGGCCAGGCTGGTCTCAAACTCCTGACCTCAGGTGATCCACCTGCCTCAGTCTCCCAAAGTGCTGGGATTACAGGTGTGAGCCACCGTGCCTGGCCAACACTAAGTCTAAGTGATTTGCCCAAGGTCAAGGAAATGGCAGAAGGAAGACTCAAATCCAGGTCTGATCAGGAGCCCTGCAAAAAATAAGCAAAGACAGAGTGGGCCCAGGGGTACCCAGCTTGCTCCCACTGTGGGACAGCCACTCACCCTGGCTGTCCACTGTAGGGACCCTTCCTTTGCTCACAGAAATTAATACTGTTAGCATAGGCAACCTCAACACTTCTAAAGGCCCTGGCCTGCAAACAGGTTGCAAATGAGTGTAATGTCCAAATGTCACCTTCTCAGCAAAGCCTTTGGCCACTCCAGGTAAAATTTCAGGTCCCAGCCCCTCCACTTCCTCCCCCTCTTATCTGCTTTCCATGTTCCCTTTATCACCGGCCTCCATCCACACTCTAGAGTGTACTTACTGACTTCACATGAGTTGCATCCCCTCCACTAAAACATCACCCCACAAGAGCAAGGGCCTTTGTTTGGTGCCTTGAGTGTCCCCAGGGCTGGAGCAGGGCCCGGCACACAGTAGACACTCAATAGAGTTTTATTGAGTATGAATGATGGAAAAGCAGAATGTCGGTGAGGACAAAGATCCATCCTGAAAACAGAACCTGTGATGGACGCAGCGAAGGAGAAAACACAGGCCGGGTAAAAGCAACAACGGGAATTTAATACCTGCCAAGAACAAAATGAAAGGGCAAAGGTCTGGCAGACGAGACCAGAGTTAAGCCCTCAGGCTTTGCTGTGAGTCAGTCTGATCCCAGCTCTGTCACTCACGAGTGGCATAATTTCAGACAAGAAATGTATTCGTTTAGAGCCTCAGTGTCGCCATCTGCTCACAGGAATGATACCTCACTTAAAATGCTATTGAAAAGCGAGAAAGGCCGGGTGTGGTGGCTCACACCTGTAATTCTAGCACTTTGGGAGGCCAAGAAAGACAGAATACTTGAGGTCAGGAGTTCAAGATCAGCCTGGCCAACCTGAAACAGGTGAAACCCTGTTTCTACTAAAAATATAAAAGTTAGCCAGGTGTGATGGCGTGTGCCTATAACCCCAGGTACTCAGGAGACTGAGGTGGGAGAATCACTTGAACCCAGGAGATGGAGCTTGCAGTGAGCCAAGATCATGCCACTGCACTCCAGCCTGGGCAACAGAGCGAGATTCCGTCTCAAAAAAAAAAAAAAAAAAAAGAAAGAAAGAAAGAAAGAAAGAAAGAAAAGAAAAAAATAAATGTGAGAAAGAAAAAACTGTAACCCAACTGTCTGGGATCAGAGCCTAGCTTTGCTGCTTACAAGCTGTGTGCCTTCGGGCAAGAGATCTCCCTCTCTGAACCTCAGTTTTCTCATATGCAAAATGGAAAGAAGAGCAGCACCTTCCACATAGTGTTGTGCAGATTAAATGGCCCAAGACTACAAAGTTCTCAACAAATGGTAGCTGTTCTCAGTCTCCCTTTCATCACTCCTGCAGGTGCGGGATGAGGAGCGGCACTGCTTGTGGTCTTTCCTAACTCTCAATAATGACTGGTGCAGGGATACTGCAGTCGACCCTGGTAAAAGCAACGCTCTTCAGCTTTCCAAGGCTAAGGGAAAAGAAGGTGTAGATCTCGGCACCATTCCCAGGCCTGTGAGACGCTGGACTATGTGGATGCCCCTGAGCAGGGGGATCGGCAAGAAAAGGTTACCCTTTGTGGAAGCAATGAGAAGGGGGGTCTCTCTGCAGCATTGCAGGAGGAAGTGCTGGAGATGGGCCATGCTTTGACATCTAATGAGCCACCAGGTTCTCCCAGCTGCCTGGTGCTACTGGAGCATGGTCCAGGGCAATTCAGAGAGAAGGGAGATGGTGTGGCCAGGAGGAAGGTGGACTTGGACACATGCCACTCCTATGCAGTTGATTTGACAAAGAAGTCAGGTGGTGGGAATTCCATCAGGGCCTTACAACCCCTGAAGACGACAGATGGTGAGCCCTCTGGGGAAAGATGTACCCCCCCACCACCCTGTCCCACCTTCAGGATCACCCTCCACCCTCAGCCAGTAAAGGACGAGGTGGTCGCCAGGTGAAAACCTTTACCGGATGTCCTGCAACCAGATGTCTGTCTCTCCCTCAGTCACAGCAAAGCCAGTGTGTGCCCAACCCCAATGATCTAGGCTGTGCAGTAGATCAGTGAGCCTGCTCCATGTGTACCGGGATCAGTGTGGGGGTCCAGTCATCCCTGCCCTCATTCCTGTACCCAGCTGTTGCTCAGGAGGGGCCCTGGGCTCCACCTCAAGCCCAAGGCTGGCTCTGGGCCCTTAATGGAGACTGGGAAGCTGCTGGTCAGCACCCAGACTGCCACCAGAGACCAGAGCTGCAGGCACCTTTCCAATCCCCAGGCCTAAGAGACTCCTGTTCTCAAGGAGCAGCAATCTCTCTGCTGCTTCTTCCTCCTCAGCCCCAGATGCCTTCAGCAATGTCAGGAACGTGTTCCAAAACCACAGCAAAGGCTAAGGGGTAGCAACATATGCTAATGTGGCCGAAGGATTATTTTGAGCTGAAGGCAACGGAGAAGAAGCAGGTACAAGAAAGCTTTCTGTCCTCCCACTCTCTGCCAAAGAGCAAGACATGAATTTGTAAAGGTGCTCCCCTCACTCCTCTACCAGGAAGAACAGAAGTTAATCATTGGAGACAACTCCAGACCCTCTTCAGTCCAGAGGGCACCCAAGGAATCTACATGACAAACTCTAGTAATGAGCCTTCATCTTCCATCAGTTCCCCCACAGCTGACCTTCCCACAATCTGCCATCCAGAACTCAGTCCTTTTGTTTCATCTTGTCACCTCTAAGAATGTATTGTTCTTTGTCAAGATGCAGTATAAGCCCAAGTTCTAACCAACCCTCTGTGTTCCTCATTGCTGAGAGATCCCAGCTCATACTCAACTTCTGTTTGTTTTTCTCTTGTTAATCTGGCTTTTCTTTTTTGAGACGGAGTCTCGCTCTGTCGCCCAGGCTGGAGTGCAGTGGCAGGATCTCAGCTCATGGCAACCTCCGCCTCCCGGGTTCAAGCGATTCTCCTGCCTCAACCTCCTGAGTAGCTGGGATTACAGGCACCCGCCACCAAGCCCAGCTAATTTTTGTATTTGTAGTAGAGACCAGGGTCAGGCTGGTCTTGAACTCCTGACCTCAAGTTGTCCACCTGCCTCAGCTTCCCAAAGTGCTGGGATTACAGGCGTGAGCCACTGTGCCCCACCACATCAGTCTAATTTTCAGGGTCCCAGCCAATGAACCTAATATGGGTGGAGGAAAAAGTTAAATTTTCTTCCCCTACAAGTCCAAGACTACTTTTTAATTCTTCACTCAAGATTCTGGTTCTATCCCTCATTCCAACACACTCTGGCAGGTCACCTGCCAAAGTTGTTCTTTAAGCCTGAATGTAGAGATAGTGCCAAAGTCCTCTTAGTCCCCACAGGGATGGAAGTCTTCAATGCTTTGAGACCTCAAAGTATCTCAAGGGCAGGATCTTGTAGATACACACACTAGCACTTCTGATCATTGCGGTAATTTCTTTAGCAAACAAAGCCTCAAATCTCAGTGTCTCAACACACTTTACTTCTCACTCGTGTAATATCCAATGTTTCAGGGACCATGGCTGTCAGTTCTGTGGACAACCTTAGCCAGTTGGCCAATGGAGAAAGAGCCCCCAGGTGCCATTCATGGAAGTTGGACCAGGCCTAGAAATAGCTCATATCACTTCCACTCCCATTCCACCAGGCAGAGGGCAGTCACTTGGCCCTCAGCTCTTTCCTTACCTTGACTCAGCTCACCTAATCATGACTCAGGCCTTTCCTAACCATGATTCAGTTCTTGTCTAACCATGACTCAGCTCTTCTCTATACATTAGTCAAGCTTACTCCCACCACAACAGCACTTGTTAGGAATTTCTAATCCAAGTCGTCTATGCCAGTAATTCCGAAGGTTGCTTAAACTGAAGTCCTAAATAGTAGCCAGGCCCAGACTCGGTCTCTGGTAGAGCAGACCAACAGATCACCCTGATGTAACCTTCTTTCCCATTCCTGAAGCACTTAAGCTGCACATCTGCAGAAATTGAGGTTAAAAATTCAGAGCCAACTTAAGATTTCACAAGGGAGGGTTAAGGTTCTTCAAATTAATGAACTCACAAAGACCACAGGAGCCTGGTGGACTGCCTGAAATATGCAAGCTACAAACATTCTCCCTCAAATTGCAGTTCTGACTCGGGAGGGTCACTCGCATCCTGCCCTTGTGGTTAATTCCAAGCACCACAATGGCTTCGGCATGACTGACCCTGCTCTTTACACCATGAGTCCAGCAGCTGAGCAGTCACTGGGAAAATGAACTCTTGGCTCAACTCTAAAGTGGTGATTTTAATGCCAGATGCAAATGAGGACTGTCCGTTGTCCAAAAATATCAGCGGTAACTTCAGTAAGTCTCAGTGCCCGCATAGTCCAATCTGGCCCTGAAGTCTAAGCCAAAGAAGCATAGCCTAGCAACCAAAAAAGAAACTTGCAAAGGCACCCTAATCTCTACTTGCATGTCCTTAAGAACATTTAAAAGGGCTCTAGTGACACTTCTTAAAATGCCCCCTCCTCTCTCCATCCTCTCCCACTTACTGCAGCCTCTCCCATCCTGGGTGGTACCTCTCCTCCCTGTCCTGCACACACCACCCTCAAACCCTGCACTATTTCTGTCTCATCACTCCAGGGGAGAAAGCAGGAGGAGCCCCTTTGCTGGGAATTGTTCTTCTCGTATCCTGATCATTTTTCCTGGGCAAAATCTCAAAGAAGTGCTAGCAAATAAAATTCACAACACTACTCCCTCTGTCATCTTACTTCTTTAAAAAAATTATGGAAAGTATGCATAACATAAAATGTACCATCTCACCTATTTTTAAGTGTACAGTTCTGTGGCATTAAGTACATTCACATTGTTGTGCAACCATCACCACTGCCCACCTACAGAACTTTTCATCTTCCTCAACTAAAAACACTCTGCCCATTAAACACAAATTCCCCATTACCCCATTCCTCAGCTCCTGGCAACTGCCATCCTACTTTCTGTCTCCATGAATCTGACTACTTTAGGTGCCTCAAGTGAGTGGCATCATTCAGTATTCGTCCTTTTGTGACTGGCTTATTTCATTCAGCACAATGTCCTCAAGGTTCACCCATGTTACAGCATGTGCAAGTATTTCCTTCCCTTTGAAGGCTGAGTAACATTCCATTGTGTGGATATACCACATTTTTGTTTACCCACTCACCCCTCTATCAACACCTGGGATGTTTCCACATCCTAGCTATTATAAATAGTGCTGCTATGAACATGGATGTACAAATATCTGAGTCCCTGCTTTCAATTATTTTGGGTGTGTATCAATAAGTAGAGCTCCTGAATCATATTTTTTAATTGTTTGAGAAACTACCATACTGTTTTCCATAGCAGATGCACCATTTTGCATCCTTACCAGCAGTGCACAAGGGTTCCCATCTCTCTACATTCTCGCCAACATTTGTTATTTCTAGTTTTGAAAGTGGTCATCCTGGCTGGGTACCGCGGCTCATGCCAATAATCCCAGTACTTTGGGAGGCCAAGGAGGGTGGATCACCTGAGGTCAGGAGTTCCAGACCAGCGTGGCCAACACGGTGAAACCCTTTCTCTACTAAAAATACAAAAATTAGCCAGGCGTAATGGCAAATGCCTGTAATCCCAGCTACTTGGGAGGCTGAGGCAGGAGAATTGCTTGAACCCAGGAGGCAGAGGTTGTAGTAAGCTGAGAACGCACTATTGCACTCCAGCCTGGGTGATAGAGCAAGACTCTGTCTTAAAAACAAAGAAAGAAAGAAAAGAAAAGAAATGAAACGAAAGTGGTCGTCCTAATGAGTGTGATTAGTCATCCCCTTCAACCCTCACAGTAACCCTAAATACTATTATCCCCATTTTCCAGATGAGAAAACAGAGCAGGGGATATTAGGTAAGCGTATCAGTCTATTCTGACGCTGCTAATAAAGACATACCAGAGTCTGGGTATAAAGTTCTAACCAACCCTCTGTGTTCCTCATTGTTGAGAGATCCCAGCTCATACTCAACTTCTATTTGTTTTTCTCTTGTTAATCTGGCTTTTCTTTTTTGAGATGGAGTCTCGCTGTGTCGCCCAGGCTGGGGTGCAGTGGCAGGATCTCAGCTCACGGCAATGGACTCACAGTTCCACATGGCTGGGGAGGCCTCACAATCATGGCATGAGGCAAAGAGGAGTAAAGTCATCTCTTACATGGTGGCAGGCCAGAGAGAGCTTCTGCAGGGGAACTCCTCTTTATAAAACCATTAGATCTCATGAGACTTATTCACTATCACCAGAACAGCACAGGAAAGAACTGCCCCCATAATTCAGTTACCTCCCACCAGGTCCCTCCCATGACACATGGGAATTATTGGAGCTAGATGAGATTTGGGTGGGGACAGGCCAAACCGTATCAGTAAGTCACTCAAGGACAATGGTGGACAAGCAAGATTTGAATGCAGGTTTAACTGCAGAGCCAATCTCATCCACCACTGTCCTTGAGTGGCTTACTGATACGGTTTGGCTGTATCCCCATCCAAATCTCATCTAGCTCCAATAATTCCCACGTGTCATGGGAGGCACCTGGTGGGAGGTAATTGAATTATGGGGGCAGTTCTTTCCTGTGCTGTTCTGATGATAGTGAGTCTCAAGAGATCTGATAGTTTTATAAAGAGGAGTCATGTTTGTCCCCCCTGCTTATGGGTGGCATCTGGTGATAGACTCAGCCTTCATCATGGAGATGAAGGGCCCCTGCAGGTGGTAAACAGGACCTTGAGGGCCACTGTACAGGAGACTGTGGTAGGAGCCCTTCCCTGGTTCTCAGCCTGCGATTTCCTTGGCTTGTTCCAACCAGAGCAGGGGCCTTGTTCCAATGGCACTGGCTGCAGATGGTACCTGTTCTCCTTGCCTCTCCTGCACTTCTGAGTGCAGGCTGTTTATGAACAGGCAGCACACAGGCTCTAAGAGCTCTTCAGGACTCACAGTTACAGAGGAGGCATCACATCAAGGCCTAGTTTCCATTCACGATTCTATTCCCCCTCCTGTTTTTGGGGAGGGTTTTGTCGGTTTCTAACAAACCTAATAAAGGGTCAGGCTGACTCAGAATTGCATGACTGGACTAAGAGCCCCACCATAAGGCAATGAGGCATGGCACTGCATTCCAAGCTCGTCTGAGGTGCTCCTTGGCCATGAGGAACAGAAACACCGACAGAACAAGAGGAACTCCTTCTGCTGTTGTCATACTGTAGCTGTTAAAGAATGATAGGGTAGTGGGCTTTGGACTGACACCAATGTCACCAATATCTTGTGCAGGTTTGCACCTGCCAACCTGGAAGGGAGGTCTGTTTCAGAAATCCCCTCGCAGGCAGGGGCCTGGGAAGGTACTCACCAGCCACCTCAAGGAAGGACACTCTTACAGGACACTTACTTTCCCAGCCAGAACGATGAAGGGGACTCTGGGCCTGCACTTGAAAGGTCATGGCTGGAAACCCTGCAAGGGGAGCTGCTTTGCTTGCTCAGCCCTCTTGCTTTCCAGCCCAAAAGGCAATCATGCACAGCCCTGCGTTTTGTTGGTCTCTGTCTAGTTCCAAAGTAAATGTTGGTTCTACATCTCCAAAGGGCTGGTAGAAGCCCATCCCATGCAAAAACATACCTACATATTTTCACCATTTTCTAATGTATTTCAGCCATTATGTAACCTTAGACACAACCCTGGCAGGAAGAACAAGAAAAGTTGAACTTGGTCCCCTGGGGCAACTGGTTTCAGTATGGACTTCCAGCCAAGTCTCAAACACAAACCTCCCGCAGTGGGATCTTATTTTGTTGTTCCCAGGGCAGACAGATCTTCTCGGGAGGATCTAACAAGCACTGGTAGAGAACTTACAGATTTTGCAGGCATAGATGGAGCCTCGCCAGGCCTTAAGGTATGGGAAGTGCACACACTGCACACTTCCATGTGTGTGCATGCACCCCAGGTATGCATGAGCCTAAAGGTACATATATATGTGTGTACATATATGTCTGGTATTTGTGTGTAGGTATAGACACATGCATCTTACATGTTTATTCACCCCAGTCACTATCTTTAAGCAGTGCACAGAGCAACCACACAGAGGTCAAGGCAGGAATGTTCTCAGGATCACTGGTCCTTGTCCTCTTCTGTTCTCTTAGGCATAACATCTCCTACACACAGTCTTTTGCAGACCCTCTTCAACAATCACACACAACCTAATTGGCATTCTGCAGGAAATACTCTACTGACACTTAAAGCTAAACCTGTGAGAAAGGGAACTAGTTTCTTAAAGCCCACACTTTTTTGTTTTCCAGGCAACTCAATCAGCCAAGAAATCCAAGCTGAATTTGTGGGACACAAAGCCCTAAAATGAATAGCATGCGACTTTCCTAAGTCTTTTAAGCAGATGGTCTATTTTTTAATAGTATGATGAAAGTGAACCTTGCCAAAAATTTCTGCACTCTTGATGGCTAGATGTAAGCATATTTGATTCCCAAAATTGAAACCTTTCATAAAACCTCTCAAAAAGCAAATAATATGGTCAAAAGCATAATTATAAATACCAAGGTAGCCTCTGACAAACAGATGAATTTGCTAAAGACCGCAAGTTGTCTAATTTGGGACAACAAATATGTAATTAAGCTTTCCCCTTTGTAACCTTCTCAGAGTCGACACCAAAGACATAGCGTGGATAAGCCCAGAACAGGGCCCAAAAGTGAGACGGGTCCTAGATAAGGAGAAAGCCACTTCAGAACTTACTCATTTGAAGGAGTCATTTGCCCTCAGAAGCAATGCCTGGAGACTACACTTCTTTTTTTTTTTTTTTTTTTTTAATTTTTTTTTTTCCATTCTATAGCCATATTTCATCATAGCTTTAATTTTACATTTTGCTATAGGCTAGTGATATTAATTTTTCATAAGCTTATTTGCCATCCATGTATCTGTAAAGTACCTGCTCAAGTGGTTTGCCTTTTTATTCATTGTTTATTTATTTTTTTTTTGAGACAGTGTCTCTCTCTCTCTCTCTCTGTTGCCCAGGCTGGAGTGCAGAGGCACGATCTCGGCTCACTGCAACCTCCACTTCCTGGGTTCAAGCGATTCTCCTGCCTCAGCCTCCCAAGTAGCTTGGATTACAGGCATCCACCACCACGCCCAGCTAATTTTTTGTTTTTTTGTAGAGACAGGGTTTTGCCATGTTGGCCGGGCTGGTCTTGAACTCCTGACCTCAAGTGATGCACCCACCTCGGCCTCCCAAAGTGCTGGGATTACAGGCATGAGCCACGACACTTGGCCTGGAGACTATACTTCTAACACAGAATCTTAAAGCACAATTGAAATTTGCCTTCTGTCAGCTTACGAGGAATAACAATACAGTGGAACAAGCAAATAGGAGAGCCCCAAGAAGCAAAGAAACCCAAGAGGTAGTCTAGCCAGTAAAACTTTATTTGTATCTCAAACATGACTTGCCAGCCTCACCCAGCAAAACTTTCAACACCTCTTTTTGAAAATTCAAAACCACCCTCACAGAATGAAGACGTAACACCACCACGGTAACACAGAAAATGTTGGCTCACTTGTGACGGAAATTCCCCAGAGGGTTCTACGCACCAACCAGCACGGACGCCAGGGCTAAGTGAAGGGTTACAGGGTGACTAATGCAGAAGGGAGGAAGTACAGTCAGATGGGTCCATTTTCATATGTTTGTTTTCATGCATGAAAAGAGGCATTTCTTTCTTACCTAATTGATAACATCACAGGGTTCATAGCTTCTCTTCCTCTTTGACACATTCAGTTAATAAAAACTCAACAGGTCCAGCACACAACACCATCCATTACCCACACCCACTCCCCCTCACCTCTTGCCAGTTCCCCAGCTCCTCTCGGTTTTGTGGCCTCTTGGTGGGCTGGCCTGACACAGATTTCCAAAACCGATGCTTTGTTCCCAAACACCACTGTCCTGGCCAGCAATATCCCCTACCCTCATTTCCTCCACCCACATGCTCTTCCTCACACCAGAAGGGCAGTGGGCACGTCTACCAAGCTCCCCTCCGGCCACCCAAACCTATCAGAGACTGTGGTACCAGTGCCAAGGGTGACGTGAGGAGGCGGTCCTTCCCCCCAAGTTCAGGGAAAGCCATGGGTCCCCCAAGCCGTGGCCGCTGGGCCCCAGCGCACAGACCAGACTCCAAGCTCCCCCACAGCATCAACCCGGCCTTCAGCCTGCAACGGAGGAACATCTCCACTTCCTCCTGTAGGATCGCCCCTCCCCTTCACTGGACGAGGAAAAGGGAGGCCCTTTCATTAATTAAAAAATATTAGGAGACCAAGCAAGGGGAAAAAAGAAGACTAGCTTGATTTACACTGGCACAAAACCCACCGTAGCTCAATTTGGAGGCACAGATAGGAGAAAACCAATGCTCCACATCCACTGAGCATCACTCAGATGCCCGCCTGGCCAGCCAGGCTTGGAGAGAAGCAGCTGCTGTCTTCAGCCACTGCCAGAGAGAGGCCCAGAGGGCATGCATCTGGAAGAGAAACGCAAAGGGCAGGCACAACCTCCCGAGGTCTCATCTCCACCACATCCCTGTCTTGTCACCTCCCTCTTCTCACCCAGGACAGCACCTATGTCACAACAGCAGCTGGAAAGCAGACAGCTCCAGATGAAGAATTCAACAGAGGAAAGGAGCACACCCCACAAAGAGAAGGTCTGACACGCACAGAGTGGGGGCCACTCAGTGAGGGGATGGTGGCTTGTTCCTGATCCTCCTGCCTTACAGTGACTTCCTCCAAGGTGGAGATCAGCAGAATTCCCAAGGGGTCATCCTTGCTCTCCTTCCCATTCCAACGAAGCCTAAGAAGCCCATGTCAGTGCCAGCAGAGAGGTAAGGAGGAAGGGTCCTTCTGGTGTGACCCTGTTTTTTTTTTTTTTTTTTGAGACAGAGTCTCACTCTGTTGCTCAGGCTGGAGTGCAGTGGTGCGATCTCGGCTCACTGCAACCACCACCTCCCAGGTTCTAGTGATTCTCCTGTCGCAGCCTCCTGAGTAGCTGGCATTACAGGTGCCCGCCACCATGCCTGACTAAATTTTGTATTTTTAGTAGAGACGGAGTTTCACCATGTTATTCAGGCTGGTCTCAAACTCTTGACCTCAGGTGATCTGTTCACCTTGGCCTCCCAAAGTGATGGGATTACAGGCATAAGCCACCACCCCTGGCCCCGGTGTGACTTTTTAAAAGCATGCCCATTCATCTGCTCACTCAAGTCCACCCAGTACAGAGGAGTCTGGTGAGGCCTCTGCACTGCAGGGCTCAGGAGAATCAGGGCTTTGGAAACACCAACTTTGCCTACATCACTAGCACCCCCGTGAAGTCTAGAGATGCTAAACCTTGTGTTTCAATCTTCACCAAAAGATACGAAGGGTACAGTGGACACTGGTCATCTTGGGCTGTCTGGCATCCATCCTCCCGCCTGGCTAAAGCACAGTGATCCCCTTTGGGAACCTTTACCTTCAACATGCATTCTTCATGGGAGGTGCTGTTGCCTCCCCTGTGGAAGCCCAAAGGCCAGAATCTCCCTCACTCCAGTGCAGGTGGGGTGGGGAGGGGCAGACCACAGGACCCTGGGCTGTTTTGGGGAGATGGAGGTCACTCCCCAGCCATGGCGGCACATGGACCAGACAGGCCTTGCCACTAACTTCTATGTGATGTCAGTGGCCTCTCCACTTCTGGAGCTCCCCCAGGTGCTGCCTGTGTTCCAAGCCAGTCTCCCAGCCTGGTGGCGGACCCCTTCTGATAGGTGCCCTTGGCTCATTCCTCACAATCAGGAATGCAGACTGGGCAATGGAGACAAATGGGCTGATGCAGAGAAGAGTATTTTTCATGGAACCCCCAAATCCTCGCCGCACCTCAGAGTTTATTGCAGTGCTTCACTCAAACCGAGCTCTGAAATCTATTTTAAACTATTTTAAAAGCACTCATTAAAACACTTAACAAGAACAGGTTACCCTTGGGGGACTACTAACGGTAGGGTTAGGCCATAAGGAACCTTCTGGAGGGCTGATGACATTCTTTACCTCAATCTGTGTTGTGGTTTCAAGAGTAGAGGCATAGGACTGCACAACTATGTGGATGTACTGGACGCCACTGATTGTACACTTAAAAATGCTTCTGGTGGCAAATGTTATGTATATTTCATCACAGTATAAAAAAGCACGATTTAAAACAGAATTCAAGATATTGCTTTAAAATGATTTCAAGAAATACCAGATTAAGCCAAAAAAGAAGAGTACAGGCATAAATTAAAAATCCATCAAGTTTTGCCCTCTTTACATATATGTGAGCTGCACCCTAATTAAAACAACAAAAAAACACTGTTATATACCAAAGTACACTACACTGGCAACCCAAAGCCTTCCTAGTTATCTCGAGGTACCAGACAGCTTCTTTTCTACAGAACTCAAGACACAGCATCTCAAGCTCAAGCTGGATCCTGAAGTTTCAAGGCAGTTGTTGAAAATCTCTTAGCATTGGCAAGCATGCATCTATGTGACTCAGATTATTTTTCCATTCTGTGCAATCAAAACAAAATATGAAAAATCAACTGGATATTGGGATGAGAAAATCATAGAGATGGAATACAGATAAATGCCAGCAGTTAGGGAAGCAGAGGGTGGCAGGGGGTGGCTCTCAAGAGGCAGTCCGAGGGGGCATCTCAGCAGCCATGGAATCTTCTGTTCCTGATTGTCATGGTGGATGGACAAAGCTGCCCATGTAATAAGATGTCACAGAACTTTATATGAAAGCATACCAAAAGATGAGTGCATGCAGAAACCAGTAAAACCTGATTAAGAGCTGTAGTCTAGTAAAGCCTGATTAAGAGCTGTAGCCTAGTTCACTCTATCGGGTCCATCCATTTCCTGGTTCTGAGAGTGCACTACAGTTACGTCAGATGTTACCACTGGACAAAGCTGGGTGATAGGTACAACAGACTTCTCTGTACTCTTTTGGCAATTATCGTGACTGTATAATTACTCAAAATAAAAACATTTTAAAGTCCATAAATAAATTAGATGCTGAGATCAATATACAACTGCCATAACCCCAGTTTTTATATTTTTCTGTTCATCAAATCATCCCATTGTTCTGACTGGCTTAATCATCTGTACAAGCAAAATATGACACATTAAAATAAATGTATACTAATAAAACACCATATAAGGTTAATTTTTTTAAAAAAGAAAAAAGGCACCAGCTCCTTTGGAGAAGCTGAGAATCACTGACGTATTAGAAAGAACATGCACTGGGGATCAGGAAATAGACTGGTTCTGCCCTCAGCTAACCAGCTGTCACATGAAGAACAATGACTCTACCCAGTCCTGACCATTAAAAGACTTTCTTGTTAAGGAAGTGAGACATATGCACCTGGGAGGCGATATGAGGACATAAGATGCTCCCTAGTAACATGTGGCAAAGCATCAAATGAATAGTGCTATGGATTGACTTGTGTCCCCACAAAATTCTTATGTAGAAACCCTAACTCCCACTGTGACTACAGGTAAACAGAGGACCTTAACAACGCTGATTAAGGCTGGCCGGGTGCGGTGGCTCACACCTGTAATCCCAGCACTCTGGGAGGCCGAGGTGGATGGATCATGAGATCAGGAGATCGACACCATCCTGGCAAACACGGTGAAACCCCGTCTCTACTAACATTACAAAAAAATTAGCCGGGCATGTTGGCAGGCACCTGTAGTCCCACCTACTCGGGAGGCTGAGGCAGGAGAATTGCTTGAACCCAGGAGGTGGAGGTTGCAGTGAGCCAAGATCATGCCACTGCACTACAGCCTGGACAACAGAGCGAGACTATCTTAACAACAACAAAAAAAGCTAATTAAGGTTATATGAGGTCATAGAGGTGGGGCTCTAGGCCAATATGACTGGTGTCCTTGCAAGGAGGAGAGACAACAGGCAGGTGCACACACAGAGGAAAGGCCACAAGAGGACACAGGAGAAGGCAGCCAGCTACAGCCAAGGGGAGAGGCCTCAGGAGAGGCCAAATCTGCCGACACCTGGATCTAGGACTTCCAGCCTCCAGATCTGTGAGACAACACATTTCTGTTGTTGAAGCCACTCAGTTTGTGTGGCATTTTGTTATGGCAGCCCAAGCAAACCAATAAAAAGTAGTATGGTGATGTGGCTTAGGAAAGGAGAAGATGCTTAATTTGAAGCAGCTGGCTGCTCTTCACCAGGGGCCTGAACACAGGTATAATCACAATTAATGGCATATTCCCATCAAAAGAGAAAACTTTTATATATTCAAAAGAAACTGAAAGCTAGCTATAAATCCTATGGAATAAAACCACACCATTGGATACATGGTTTTAACGAACACTGGAATTGGAATCCCTTCACCTGCATGCATGCATGCATGCATGCATGCATTCATTCATTCATTCATTCAGTTCTTCTTCATTTAATCAGCCAACCAACAGGAGTGACCACGCCTCTCAATCCAGTGCCAGGTGCTGAAGGACACACAGCCTGGAGGCCAGAGCTAGGCTCTGTGTTGCTCAGGGGCTTCCAGGGGAGAAGTACAGGCAAGGGCTACACGATTGAGAGATTGTGTCTCCCGGGGGCAAGCCAGGAAGCAGGAAGAGCATGGAGCAGAGGTGCCCTGGACAGGGGTACTGTGGCCATGCCTGACCCATGAACCCTGGGAAAGAGCAGCCACTCCTAGAAACAGCACATGCCTGGCAGCCCTGTTGACAGACAGAGGTCAGTCTGCGTAAGTCTCCACCGCCCCAACCTGACCTGGGCCTGTGTCAGCCAACCCTCCAGGGAAGCATATTTCACATGGCCTTTGTCTAGCAATTCCCTCATGGAGACAGCCCCCAAATAACAAAGCAGGAGGAGTTGGCTGGTTGCTTCTTGACACCTCGCTCTCAGATCTGTTTAGAGGACCGATTAAGAGTAATACATTAAAAATCATTTTGTAAACTCTAAAATGTGACATGAATGATAGCTATCATTAGCTTTTGAAGGGTCTTGTGAGTCACCTAATCCAAAGTGATCATTTGATGGATTAAGAAACCGGAGTGGAGACACACCCAAGGCCACCCAGCTGGCACGTGGCAGAGCCAGAACAAAGGCTTGGGATTACTCACTGCCGGGGCTCCACAAGAAGCTCTGGTTTTCAACATGTGAATTTCATAACATTATATATTTTTCACACCTATACTGTTTTCTTCAATTTTACAATTCTAAACACACACGATTCACAATTTTGATTCTGGTAATGCAATACTATATTTCGACCTCCTGATGAACAAAGGTTTGTGCTATGGCAGGCAAAACTGGAAACACCCTTGACATTGTGCCTGTATTAACCAAACACTGTGTTCCTACACTCAAGAATGGTTTCCATTTGAAATCCATGAGAAGTCAAGAGCAAACCAGACATAACTGAGGACAGGAGACAAAGGAAAATGGCAGGTGAAGGGGAAGGTGAGGGAAAGGAAGGTGAGGGAGGGAAAGTTAGAGTCGGAGGGGAAGGTAGAGGGGGAGGGGAAGGTAGAGGGGAGGGGAAGG
>NW_016813269.1:421350-524865 GCF_001698545.2 Rhinopithecus bieti
AGCACTGCATGCCATTTTCAGTGCTGTCTTTAGTCACTAAAAAGCGAGGAGCCTGGCACCAAGGTAAAGGGTAAAGCTCAGTAAAGGTCATTTGCATGCATGAGAACAAACTGCTAAGCTTCCATCTCATGACCACAGCTATGTAACTTAGTGGGCTGCCTCTCCTGCCTGGGTGACCAAAATGCTCAGAGCCAAATGCAACCCCAACTGCAGACCCCTTTGAACAGCCTGGTGGCTCTTGCCCTTGGTGTCACTCTTCATAGCTTCTTCATCTAGATGCCTTCTGCCATAAATAACTTCAAAACATTTCAGGAAAATAGTAAAAGGAAAGTCAAAGACCAACTTACAAGAAGGAAGGCAACAGAATGTGCAGTGCTTATTTGAGGACAGCTCCTCCACTGTGATCAAGAAGTCTCCAGATTCTCCCAGGGTGTATCAGCCCCTTAGATTATTATTTCAACTCTAAACTTACCAACAGTGTCACACGGTTCATCTTTGTGTACACAGAAATCTGTCCTAAAAAAAAAAAAAAAAAAAAAAAAGGCCATCATCAGGTATATGCAGTATCCCCAAGACTGGAAAAAGAAAATACTGTCAGTTAACCTCAAGTAGTCATCCTGCAATGTTATTGTTCCAGTGGTCACAGGCCACAGTGAATGATAACAAACAGCAGTGTTTGGCAACAGTAACCCATCCACATTTCCCAGGGGTAGGTCCACTTACCCCCACATGAGAATCTTCTTTTACAGATGAACTATTCTATACATAACAGTTGCTGGAAGGACTCCTTTCAGCAGCTGAAAATGTTTTGGAAGGTGTTTGCCAAGTCACTGATCAGAGACAATTCTCAGACAATAGCATCCAACTACAGTGGCTTCCCCAAGCTACTCCACTTGGGCAGCAACTGGTTTTTGATGCTGTAATGACCATGTATCACTTTAACAAGAAGACAACAAAAAGCCATCTCTAAAAACTGTATTCCTCTACTATGCAGCCATAAAACGGAATGAGATCATGTTCTTTGCAGGGACATGGATGGAACTGGAGGCCATTATCCTCAGCAAACTAACACAGGAACAGAAAAGCAAACACCACATGTTCTCACTTGTAAGTGGCAGCTGAATGATGAGAACACGTGGACACATGGTTGTACACACACACCAGGGCCAGCCAGGTGAGGGGGGCTAAGGGAGAGGGAGAGCATGAGGAAGAATAGCTAACGGATGCCAGGCTTAATACCTAGGTGACGGGTTGATCTGTGTTGCAAACCACCATGGCGCATGTTTACCTATGTAATCAACCTGCACATCCTGCACATGTAACCCAGAACTTAAAAGTTGAAGGATAAAAAACTGTATTCCTTAAAGCTCCCCAGGATCCCCTGGGTGGGTGGGCATCTGTGGACCAGTGAGACAGCAAAGATGCTTGAAACCTGGTCCAGACCTGGTTCTGCAGGTACAAGGGGTTCATCTGGCTTCCTGTGGGGAAGTCAGGGGTCTGGGCTCTTCTTTCCTAATGCTGGATCATTCCTATGGTTCTTTGTAAGTTCCACGGTCAGCAGTTGACCACAGAGGGTTGGCTGGGGCAGGACTCAGCCTGGGAGCCGGGTGAGGAGCCACAACCTGGCCCAGACATGGCCCCTCCCAGGCCCCACACCCATCTTCTCTCAGGGCCCAAAGAACGCTTGAGATCCACACTTTTCATAACCTCACTCCAAAACCAAGGGAACTTTCAGGGAAATGGAGAAGGAATATCATAAAGAGATGAAAAGGCCTAGTGACTCGATTTTTCCATCAGACTCCATTTTAGAAGATGAAGGAATAGGCGACAGAAGCAGCACTGGCAGAGGGGAAACCAAACAAAATTAGGGGCATAGGTGTTCTCACTAGCCCAATACCTATCTAGCCCCAGCCCCTTCATTCAGCACCCTTCCCAATTCAGCACCCTTCCCAATTCTGGTGTTTTGAGCAGCACATGCACGCATGCACACACACACACACATTCATACAAAGACCAGGCTGGCCCAGGACCTTGTTCCAGGGTTTCTCAGAGTTGTGAACAGTATATGTTTAAAGCTTTGCCCCATTGCCTCAGCTGGGCAAAGGGAGAAAGGGACCCAGGCCTCAGTCTGACAGAAGAGAAATGAAGCTGCTGGCCAAGGCCAAGTCGGGCGCCATTTTGCAGAGAGCCAGCCCTCTGGCTGAGGAGGACTCTACCTCCACGCATTCTCCGATCCAATGGTCGCCCTGAGGGGAAACAGGCAGTCTCGAATGACAGACCCCAAGGCACCACCCACTGCTTCATCTGAGGAAGAGGTGTGTTCAGCTCAGGGAGGGAAAGCTACACTCAGAGGCCTGTCTTGAAAAGGTCAGCCGAATCTGAATCTCTATCCTTCCTGTTCAAGGTACTTTCTCAGAAGAGAAACAGCAAGCCACCTGCCTGCAGGGGCGGCTTTATCTCCAGGGAACCTGGCTTTGTTCCATTCATTATCAGGGGCATCCACTTTTTATGTCATCCCACTGCCAACTCATGTCAAACCCCCAGGCAGGGACCGTAGCGTTCACTTCAGGAATGAAAAAAGTGAGGGCTAGATTCGGCTCCCAGTCCCGACATCCATTGAAACTCCAAGGTGCATTCCTTGAGGCTGAGGTGGATCTGCATGACAGGGCTGGCTTTGTGGGTGCCTGACCCATGCCCTGGGCTAATGCTCTGCTGTTGCAGGGTCCCATGTTTTCATTTTGCATGGGGCACTACAGGTTACACAGGTCGTCCTGTGCATAACTCACAGCCAGGCATACAGTTGGGACTCAATAAATTCTTTTATTAATTGACTGATATTTCCAGACCCTTTCAAGGGGCCCTGCAAGCTACCCAGCAGCCATGGCCTCACCAGCATTGGAAGCCTGGGAGCATAACACCAAGTTCCACAGATACTTACTGGGACCTCACCACGTGCAAAGCCTGGCAAGAGGGTCCCTTGGCAGAAGGTGAAGGGAAGGGTGTCCCGAGGAGTTAGATGGTATTACGCTGGAGGGGAAGGTCTGGCCAGAGGGATCCTGGTGGTGCAGCTTTGGGCCAGCTGTGTCTGCTGTGGCGCCTTTCAGGCATTCTCACCCGGAGTACAGACCCAGGCTCAAGGAGGAGTTCTTGACTCCAGGGAGGAGTTCTCTGCATTCTCGGCTTTCTGGGTCAGATGTGGAGCCCAAGGTGAAGCCCTCCTAGGTGCTGAGGCCCCCTGAGCCCTGGCCTCTGTGTGGGCTCTGTGTGGCCCCAGGCCCAGTCCACTCATGGGTCCTTCCTAGTCCCAGCCACAGCTGCAGAAAACCCAGCTTCCACCGCTTCTGGCTCAGCAGCTCCTGCTGGACGTGATGTCATCCTCATAGTCTCCACAGCAGCCACCTAGCCACCTGTTTGTCAGGGAATGTCTGGGAGAATACACTGTCTGGCTTGGTCACAGCCCAGAAGGTGAAAAAAGAACCTTAAACGGTAGGAAACCCTCACATTGGCCAGTCCTAGCTCAGGACCTGGAAGCTGTCCCCTGAGCACAGCCAGGCCCGTGCAGCCTCAGCTCGGGTTACAGTGGGAGGAAAAGACAGCTTCTCCAGGGCGGCAGCTGCCTCGCACCCAATCTCCTTGTGAAAACATCAGCCCGTTATTATCTCAACCTAGGGAATTGCAGCTCTTTACCTCTAGTCATTAAACAAGGATTCCTGGCCAACTCAGCTTCCTGCCCGACTCCAGAGCTGCCTCCCCCGTCCTTGAAGGAGATCCTCAATTTAACATCTGCAAGGACCCAGAAGACAGGACATGCACTGATCTGTTCAGTCCAGCAGCTCCACAGCAGCAGGTGAGAGGGACTGTGATTGCTCACGTAGCTTCAAGGCGTCAGTCCAAAATGCAGAAGAAAGCTCAAGCTCCCGGGCTGGCAACAGGTAACAGCTATGCAAGAGGCCAATCGCATTCCTCATCCAGAGCCCAGCAGCCTGCGGCTGACGAAACCTTGTTTTCTCTGTCCCTGGATGAAGACATTGCCCATGCCCCCAGCATCCTCACCCAGAACCACTCCCATGCAATTAGGATCCCTCTCCAATGTGTTTAGTTAGAACAGAACATTTTTACTCTGAATTTTTTTTATTGTGCTACATGAACATAAAATTTACTATCTTAACCATTGAGTGTAAAGCTCAGTAATGTTAACTAAATTCACACTGTCATGCAACCATCACCACCATCCACCTCCAAAACTTTTCCGTCATCCCACACTGAAACTCTGCACCCATGAAATAATAACTCCCCATTCTCCCTTTTCCCCAGCCTCTGGTAACCACCATTCTTTGTCTCTATGAATCTGACTACTGTAAGTACCTCATGTAAGTGGAATCATGCAGTATTTGTCCTTGAGGTTCATCCATGTTGTAGCATGTGTCACAATCTCCTTCCTTTTTAAGGCTGAGTAATATTCCCTTGTGCATATATAGCATATTTGTTTACCCATTCATCCGTCGATGGACATATAGGTCACTCCCACCTTTTGGCTGTCACGAATAATGTTGCTATGAACATGAGTGTTCAAATATCAGAGTCTCTGCTTTCAATTATTTTGAATTTCAGTTCTTTTGGGTTCAGAAGTGGGATCATATGGTAACTCTAGTTTTGAGTTTTTGAGGAACCATCATCTGGTTTTCTATTGTGGCTGTACCATTTTACATTCCCACCAATGGTGCACAAAAGAGTTCCAATTTCTCCACATTCTTCCAACACTTGTTATTTTCCATTGTTCTGTGTATTAGTCCATTTTCACACCGCTGACAAAGACATACCCAAGAATGGGCAATTTACAAAAGAAAGAGGTTTAATGGACTTACAGTTCCACGTGGCTGGGGAAGCCTCACAATCATGGTGGAAGGCGAAAGGCACGTCTCACATGGCGGCAGACGGAAAGAGAGCTTGTGTAGGGAAACACCCCCTTATACAATCGGATCTTGTGAGACTTCTTCACCATCCCGAGAACAGCACAAGAAAGACCTGCCCCCATGATGCCATTACCTCCCACCAGGTCCCTCCCACAATAAGTGGGAATTCAAGATGAGATTTGGGTGGGGACACAGCAAAACTGTATCATTTTGTTTTATAGTAGCCACTGTAAAAAGTGTGAGGTGTAGAAAAGAACATTTTTACACAAAATATTTCCTCTGTGGTAAGTGAGAAGGGTGAAAAATGAAAAGAAAGTCTAACTCATAGCATCTTTGCACTGAGGGTATGTCATGACTGCCGAGGTCTCTTTGTAAAAGGGCTAATACAGATGTCTTGCCAACAGTCATCTTGGTGACATTTATTGCCTCTGAAAAAAATGCCATTCATCCCCAAATGCAGACTACTTACAAGTGCTTTCTCCACTCAATGAAAGGGAATAGCAGGAAAGAGAAAACTTCTTCCAATATAGGGAAAATTGTCATAAGCTATTAATTTTTTTTAACAAAACACCAGAAATTATAGATTTTCTACAGTATTTATAAAAACTATTTTCAAAGTAGAAACCTTGGGAGTTTAGCTGCATATTCCACAGATGATGTTGTTTAGAGTTCCTCTCTAGGAAAGTCTTTCAGAGCAAATATAATTACCATTTGGAAAATCAGCTCCATTTACTTATGATCATGCACAGATACGGTTCCCAAGGACTTCTGCTTGCTCCCCAAATCGAATCCACTCTCAAATCACGGTACCCTTAACCTGAATGCTGTGACACCTGGGGTATTCTACAGAAAGTCTCACAGTCCCCAAATGCCATTGCAGAGTGCCTCGAGCAACAGCGGCCTCTGGCCAGTGAGTGTGGGCAGCCACTGCTCTTGGGGAAGGCGTCCAGTGCTCACTGGAGTGGGCAAGTCCAGGTCAAAAGCATGAACCAGGTCATGTTCATCCCTTGGTCCCTGATGCCTGCTACTGCATTAGCCATGTTACAGACAATCAGGATTATTAAACAGACTTCTTCAATAATTCTGATTATCTATGCTAGAACTTATATATGGATTATATATTTAATCATACCCTGTAGAAGCAGCAAGTGTTCTCCTAAGGGACTGGCACACTACAAAGCACACTGTTAAATGTGTAACAAAGCATACTGAGGGCTGGCAATCGACGAACCATCCACAGGAGTGAGCAGGCATCTATTTGGTAATGGGTGGTGGCCTTGAGTCTACTGTAGGATTTTCTTTTTTTTTTTTTTTTTTTTTGAGACAGAGTTTTGCTCTTGTCACCCAGGCTGGAGTGCAATGGCATGATCTCAGCTCACTGTAACCTCTGCCTCCCGGGTTCAAGCAATTCTCCTGCCTCAGCCTCCCAAGTAGCTGGGATTACAAGTGTGCACCACCATGCTCAGCTAATTTTTGTATTTTTAGTAGATATGGGGTTTTTTAATGTTGGCCAAGCTGGTCTCAGACTGCTGACCTCAGGTGATCTGCCCGCCTCAGCCTCCCAAAGTGCTGGGATTACAGGCATGAGCCACCGCACCTGGCCTATTCTGGGATTTTTGAAAGGAACGAAAGCTGCACTGTCTGGTGTCTGGGGCTGGAGTCACACAACTTCCCCAGATGACTGAGAGGTCATGGGGCTCAGAGTTTGTAGCACATGGCCTGAGAAATGCAACCAAAAGCCTTTCTTGACTCAAAACCAAATGTTAAGTGAGATTTAACTCTTTGTGGAGGGCCAGGCGTGGTGGCTCACACCTGTAATCCTAGCACGTTGGGAGGTTGAGGCGGGCAAATCACCCGAGGTCAGGGGTTCCAGAGCAGCCTGGCCAACATGGTGAAACCCCCTCTCTAATAAAAATACAAAAATTAGCCGGGTGTGGTGGCACACGCCTGTAATCCCAGCTACTCAGGAGGCTGAGGCAGGAGAATCGCTTGCACCCAGGAGGCAGAGGTTGCAGAGAGCCAAGATTGTATCACACTGCACTCGAGCCTGGGCAACAGAGGAGACTCTGTCTCAAAAAACAAAACACAAAACAAAAAAACCTTTTTGTGGAGCAACAAACTGCCCCCAAGCTAAAGATATGATAAAATTCTCCCTTCCACAACTTTACGTCCAAATTCACAGAGGAAAAGCAAGCATGCAGTTTGGGAAGTAGCTTCTTTAAATTAAAAAAAGTCGTTAAAATTCAAAGTTGATATATTCTTAGCATCTCTAATAAGAAGCTGGTATTTTTAATCTAATGGATTAAGTTATTAAGGAATATTTCTGTGTATTTTGTAAAGGGAGAGTTTTGGTATGAACATGTAACATATTTTGTTTACATTATTAAAGTAAAGCAACCAAAGAAAAATCAGTGTTCCTCAAAGAGGGTTGAAACATAAGAAAAAAATGATATATAGCCACATCGACGTTAACGACATACAATAGTTGTATCCCCCAAAAATAAATGGTCCAAGTCCTGACCCTCAGTACCTGTGAATGTGACCCTTCGTGGAAAAAAGGTCACTGCAGGTGGAATCGAGGTAAGATGTGGTCACACTGGAGTAAGTAAGGTGAGCCCAAATCCTATGACTGTCATCTTTATAGGAAGAGGGAAGTCTGGACAGAGAGATACGCAGGGAGAACACCATGTGACAATGGAGGAGGGACAAAGAGGGACACAGCTACATGCCCAGGCATCGTAGTTCCCTCAAAGGTGGATACCACCGTTAACCCCCACTTACTAATGAGGAAACCAAAGCCCAGACAGGTGGCCCAGGTCTGATTTCCAAGCCTGAATTCTTAACAACATGCCTATTTCCTCTCTGAAGGGAAACATCTCTTCCCTTTCGCATGTCAGCTACAGGCCAAATCCCATCTTACCTGGTCACAAACACAGCAGCATCCACCAGGGGCGGGTCGTCCTTCCCACCAGGAACCTGGTTATTGCCGAGGTACCGCGCTCCTCCATACTCCTCGTTCTGCCAGTGACAGAAGCTCTCCAGGGACCGCTCACCATGGTGCCCAATGGACAACTTAGCCTAAAAGAAATCGGGACAGTTAGAGACACAACTGCCTGGGAGGCCAGAGTTTATATCCAGACTGTGGCAAGGACATTAAGGTGGAGGCAGTCACTCACTGAGACATCATTTGATGACTCACTGCCCTCGAAGAAAAGCCTGATGCCAGTGGGTATATGGCATAGATCCAGAGAGACCATCAGGGGCCTTATATATAGGTGCAGATGAAGACTATGTTGTTTTTTAAAAAAGCATCTTATTTTCTGCAAACAGAACAGTATCCCAAACCATGCAATGCTCCCTCAGTCTCATGGTGATGGCTTGACTTGGCAGGTAACATCAGCGTGTGGGAAGGCGCGCCATTGAAAGACCAGAAAATAATGCTGCTGTGAACCCAAACTGGGGTTGAAGCTCTAATGTAGTTTCAGAAGGGAAGCCACGATGCCAGAGACCTCGTCATCAAGCTTTTGCAGATATCCTAGAGACTCCATAAGAGACCCTCCGGGAGTAGAGGGGGATGTGTGTGGGCTCACTGCTTAGGGTTCCTTGAGTTTCTCAGCAGCCCACCCTCACACCATGCTTCCAGTACTGATGCTGGCTTTCCTCTCACACTGGCAAAGCCACAGAGGGTGACGACTCCCTGGAGCAACTTCCTGGAGCCCCGCTTAGCATTCAACAGCAATTGGGAAGCTCCAGGCCAGCCACATTTTCTGCATGCTTGAAAGGTGCCTGTGGGACTTACGGGACGTTGTCGTAGCAGGACAAGCTTGGTCACTTGAATGTTAATTTTAATCCCCAGGCTCTGGTGCTGAAACATATTGTATACCTATCAAGACAAAAAAAAGAAATAGATATAAAGATAAAAAAATTTTAAAATACAGTAGTATCCTGAATGGGAACTTGGGACACAGAAAAGAGATTATGTAAAAATAAGGAAATAGAAATAAAGCGTAGACTTTACTTTATAACACTGTATCAGTATTGGTGCATTAATTACAACAAACATGCCATTCTAATATGAGAGGCTCATAATGGGGAAACTATGTATGGCAGTTCTCTATACTAACTGATCAATTTTTCTGTATATCTAAAGTTATTCTAAAATACAAATTCCATTCACAAAAAAATTTAAAATCAATATTAAAATATAGGTTGTATTCTTCCAGTACTAAAAATAACTAAAGAATAATTACATGAAATTCAAATGTCAGTGTCCATACATAAAGTCTTATTGGAATGAAAAACACATATGCGAGAAACATAACCCAGATTTTACTTAAAAAGTTGTCCAGGAAAGCCAAAATGTCCTTAAAATGGATTTGCCAAAAGAAAAATGTAAATAAGAGAAACCTCTAGAATCATACACATGTGTGCAAACATACATATACAGTATGCTTATGTATATGCATAAAGCTAAGCAGGAAATAGTTGGTTAAAAAAACCACACACGCACATAGGAAAGGTGGTTTTGAAAAAAAGAAAGGGCAGAAGGCTGAAAACTTCCATTCTGGGCTTTCATGCCTGGAGTTTAAGGGGACCTTCATGAAGGGGCTGGGGGAGACAGATGCCTGCTGCTGAACGCCAGCCTGGGTCATTGCTAACCCTTGCCACATCCCATCAAGGTGGGCATCTCCACCACTCTCAGCTGGGAAACAGGGAAACCAGTTCATTGAGGTAAAGCCACCTGTGTGAGACACACAGCCAGTCACAATGGTTTGATTCAAACTCAGCCCTGTCCAGCCAAAAGGTCTACATTCCTTCTTTATTTCCTCAAGTCCCATTGTAACCAAAGTTTGTCACTGAAATAAACTGCAGTAACAGAAAAGGACCTATCTTTCTTAATTTTGCATATCTTGTTGCAGAACTTAATCGTAAGGACCTCAACATCAAGCAGTCACAGGAAAGTGATTCAAGAGGAGGAGAAGGGAAACCTGGAATAAGGCGAAGGAGTCAAAGTTGACATGGATGGAAAAAGCCCACTGCAGCTGACGAGCCGCAGGTCATTATGACTCTGCCGAGTTCCTTTTCCGTAACATGGAGAAAGCAGGATTGCGAGAGGTACGTGAATAGCGTACTAAAGGTGGTGGCAGTTGGAAGGTGTGGAGGGAACAAGAATGAGAATCTTTTGAATATTCTACTTGGTTTTTACCTATAGACACAACCCAGGAGGGAGAATTTTCTAGCAGGAACATTAAAACTTTCTCCAGCTGGTGCTGTGTTCACGCCATCAATACATCAGCAGCAGCAGCAAGCGACGAGCACGGTAGACAGCATCGCCAGGGTCAACTCAGGCCAAGCGGAGCCACTCAACACAGCTGCACCCAGCCCACAAGTGCTAGAAGCCAGGCACGCAGTGTTTGAGCATCTCCGTGACAAAGGAATCCGCTGTGCCACTGCTTGAATTTTACTCTTTGAAAACCATTATTACAGTTAAAACAAACAAACAAACAAAAAACCTATCTTTGTGTGACGCAATATTCCTTCACACAAGGAAAAATAGAACACATCCAGTTGTTCTGTTCTCACTTTTGTTATTTTCAAAATCTCCCTTCCTCAAGAACTAGCTGTCGTTTTCTTAATACTGGACCATCTACAAGCCAGTTCTGAAGTCATGTATTCATTATCTATCTCCCAGCCTGGGAGAGGAAGGGGGAGGCACCTAACTTGTTCCTGTTTTGATAGTTCGAGAATCATCCAATGGCTGTAATTCAAATCTTCCCTAAAATATTCAGCATCAGAATTGGGTCTAAACCGGTAAATTTCAGCTCAAAACATGAAAATTAGGAAGAATGAAAACCTGAAGCTATGAGGGAGAAAATTCAAGTTGCACAGTGTTCATTGAGATTGCACAGCACAATGTAAACACTGCCTGTCACGTCAACCCCAGTCAAAACCAAAAACATTAAGGAATACTACAGATTTAAAGAAGTAACATGAGAAAGCAATCCTCAGTGATATTCTGATATGCCACAAAAGGCAAGACTGCAAGGAACAGTGCAAGTTTCAGGAAGAACAAAACTGTAGGAACAAGCTCCCTTGTCAAAATCACCCAACTTCTCCTTGGCGGGCTGATGACAGTTCAGAGCCACGTGCACTCCATACACCATTAGCCCAAAGCTCAGTCACCTCCCTTAGAACAAATGCCACTAAAAAGATGGGAGATGGAAGGGGGATGTGAAAGTTTCGTGCTCCAGGGGCCGCGGGGAGGCAAAATGGGAAGGTGTTTAATGGGTACAGAGTTTCAGTTTTGCAAGAGAAAAAAGCTGTAGAGATTGATTGCACAACAATGTGAACATAAGAATACTGAATCACACAGTTAAAAATGGCTAAGATGGTAAATTTCATGTTAACTGTATTTTACTACAATTAAAAATACAAAGTTAACTAATTAAAAAAATAAAGCTTCATGCTCTAAATAATGTTCTTTAGCAAGTCTTGTAAGAAGACATTTCCTCTTGACATGTAACTAGGGCACTGACATCCAAGAGAGCAGGTACCAAAGCCTGAGCACAGCTCAAGCACTTTGTCACCTGCCAGGTGCTGACCACAGGCTCTGACAAAGCTCAGAGCACAGGGCAAGGCACACATTCAGAATCTCCCTTGAGGTCCTGTGCCAAGCCAGGCGAGCCAGATGAAAATCCGATGACAGCCACAAAACACAAGGTACAAGCCTCAAAGACATGTAACAAAGTCTCTGCTTTTTTTTCCCATGGAAACTCATGCTCAGGAGAAGTCTTCGAGGCAATGGCTACATGATGTTTAGGGAGACACCTGGTTGGGGCGGGAACAGCACAGCCAAGCGTCTGGAAATTCTGTCTCCGGCGTCCAGCTCTGGCTGCATCCCAGCAAGTGTTCAGCCCTGGCTGTGTTTGTCACATTTCCTTGGCAGCCTAGGGGCCTAGCAGGGTAGACCTGCTGCCAGCAGCACACTATGGCTTCTCTGGCTAGGCAATGTGGGGACACAGTAAGGGAGGGGCAGACAGGGACTATAGAAGGAGCCGTGGTTGGAGGCACAAGGAGAGGAGCTGCTCACCACACCAGGCTGGGCTTCACAAGGGCACCACCTGCCTGTATAACCCAACGCCTCCCTAGAGCCAGACAGGGACTTGTGGGTGACACTCTTAGGTTGCATACACCGCTATTAAGACCCCCAAACAGGAGAAAGCTATGCTCTGTAGCACAGTATCTGAGTGGGGTCCCCAAAGCAGCAGCACCAACGTTACATGGGCACTTGTCGGAAACGCACATTCTGGAGTCCACCCCAGCCCCCACTGAATCAGAGACCCTGGGGTTGGGCAGGCCATCTGTGTTGAACAATGCCCCTTCCCCACCCCGCTCCAGGGCCTCCACCCCGACTGGAGTGTGGGAACCAGAGTGCTCTAGCACTATGCTAGTCTTGCTGGTCACCAGAGAGAGGCTTGTTGTCTCTTTCACATGGTAATTTAGTAAAATTGATGTCATTTTCCCTCGAAACAGAACTTGCCTGGAACAGCTCAGGTTTTTCATTCCATTCCACGGTCGTTAAGGAAGCTAAGAACAACCAAAGCTCTGTCAAGCGGCCCCATTTTCCAATTTGGCTGCCCACACGCACGGTTTCTGGTATCAGCACCACCTGTTTCCGTCTGCAATTTGTTCTTTAAAATATTCCTGCTCCTGTGTCACCGCCATCCCAACCAAAGGAGAATCACATGACGTACACAGGAAAGCACCACAGCACATCCGGAAAACCCACAACAGTGGGACCAGAGCACCGCTCTGCGGCTTGGGTCAGCTCAGGGGCTCGGCCCGATGGAGGCTTCACCCTCCACACGTACCTGCACAGGTGAGTGGTTTGCCAGGGACACAGAGCCAGGAGCCGAACTCCATTCCCCCAGGTAAGAGGCAGGCAGAAGCATATTTTAAAACACTAACCAGAACACATCACTCTTCTGCTTAAGCCCATGCAGCAGCTTCCCACTGCCTGGAACAAAGCTGCTCTCCACACCCCCTTGCAGGTGTCCCTGCCTGCAAGGTCGGCCTGTCTGCTTCTCACTGTGTCCCCACCACCCTCCCCATCACACACAAGCAACCAGCTATTTCTGTGCTTCTCCAATGCCAGCCTGACCACCACTGGCTGGCTGCTTATGTTGGCTTAACACCTTCCCCTCTAAGACCACCTCACTCCTCTCAGAGAGATGACCCTGAAACCTCTGTCACTGCTGTCACCTGGTTCTCTGCATAGCACTTACCATGCTCTGGTTTTCCTTCTCACTAATGTGCATATTGAATGCTGCCTGTCATTCGTACTACATGAGCTCCGTGAGGATGAGACCTCCTGCAGTAGTCCCTACTCTATCCCAGGAGAGGACACAAGGGTCCCTAGCACACACTAAATGTGTCAATTGTTTTTATATTTCTGGTGAAACAAATACAACATAAAATTTACCATCTCAACCATTTTTCAGTGTACAACCGTGTACTTAACTGTAGTGTTAATTACATTCATGTTGTTGTACAATTAACCTCCAGAACGCTTTTCATCCTCCAACACTGAAGCTCTATACTCACAAAACACCAACCCCCTGTCCCCCCAACCCCACCCTCATTCTATGACTTGGATACTGCAGTTACCTCATGTAAGCAGAATCATTTAGCACCTGTGTTTTTGTGACTGGCTTATGTCACTTGGCATAATGTCCTCAGTGTTCATCCATGTTGTGGCATGTGTGGGAATTTCCTTCCTTTTTAAGGCTGGATGATATTCCATTGTATGGACACTCCACATTTGGTTTATGTGCTCATCTGCCAATGAACACCTTGGCTGTTGCCATCTTTCGGCCATTGTGAATAATGCTGCTGTGAACACGGGTGTACAGATATCTCTTCCAGGCTCTGCTTTCATTTCTTTTTTTATTTTTGTGGTAGGTCTAAATGAATATATCTTTATTTATAATGTCAACATTTATTTTAGATTCAGGGGTATGTGTGCAGGTTGGTTACATGAGTACATTGTGTGATGCTGAAGTTTGGGAATCACCCCATTACCCAGGTACTAAGCACAGTACCCATAGGTAGTTCTTCAGCCCTTGCCCCGCTCCCTGTCTCCCGTCTCTAATAGTCCCCAGGGTCTGTTGCCATCTTTTAAAAAATTTTATTTCTAATTTTTGTGGGTACAAAGTAGGTGTACACATTTATGGGGTACATGAAATATTTTGATACAGGCATACAATGCATAATTATCACATCAGGGTAAATGGAGTACCCATTTATCCTTTGTCTTACAGACAATCCATTTACACTTTTAGTTATTTAAAAATGTACAATTATTGACTATAGTCACCCTGTTGTGCTATCAAATACTACATCTTATCCATTTTTCTAACTATTTTATTGTTGCCATGTTTATATCCACATGTACCCAGTGTTTAGCTCCCATTTATGAGTGCAAATATGCAGCATTTGGTTTTCCAATCCCACACTAATTCACTTAGGATAATGGCCTTTAGCTGTATCCATGTTGCTGCAAAGGACATGAGTTTGTTCTTTTTTATGGCTGTGTAGTATTCTATGGTATATATGTACCACATTTTCTTTATCTAGTTTACCATCGATGGGCATTTAGGTTGATTCCATGTCTTTGCTATTGTGAATAGTGCCATAATGAACATATGCATGCATGTGTTTTTATGGGAGAATGATTTATATGCCTTTGGGTATATCCTCAGTAATGGGATTGCTGGGTCAAATGGTAGTTCTGTCTTGAGTTCTCTGAGAAATCTCCAAACTGTTTTGCACAGTGACGTAACTAATTTACCTTCTCACCAACAGTGTATAAGCATTTTTCTCTGTACCTTGCCAGCATCTGTTATTTTTCTGACTTTTAATAATGACCATTCTCACTGGTGTGAGATGGTATCTTGTAGTATTGATTTGCATTGCCCTGACGATTGGTGATGTGGAGCATCTTTCACATGTTTGTTGGCCATGTGTATGTCTTCTTTTGAGAAGTGTCAGTTCATGTTTTTTGCACACTTTTTAATGGGGTTGCTTTTGCACTGTTTAAATTCCGTATAGATTCTGGATGTTGGACCTTTGTCAGGTAGTTTGCAAATATTTTCTCCCAACCTGTAGGTTGTATTCTTTTTGAACTACCAACATCATTTTCACAGAATTAGAAAAAACTAAACTTCATGTAGAAACAGAAAAGGGGCAGAACAGCCAAAGCAGTCCTAAGCAAAAAGAATAAAGCCAGAAGCATCACATTACCTGACTTCAAACTATACTAGAAGGTTACAGTAATCAAAAAACATGGCACTTGTACAAAAACAGACACATAGACCAATGGAACAGAAAAGGAACCCAGAAATAATGCCACATACCTACAACCATCTAATCTTTGACAAAGTTAAGAACAATAAGCAATCGGGAAAAGACTCCCCACTCAATAAATGGTGCTGGGATAGCTAGCTAGTTATATACAGAAGAATGAAACTGGACTCCTATTTTTCACCATATACAAAAATTAACTCAAGATGGATTAAAGATTAAATGCGAGTCCTCAAACTATAACAAGCTTAGAAGAAAACATAGGAAATATTCTTCTGGACAGCGGCCTTGGTAAAGAATTCATGACTAAGTCCTAAAAGCAATTGTAACAAAAACAAAAATTGACAAGTGAGATCTATTAAACTAAAGAGCTTCTGCACAGCTAAAGAAACTATCCATTCATTTCTTTATGTACCCAGGAGTGGAGGTGTTGGGTCATATGTCATATGAGTAAGCTTCTTTTATACTCTAGACTTTGTGGTAACTAGACACATTGCTGGGATTTTGATTGATTGACTGATTTTAATTTTACTTTTAGGGGCCAAACAGAAACTACTGCTGTATTCATTGAGGAAAACTACTCCCAGGAGGTGAGCTCTAGAGAATGGCAGGGACCCTCTTCCCACCACTGAAACCTCAGTGGATGGAGACTCATTCTGCCAGCCCTAGCAGCCCCAGAGCAGTCCTGTTCCCTGGATTCCCTTCAGGGCTCTGAATCCTGGAGGAGGGACAGCAGGCAGTCAGGAAATGTTCTCGGGACAGAGAAGCAGCAGCAGGAATGCAGCCTGAGAGGTCAAGCCTGCATGACCAGCCCTCACTCCTCACCTGACCTTAGCCTCAATCTCTCCTGCTGCCTGGCTTCCCAAGTTCCCTCCAAACTTTCCCCAAACTCTGAGCGTGGAGACTCAGTCCTCATTTGGATTCTGGATGCCTCCCTCTATACCTCCAAAACTGGGATTCCTTTTCTACTTCAGCCAGCCCAGATCCAGCTCCTGTTGCTTGTAATCAAAATCCCCAACCAATACAAGAAGGGCCAAATGCATTGCTCTAGGGTTTACAAGACTCCGTTCTTCCTTGTTCAAAAATGAGACCACTTTGCATGATGCCAGTTTTCTTTGGTACCGCTTTAATGCTTCATAAGCCCTTAAAAATGGCCAAGGTGGATCTGCTCTGACTGCAGCCATTTCTTCTGTGACTCTGGAGCTATTTCTTCAATAGTTGTGGATAAGAAGCCACTGGTAACTGCCAAGTATTCTTTCTTGGTGCTGTTTTTCTTTTTAACCATGCATGTTTTATCTTCTCCATCTTATACCACCCTCGGTAAAAGACAATACCTAGAGGAGATGGCCCATGGTTCAGTAGCCTACCTCAGGGGCTGTGTAGGAAGGGTAAACGTATTATTACATTTATGCATAAACACTTTCAAACAGAGTTTAATACACCATATCCGTGGGATGTGCTTGGAATACAAAAGGCTTTCCAGAAGCGAATTTGCCAAGGAATTATAAAAGTAAAGCCAGTGTTTGTTTCTGTGATGTCAGCACTGAATCCTTTGCAAAGGATGTTGTTATATGGCATCAGTCATTCATTTATGCATTCACTGACTACACAAATATTTCTGGATCATCTCCTGCATAGGTACCAGGCACTGAGTAAATGTTGATGGTGTAGACATAGTCCTACCTTGATGAGCTTACAGATATTGCAAAGGCAGGCGATATGTAGGATGTTTTTAAAAATTGTGGTAAAATATGCATAACATAAAATTTTACCATTTTAAACATTTTTAAGCTTACAATTAAGTGGCATTAAATATATTCCCATTGTTATATACCATCACTACTACCTATCCCCAAAACTTTCTTCATCTTATAAAGCTGGAACTCTGTACCCATTAGACAACTCTCCATTCTCTCCTCCCCCTCAGCCATCTGGCAAGCACTATTCTACTTTCTGTCTCTGTGAATTCACTACTCTACGTAAGTGGAATCATAGTATTTGTTCTTTTGTGACTGGCTTATTTCATGTAGCATAATGTCTTCAAGGCTCATCCATGTTATAGTATGCATCAGAATTGTTTTCCTTTTTAAGGCTGAATAATATTCCATTATACCTATGTACTATATTTATTTACCTACTCATCCATCTGTGGACACTTTGGGTTGCTTCCACCATTTAGTTATGGTGAATAATGCTGCCATGCACATTGGTGTATAAATATCTATTGTTGTCCTTGCTTTGGGGTAAACATTTTTGGGTGTTTACTCAAAAGTGAAATTGCTGGATCATATGGTAATTCTGTTTTGTTGAGGAATCGTACCGTTTTCTATATATTTCCACTAATAATGTACAAACTTTCCCATTTTTCCACATCGTTGTCAACACTTCTCTTCTGCTTTGTTTTGCTGTTTTATGTTTTTGTTTTGTTTTATAATAGCCATGGGAATGGATGTGAAGTGGTACTTTATTGTAGCTTTAATTTCCATTTCCCTAATGATTGATGGTAAGTATCTTTTCATGTACTTATTGGTCATTTGTACATCTTCTTTGTAAAAATGTCTACTCAAGTCCTTTGTCATTTTTTAAATTAAATTGCTTTTTTTTTTTTTTCCTTCCTGGGTTTTAGAAGCTTTCTATATATGCTGGATATAATAAAATACTTGATCTGCAAATATTTTCTCCTATTCTGTGGGTTGCCATTTTACTTTGTGAATAGTATCCTTTGAAGCACAAGAGTTTTTAATTTTGATGAATTCCAATTTGTCTATTTTTCCTTTTGCTGCCTGTGCTTTTGGTGTTGTATCCAAGAAATCACTGCCAAATCAAATCTCACAAAACCTTTTCCATTTTTTCTTCTAAGAGTTTTACCTCTTCTGTTTAGGACTTTAATCCATTTTGAGTTAATTTTTGCGTATGTTTGATAAGGATCTAACTTTGTTCTTTTGCATATAGATATCCAGTTTTCCCAGCACCAAATCTTGAAAAGACTGTCACTTCTATATTGAAGGTCTTGGCATCCTTATCAAAAATTATTTGACCATCTACACAAGTGTTAATTGCTGAGCTCTACTTCATTTTACTAGTCTTTGGGTTTGTCTTTATGTCAGTAAAGTGTTTTGATTATTATAGCTTTTGAGTAAATTCTGAAATGAGGAAGTGAGTCTTACTTTGTTCTTTTCTTCAAGATGGTTTTGGTTATTCAATGTCCTTTGAGATTTCATATGAATTTTAGAATGGATTTCTCTATCTCTGCAAAAAAGTCATCGGGATCTTGATAGAAATTGCATTGAATCTGTAAACTGCTTTGGATAGCATTGATACCTTAACAATAAGTCTTCTACTCCATGAACATGATGGCTTTCCATTTATGTCTTCTTTAATTTCCTTCATTGATGTTTTACAGCTTTCCAAGTACAACTCTTTCCCTTATATGGTTAAATCCTAAGTATTTTATTCTTTTTAATGCTACTGAAGACAGAACTGTTTTCTTAATTTCCTTTTCAGATTATCGTTAGCATATAGAAATGCAACTGATTTTTGTAGTTGGTTTAGTACATGGCTACTTTGCAGAGAATTTATTAGCATTCTCTCTGTCTCTCTCTGTATAAGATTTAGGGTTTTCTACATATAATAAATATATCATCTGTGAACAGAGATCATTTACTACTTCTTTTCTTATGTGGATGCCTTTAATTTCTTTTTCTTGTCTAACTGCTCTAGCTGGAACTTCCAGTATTATGTTGAATAGAAGTAGCAAAAGCAGGCACTCTTGCCTTGTTCCAGATTTTAGAGAAAAAGTTTTCAGTCTTTCATCACTGAGTGTAATATTAGCTGTTAGTATATCATATATGACCTTTATAATGTTGAGGTAGTTTCCTTCTATTCCTAGTCTATTGAGTGCTTTTATCATGAAAGGCTGCTGAATTTTGTCAAATTATTTTCCTGTATAAATTGGGACGATCATTTTTCATTTTGTTAATGGAGTATATCACTTTTTTTATTGGTTTGCCTATGTTGAGCCATCCTTGCATTCCAGGAATAAATCCCACTTGATAATGATATATAATCATTTTAATATGCTATTGAATTTTGTTTCCTAGTATTTTATTCAAGACTTTTACATCAATGAATATATGGACTATTGTTTTCTTATTGATAAGGGACTGTAGTTTTGTTTCTTTTCTTTGGCTTTGTTATCAGGGAATGCCAGTCTCACAGAATGAGTTAGGAAGTGTTCTCTCCTCTTCAGCTTTTTTGGAAGAATTTCAGGAGGACTAGTGTTAGCTCTTCTTTAAATGTTTGGTATGGTTTACCAATGAAGTCATAAAGTCCAGGGCTATTCTTTATTAGGAGGTTTTTGATTACTGATTCAATTACCTTACTAATTATGACTCCTCAAATTTCCTATTTCTTTGTGATTAAGTGTTGGTAGATTTTGTATGTCTAGGAATTTGTCCACTTCATCTAGGTTATCCATTTGTTAACATGCAATGGTCCACAGTACTCTCTTATAATCCTTCTTATTTCTGTAGAATGGGTAGTAATGTCCCTGTTTTCATTTCTGTTATTAGTAATTTGAGGCTTTTTTTATCAGTCGATCTAGCTAAGGTTTGTCAATTTTCTTAAACTTTTCAAAGAACTCACTCTTGGTTTCATTGGCTCTACTGTTTTTCTGTCCTTTTCTCTCTGCTTTAATCCATAGCTAAATTCAAAGCTAGCAGAAGGAACAAAATAGCTTGTTCTTCTTCTAGTTCCTTAAGCTGTAAAGTTAGATTGAGATTTTCTTCTTTTAAATGTAAGTGTTTACTGCTATACATGCTATACATTTCCCCCTAAGCAGTGCTTTGTCCTTGTCCCGTAAGTTTTGACATGTGTTTTTGTTTTCATTTATCTCTAAGTATTTTCTAATGTTACTTGTGATTTCTTATTTGACTCTTTGGTTATTTCATAGTACGTGGTTTAATTTCTACAAATTTGTGAATTTTCCAGTTTTCCTTCTGTTACTGATTTCTAACTTCACCCCATTGTTGTCAGTGATGGTACTTTGTATAATATCAGTCTTTTCAATCTGTTGAGACTTAATTTGTGACCTAACACATGGTCTATCCTGCAGAACGTCCCAAGTTCCCTTGAGGGAAAAAAAGTCTTCTATTGTTGTTGGGTAGAGTGTTCCGTGTATGTCTGCTAGTCCAGTTGATTTATTGTGTTAAGTCTTCTATTTCCTTTTCTTCTGTCTGGTTGTTCTATCTACTAATGAGAGTGGGGATTGAAATCTCCAACTATTATTGTATAACTGTGTATTTCTCTCAACTCTATCAATTTTATTTCACATATTTTGATGATCTGTTATCAGATGTGTAAATATTTATAGCTGTTCTATCTTCTTGCTATATTGGACCTTTCATTAATACATAACATCCCCGTTGTCTCTTGTAAGCTTTTTGATTTAAAGTGTCTTTTGTCTGATGTTAACATAGCTACTCCTGCCCTCTTTTGGTTACAATTAGCATGGAATTTCTTTTTCTATCCTTTCACTTTCAACCTGTGTCTCATCTAAAGTAAGTCTCTTGTAGACCACATATAGTTGGATCTACATTTAAAAAAAATTCATTCTGCCATCAATTTCTGTCTTTGATTGAAGTTTAATTAATTTACACTTCAAGTAATTACTTATAAGGAGGAACTTACTTCTGCATTTTGTTATTTGTTTCCTATATGGCTTGTAATAGCTTTGGTTGCTCATTTCCTGCATTACTGACTTCTTTTGTGTTTAGCTGATTTGATTGTCTTTCTTTTACATATATACATGTGTGTGTATATATGTATATATGTATATATGTGTGTATATATATACACACACACACATGCAGTGAAACTTTTAATTCCCTTTTCATTTTCTTTTGTGTATATTCTCCACTTATTTTCTTTGGGGTTACTATGGAGATTATATTTAATTAGGATTAAAGTTATAACACTCTAATCTGACTTTACACCAGCTTAACTTCAATGGCATTAAAAACCTCTGCAGCAGAATGGTTTTTTTTTTAAAGCAAATAAATATGGAATTGTAAATTCAGATAAGGACTACCCAGTAAAGAGCAGACTTTTATGATGAGGAAAACAGGGTGGGCCTCATCAGAGGGATCAGCAAAAAGGGTCCCTCTGAGGGGATATTTGCACAGAGTCCTAAAAGGCAGAGGAACTCGTTCTTCAAGACACATAAGCAGAGCATTCCTGACAAAGACAGTAAGTCAAGTTCGGCCTACCTGGTGAAAGTCAGTGTTGAGATGGCAAAAAGAATGGCAAAGCAGATGGGCCCCAGCCACACAGGCTGAAGGGCCATATGAAAGGCAGCCGGTGGGGGGCCTTCCCTATCCAAGGCAGGGGGAAGCCACGGAGGGGCTCAATGCTGCCTAGTGACAAAGTTCCAATTCTGTCGGAAGAGGACCTTGCTGGTTATTCTGTAGCAAGGATTCAAGGGGGAAAAAAATGGAAGTGAGGAGCCTGGCAAGGAAGCTCCAGCAGCTGTCAAGGCCAGAAATAATGGCAGTCAGTCTAGGGTGGAGATGGAAAGAAAGGATGGGTTCCAGACATGCTTGTCACCTTCAACAAGGTAACATGAGGTTCCTCAGTCCTGGGCTGGAGTCCCTGCCCTACTGTGTACTCACAGGCTCTGCATCCTGGCTGTGTCACGTCCCAAGCCTCCATTTCCTTCTCTGTAAAATGGGAATGACAAAACCCACCAAGTATGAGAAGGCAGTAACATAGAGGCACTTATCTGCTGTCTTGGACAGCTGGTGCATCATAAGCATTCACATCTTCCCTTGGGGCCAGTGGTTGATGCTAATCGAATACATCAAAACCGTGACATGCTGTGAAAACCTGGAGCCAACACCTGATGCCAAATTCTCCCAGCTTTGGCCACGTTATCAGCTCTCTGAGGCACTGTTAGCCCCCAGTCTGCCTTGGGGACAGGGTCCTGTCTGGGTTCTGCCTTGGCAGTCAGGTCAGCATACATGGGCGAGCCAGGCCTCTGACCACAGATACCTAAATGGGAGGGTGGGAGGCAGTGGGTGCCTGGCCATCAGCACGAATCATGCTATTTCCCACAACTCAGAGAGAAATGTGTTGGAATGAAGGTGGCAACCAACTCTAGCAGGTTTCCTTCCAAATCTGGAGGGGTTAAGGAGACAGGGCCACTCCCATCCCACAGCCCTACAGAAAACATGCTCTGGAGGGAAGCAGATGGGCTTGCTGGCATCACGTTCTGCTCTCTGTTCCAGGGGGCTTGTCTAATGACAGGCCTTCTGGCCCAGCCACAATCCTTTCCCTTCCTCCCGGCTTAAAGGTTATCTCACTTGCTAACAGAAAGCCCTTTTCTAAAATAGCCACAGGCAGGAGAGTTCTTTGGATTTCCTAAACTAGGATTTGAAGAATTGAGAAAGGGAGGTGCTGGTGGAGGCAGTCTTGTTTAAACAAGGTGTCATGTCTAAACGGAACTTGTTTTTCAATTTACTGAATGGTGGTCCAGGGCTAGAGCGGCAAGAAAGGGCTGCTGCGGCGTGAGCCCACCTGGGCAAGGGGGCTGATGACTCTGCTTCCATTTGCCTTCTGGCTTGGATCAAAAGGGCCCAGAAACCCCAAGTATAGATGACAGAAGGGCTCAGACTCATCACACTCAGCCCTTCTCACAGCGGGATCACCTTTATTAGGCAGGCCTCCTCAGGAAACATCTCAATCCAAACTTCACATATTGGCCCCAGGTCTACCCTCAGCCCCGGGCTCTTGAGCCTCTAGTGTCTTAGTACAAGCCCCTGAAGAGGGGTGAAGGATGTTCAATCAAAGGCAAGAAACAGAGCCCTTCAGTCTTTACGGCCCATGAGGGGTGCGGGGTGGGAAGGCCTGTCTTCATGTACCAACCCCATTCCCTTCCCACTCCCTGCCTGGGATCAAACAACCACCCCTGCCTGGATGATAAACTTTGAAAGCAAATATCAAAGTAGAAGCTCTGCCTTATTACTACCTTAGCTGTTGTAATGAATGTTTATTCCTTGCACTTGTGCCCTGGATAATTTTTAAAAAGAGAGAGAAAAAATAATCCGCAGATGAAAGCGTCTGGTGCAGAGCCAAGCCCCTCCAGCCCTCATCGCAGGCATGCTCCAGGCAGACTGGAGCAATGCAGCCCATCATTAACCGGCCACCGGGGAGACCTGGGTTTGTGCGCGTGAGGAACATGGAACTATTTCTCAGAAATGAGCACCATCAAAAGTTAACACAGAACCATTTCTCAGAGCTGAGCAACATCAAAAGTTAACCTAAGCAATTCCATTTCCAGGTATATGCCCGAAAGAATTGAAAGCAGAGACTTGAACAGAGATTTGCACACCCATGTGCATAGCAGCATTATTCACAATAGCAAAAGGTGTAAACAACCCAGGCATACACTGATGGATGAATGGATAAGAAAAATGTGGTGCACATACGTGCAAAGGGATACTATTCATCCTGAAAAAGGAAAGCCATCCTGACACACGCCACAACATGGATGAACTTTGTGGACATTATGCTGAGTGAAATAAGCCATTTGTTCACAAGAGGATAAATACTGCATGATTCTACTTATACAAGGTATCGAGAGTCATCAGATTCATACAGACAGAAAGTAGAATGGAGGTTGGCAGGGGCTGGGGGAGATAGTGTTTAATGGGTAGGAAGTTTCCGTCTTGGGGACAGTGAAAAAGTCCTGGAGGTGGATGGTGGTAGTGGTCGCACAACAAGGTGAATGTGCTTTAGGCCACTGAGGTGGTACACATAAAAATGGTTCAGATGGTGAATTCTGTATTACATATACATTTTACCACAATAAAAAAATAGAAAAAGAAATTTGCCAAAATTTTTTTTAAGTTAATGGAACTTCCAGAGTTGATGACTTTGAAGGAGGGGTGGGAGCAGCATGGCACCCTCACATGCCCACCGAGGCCACGTTGGAAAGCAGATCCCTGGCCCAGGGTCCCGGGGGCCTCCTTGGCAAGTGTGCCTTGCAGAAGAGCCTGGCACGCGAGGAAACATGTGGGTTCAGTGGCTCAACATGAGGCCTCTACTCTCTGAGTGCTGCTAAAGCAGCCTCCCTCCAGAGCACAGCAGGGGTGAGGGGCGTGGAGGAGATAGAGGGAATTTCCTACAGATAGAGACACGTCCCGAAAGCAGTCCTGGAAAGTCTTCAACAAAACGGAGGACAAAGTACCAGAGATTTGTCCTCCTGACAAGCAGGATTGCTGCGGGGGTCCCCACACCCACTGGGCCCAGGATTGGGGTCCTCAACATTGATTTCCCTGTGCGGCTGGTTAGGGGAAAGAAAGGCTTGACATGGTCGTCATAGCTCTGCCAGTGACTTCCCGTGTGACTCTGGCAATGTCCCTGAGTCTCCCCACTCCGGGGCCTCCTTCAGTCTCTGGGAAACAAGCTGTGGGATCCCATCCCCACAAGGGGAGAATCAGTCCTAGTATCCTTTGTCCAGGCCACCACATGCCACCAGGCCTCCCAGACACCAGAGCCCTAGCTACACAACTACCAGAGCTGAGGTGCCAGCGGCAATGGTGCATTGGAGGGTCCATCCAGCTTTTGTGTTCTTTCCCATTCACAGCCCTGCCCCAATACCTCTAAAACCCCAGACGTCCTTCTCAGCAACATAACATCCACACATGGGCAAAGAGCCGCCTGCAGACCCTGTCCAGCCATGAGGACCACCACCTCCGCTATCCTCCCAGCACTCTTAGCCCCTCCCTTCCACTTCATGTCAGAGCCAACTTCCTCCCCAGCACTTACCCCTGAGCTCCAGAGCTCATCACACCAAGCAAACAAGGGTGCCTATGGCCTGGGCAGCCCAGGCTCTGCACCTTCCCTAGACCTCAAGACCTTGGCTGCGGCTGGCCCAAAGGCCCTGCAGATTCCAGGGATAGGCATGTCATCTCCCTACCCCACAACACAACCCACGGCTGCTATGTCCCCACTGAAAACTCAGGGCCTGGGTCATTCCCCACTGCACCCATATCGTTTAACCTTGCCCTGTCCTCTCGCGTCACTCCCTTCCATAAGCAGCCTGACCATTTGTGGCCAGGCACCGCATACTCACTGTGGCCGGAGCTAAATCCCTGACCTGCTGATAAGAAGCAGGCTGACAGAGGTTCTTCTAGGTTATGAGTGGCTGGGCAGGAGGCTGGCCCAGGCCTGAGGCTAAACCTCATACTCAGAACCTTCATATCCCTTTCCCTCTACAAAGTTCCCCTTAACCCAGATTCCACCCTACTAGGCTTCTCTCTTCTCTACTTTAGCCAAGATCAGCAACTTGGCTGTTTCTACAGCTGAGTTGTAGCTGTTTCTACTTCTCACTTCCCCTTCACTTTTCAGTTTGTCCTCATTAAGCATCTAATGACAACACTCCCTAATGCCATTCCATCTGGCATTGTTAACCAGTCTCCTCTCGCACCTGTTACCCCTTCTTCAGGACAACCTCCTCCCAGTCGCTGCCCCATCCCCCCAGGGCTGGTGCTCCATGGGCTGTCTTTGGACAGCTTCTCTACTCACTGATACATTTCAGCCAGGCAGTGCTGCTCACTCTCCTACTTCAGCTGCCAGCTATAGGCTGAAAAGCCCAGGTCCCTCTTTCCCACCAAGACCTCTGTCCTGATTTCCACCTTGAATTCAGTTTGTCCAGAATGGAAACTCTTTGCTGTGGCCCCAAACTCATTGCTCCTCCTTTTCTCAGCCAATGGCTCCACCGCCCACCCCGAGGCCCGGCTTGAAGCCTGGGTGTAGTAGCCTGGATTTCTCTTGCCTCCTCTTCCTGCCTCTCTAACCCCCACATCCTGCCAGTCACCAATTCCTGAAGCTCCTTCCTCTTAGGCCATCCCTTCCTCCATTCCCACTCCAATGTCTCCCACACTTGCTCCAGCCCCAATGCTCCACAACACTGCTTCCCATTCCAATCCACCCTGCACGCAGCTGCTGGGCTATTCTTCCTAACATCAACCTCAGCACAATGCTCCCCTTCCCTTCAGTGATCCCACTTCTCAGGGTAGAGCCCCTGCTCCTCAAGATGCCTGGCCCTCCCTCCCTCACCCAGCCCTATCTACATCTCCTACATCCTTATGGCTCCCCGCTCTTGCCATGTCATATGACTTAGTCCTTAAAAACACCTGGGAAAATGAATGGATGGGTAAAGCTGGGATGCCTTTGAAGGTTCTTCAGGGTCTAACATTTGAGGAGCACGGCCTCACCACCCACCCATCCCCATCTAAAGGTTTCCCTCCATCCCCATTTGACAAATCAGACGTAGACAGACGTGGGCATCCTCACTCCTTCCTTGGTTCCCTCAACTAGGCAACCTCTCTCCCCACTTCTCACCATACAGTAAGCTCTGTTTTCCATAGAAGTTGGAATTTGTTCCTCCTGCTAGACTATGGACTCCTTGGAGCAGGGTCTGGGATTCACATGACCTTGAATGCCCCTTGGACTGGGTCTGATGCACCACAAAGCTTTTGGGAAGCCTTCTGGTAACAAGTGGCCCCATCACTGAGCAGATCTGGGCACTTCAACACCACACCAGTGTGGAGTCGAGGGCGGGCGCTCTCCCATTGGGATGTCCCCCAGTTACTTACCCTCCTCAATGCCTGGAATCACCAGGCTATGTTCCCCTATCCCCTAACCCAGTGTCTTCCTCACTTGAGGAGACGAGGACACAGCACCCACTTCCAGATCTCTCATCAAGGAGAGAACAGAGCCCCCCATGTCAGGACCCCAGCTCCGGACTCACCATGTTCATGACGGTCAGGATGAACCTCTGGGCGGCCTCAGCCCCGTGGTACTGCACCATGTCGGCGTCGGCCACCACCAGGGTCTCCACCGTGTGCTCGCTGGTGAGCCGGATAGCGTTCCTCCGCTCCCGCCAGTCCCGCGAAGGCCTGCCCCGCCTCGGCTTCTTCTTTTCTAGAAAATGATGGAGACATTTGTGCAGTCCTTGGCTTACTGACTTCCAAAACCATGCAGCGAACAGGCCTTCTGTCAAGCCTGCCCAAAAGAGTGGTCCGTCTCGACAGGCCTAGCGGGGCCCAGCGCCCAGCAACCTCCACCGTCACGTGAGTGCCTCGAGTTCACTCATGTGGGGTGGAGCTGAACCAACAAAAGGGTAAGAGCTATGAGGCCAGATGAGGGGTCCACACCCAACTGCCACCACAGCCGGGGAGGCCAATGGGGCTGAGGGGCGCAGAAGAGAAAATCCACTCCTTCAGAGGAGCATAGAGAGCCATGCAAGTATGCAAAGAGGAGGAGGCCTGGACCAAGCGGGCAGGGGTCTGAAAGGCCACACCCAGGGTGGATAACTGGACCAAGGAAGCTGGGCGGAGGGGACAGGACACTGCCCTGGGGGCAGGAATCCCAATAACTCTTCTCGGACTTAGGAATCAGGAGCCATAAATGTTGGTAGGCATAAAAAACTATGCTTTTTAAAAAAATACATAATCAGAAGAAAAGTCATACGACCTACATCCAGGCTAAAATGTAAATCTTCCCTTTCCTTACACTAGGGAAGGATTAGTAGTAAATGTGTGAGTAATTCTCCACTGATTCTTTAGATAATCTATATCCCCATAAAATCTTACTCTGATAAACAGCTATTGTTATTAAAGAGCCCACACCAACAGGTCCAAAGCTGCCATAGTCTTTGTACACAGAAACAGCTCTGACCAACACAACAGATTAATATGAACCGCATGCATTTTCAGAATCCGAATATAAACAGGAAGGCTTTTCTTTCATTTGATAGTTATTTCCATGTTAGCACTAGCCTATATGGACACATGTCTGCTACACACAGTCTACATATGCACCAACTGGCTTCATAAAGTGACCCAAATCTTTCCAGGACCACAAGTGGATACAGTAGGCCCTCTTTATCTGTAGGGGCTATGTTTCAAGACCTCCAGTGGATCCCTGAAACCACAGACAGTACCCAACCCTACATCTACTAGACTATGTTACGTCCTATGCATACATACCTACGATAACGTGTCGTTTATAAATTAGGCATAGTAAGGGATTTACAATAACTAATAGAATTATAACAATACACTGTAATAAAAGTTATGTGAATGAGGTCTCTCTCTCAAAATATCTTATTGTACTGTACTCACCTATTTTTAATCACTGGTTGACCGTGAGTAAATGAAACTATGGAAAGTGAAACCACAGATAAGAGGTAACTACTATATTATGAAATAATCTGAGATATGGGTCATAATTTATAAACAAAAATGTGCTATACAACACAATTACAATCACAAAAAAGGGCAAAAAATAGAAATATACAACTACAGATAACACCAGCAACAGTAAAAAGGTACACAGCCATTAAAATCATACTATGAAGATGACTCAGCGATCTAGAGAGAAGCAGATATAAATCTGCATACATAGTTAGATCACGATTTTGCAAAAATCTTACATACAAGTATCTTCAGGCCCCAAAGGAAAATAAATACTAAAACACCTAGGAAGAACCAAAATATGAATAGTGATATGTGATCTTCATTTCCCTATTTTCCTCTGTATTTTCCAAATTTATATAATATGCAGGTATTACTGTATTTTAAAGAAATATCATTGAATTTGAGAAAAACACAAGCATCACTTTTAAACTCTAAATGATAAAACAGAAGCCCTCGAAGGAGAAAAGTATGCCATCTGATTTATCACAAAACTGCAAAATGAAGTCTTCTCAGCCTGCAGGATGGGCCTCCTCCCTCAGAGCCAGGCCCATCTCCCCTCAAGCCTTCTGGGCCTCAGTGATGGAATAAGAGAAGAGAGCATCCACTCTAAGACAAAATCAAGGTCCTAGGTAGCTCTGCCTTTGCACACTGGCAGAATGAAAGAGGCCACTGGTGGAAAATCTACTGACCCACACCCACACTCACCAGCCAGGTTATCTCTGACCTGACCAGCCTGGAATCTGTGAAGAGCCACCTTGTTTCCATTTTAAAGCTGCAGAGGTGATGGGCCACCCAAGCAGGACCTCTTTTGTAACCAACACACCCTCGTTCTCCCAGGCGATCAGTTATGAGCCAAATGGCAGCCACGGCCCTTCTCAAAGTCAGCGTTGATAACCCGTTTCTCTGAGTCACCATCTGCAGATGCTCCCCACGTTGGCTGTTCAGTACTTGTTTTCACACCTTGTCATATATTTTTAAGTTCCAGTACACAAATAACTGCATTCCTAGCATGGCCCAAAGGACACATTAGGAATACTTCTCTAGGAGCCAGTTAGCATCAACATGTAAGAGCTGAGAGCTCTCTAAGAAAAGTAGCCCATCACTCCCAGACCAGAGGGACAGGTTGTTCCTGAACACTTAACATTTCAAAATCCTGCACTGCACTGGGTACAGTGGTTCATGCCTGTAATCCCAGCACTCTGGAAGGCCAAGGAGGGCAGATCACTTGAGGTCAGGAGTTCAAGACCGGTCTAGCCAACCTGGTGAAACCCCATCTCTACTAAAATTACAAAAATTAGCCAGGCATGGTGGTGCATGCCTGTAATCCCAGCCACTTGCAAGGCTGAGGCAGGATAATTGCTTGAACCTGGGCAGCAGAGGTTGCAGTGAGCCGAGATCACACCACTGCACTCCAGCTTGGGTGACAGAGCAAGACTCCCTCCTAAAAAAAAAAAAAAAATCCTGTACTGGGTATGTGTCTTTCAAGTTTATAAAGAAAAACTAATAAGACCTGTGCCTCCCTAGGCCTTGGAGAGTTAACCTAACAGGGTGCCATAAAGAGTGACACACTCTGAGTTAACACATGCCCAGAAGGTGCGCTGTGGTTTTCACAAGCTTCCACTAGTGACTGTCGTTCGCGCCTTTCCTTTCCCCCATTCCCTGGCACACAGGTGGTGGGAAATAAATGCTCACTAAACAAATGCATGCAGTGGGTAAAGGGGTGAATAATGACGCTTGCTGAACAGCCCATGTTGCAGGGCAGGGCAGGGCTTGCCGTAATATGAGTGTTGAAATCCCTGGATTTTGGAACTGCAGACAAGACACCGGGGACTTGCATTCCTTTCCAATGCAAGTGTCCATCCTGGGGTGCTGGCAAGTAAGAACAGGAGCACTGAGGGGTGGGAAGCTAGAGGGCACCTTAGCCTTCTCCTCCCTCACCGATCTCAGCCACTCCCTCAGCAGAGACCCACAGCCATCATTTCTGATGATCATTCCTTTTCCTACAGGGAGAAAAGAACCCTAATAAACTTTTACCTTTAATTCCCTAAACTGCAAAAATATGCTTGATAATGTGGCACAGATGCCAATATTCACAGATGATAACATCTTCAAAAGTAAGAAGAAAAACACTAATTTCAGAATAACACACGTGCTGGATTCTGACCTCACCAGAGAGGTCAAAGTGCAGGTGGGTGGGCGTGTGGTCAGCCGGGGAGTGCTCCAAGCTCTGCTCATGACCAGCCATCTCCAGCTGCTGTGGGAATGAAGGGTTGCTCTCGCCCCGCTGATGAGGACATCGCAGTCATGTCAGGCCTCAAGCCTTCTCCTGTTGTCACAGACACCAGGAATCATTCTTGAAGTCAAGCCCAGCAGTTTCTTTCGCCAGCACCTTGCTGGAGTTGGTACTGACTTGGAAGATTTTCAGTCTCTGGCTTCATATTATTTTTCTTACATCTACGCTCCCTTTGCCTCAGTTATCCATTAGAAAAGAAAATTGTATGTATTTATGTAAGATACCTCAAATCCTTCTGGAACAAGATGAAGAGAAAAAGACAGAAATGTACTTTTGGAATCTTCAAATTATAATTTACTCTTCAAGTTTGGGGACTACTAAAAATGTTGAGCAAATACATAAACTGTCATTGTAGTTACTAGTTCTCCACTTTGAAAACTAATAAAAAAAAACCAAAAAACAGAATAAACTATCTCAACTGTGAATTATCAAAGCTCTGTATGGAACAGATACTCCTTCAGTTTAGAAAGGATACAGTATCCAGGTATTTATTAGGGAAAAACAATAGGTAGATCAAAAAATATTTGGCCTGAAAATTCAAAACCACAACCCCTCTCAGAATTCCTTTACTTCCTGCTATACAAGAAGAATCCTTGCATCTCAAATCCTACTAATGCCATTTCCAAGGAAGACCTGGGGAATGGATGAGTTGTACAGGCAAGGAGTAGCCTGCTCTTGCCACAGACCTCTGAAATCCTAGCTGCAGGAGATCCCACGACCCACATGAATGCTTGAGCTGGCAGGGAGAGCTGCTGAGAGGTGGCAGGGGCAGGACTCCAGCCTGTGTGGAGCCCAGAAGGTTCTGTGTAGGAACAGGTACAGTGGAGCATGGCCAGGGATGCCCATCCCCCAAGTCTCACCAGGATCTTCTAGGTGGCTTTAGCCTTTGGGTGACTGCCGGACCTGCACAGACCAGGGTGATCTTGACCATAGGATGAGGACAGTCTGATCTGAGCACCACCCCCAATGTGCCAGCCTCTCCTAGGGTCCCAGCATGGTCACACCAGCTTCCAGCACTGCCTTCAATGCCCAAACAGGGTGCTTCCCAGGGGGGCCCCATCATAGCTCCTTCATGGGCAGACTGCATCTAACCACTGGAGACCTCCAGCAGACCAGCCTCCACCGATGTGAAAAGCCCACAAGCAGCCTGCCCCACCGCTTTGTCAGCAAACACTCACCCACAGATCCCTCCCACTGCTTTGCTGGCACACACGTATAGGCAGACTTCACCTCCCCGAAAACACAAATATGCATGTGCACCCTACTGCCGTACCACTGATGGCAGAGCACATCCCGCCACCCTACCCACCTCCACTGGGACTCCACTGCTGCTGAGACACAGGCAGTCTGACATGCCACTATGGCTGCTGGCACATACGAGCAAGCACAGATCCCACTTCCACCGCTCCTATGAAGTGCTGTGGCCAGCACTCCACATCAAAGTGTTGGGCCAGCAGACCGGGAACACCTCAGCCTCTCCAGTGCATCAGGTTACTAACTGCAGAGGACCAGAAAACAAAGTTGGGAAACTCATACCAGCACCCCAGAGTTAAAGCACAGAGCCCATAGGTGCTGAGCTGAGTCTTAGCCCTCTGAAATCTTCCAGAATAGAAGCCAGTCAGCTGAGCTCACCTTATACCACAATCAAATGCTGAAGGGCATCAAAAAAAACCCATCCAAAGGACAGCAACTTCAAAGAGTAAAGGAACATCAGCCCACGCAGACAGGAAAAATACAGTATAAACACACTGGCAACTCAAAAAGCCAGAGTGTCTTACCTCCAAATGACCACACTAGTTGGTTCTTAATGGTTCTTAACCAGGCTGAAATGACAGGCACAGAATTCAGAATATGGATAGCAATAAAGATCATTGAGATTCAGGAGAAAGTTGAAACCCAATCTAAGGAATACAAAATGATATAGGAGCTAAAAGATGAAACGGCCATTGTAAGAAAGATCTGATGGACTTTGGGAGGCCTAGGTGGGCAGATCACGAAGTCAAGAGATTGAGACCATCCTGGCCAACATGGTGAAACCCCATCTCTACTAAAAATACAAAAATTAGCTGGGTGTGGTGGCACACGCCTGTAGTCCCAGCTACTTGGGAGGCTGAGGTGGGAGAATCACTTGAACCCAGAAGGCAGAGGTTGCGGTGAGCCAAGAACACACCACCACACTCCAGCCTGGTGAAAGAGCGAGACTCTGTCTTTAAAAAAAAAAAGATCTGATGGAGCTGATAATCTCACTACAAGAATTTCATAATGCAGTCGCAAGTATTAACAGCAGAATACGCCAAGTTGAGGAAAGAATCACAGAGTTCGAAGATAGGTTCTCTGAATTAACTCAGTCAGACAAACTAAAGAAAAAAAGAATGAATAAAACCTCAAGAAATATGGAATTATGTAAAGAGACCAAACTGATGAGCCGTTGGCATCCCTGAAAGAGAAGGAGAGAAAGCAAGCAACAGGGAAAACATATTTGAGGATATCATCCATGAAAATTTCTCCAACCTCAGTAGAAAGAACAACATTCAAATTCATGAAATACAGAGAACCCCTGAAAGATACTACACAAGATGACCATCCCCAAGACACACAGTCATCAGATTCTCCAAGGTTGACATAAAATAAAAAATATTAAAGGCAACTAGGGAGAAGAGGTAGGTTGCCTACAAAGGGAACCCCATCAGGCTAACTGCAGACCTTTCAGCAGAAATTCTATAAGCCAGGAGAAATTACAGGCCTGTACTCCAATCAAGAATTTGATATCCAGCCAAATTAAGCTTCATAAGTAAAAGAGAAATAAGATCCTTTTCAGAAAAGCAAATGCTAAGGGTTTTTAATACCACCAAACCTGCCTTACAAGATGTCCTTAAGGGACTGTTAAATACAGAAAGGAATGACTGTTAACGGCCACCACAAAAACACACTTAGGTAGACAAACCATTGACACTATAAAGCAACTACACAGTCATATCTATATAATAACTAGCTAGCAACATGACAGGATGAAATCTGTATATATCAAATATTCACTTTGAATGTGAACTAAAGGCCCCAATCAAAAGCCACAAAGTGACAAGTTGGATAAAGAAGCAAGACACAACTGTATGCTGTCTTCAAGAGACCCATCTCACACACAATGACACCCATAGACTAAGAGTAAAGGGATGGAGAAACATCTACCAAGTAAAGGGAAAACAAAACAAAACAAAAAAGCAAGAATTGCTATTCTAATTTCAGACAAAATAGGCTTTGAGCCAACAATAATTTTTTTAAAAAAACAAAGAAGGGCATTACATAATGGTAAAGGGTTCAATTCAACAAGAACACTTAACTATTCCAAATATATATGCACTCAACACAGAAGCAGATTCATAAAGCAAGTTCTTAGAGACCTACAAAGAGACACAGATAACTACATAGTAAGAACTGAAGACTTCAAAATCCTACTGACAGTATTACATAGATCATCAAGGCAGAAAACTAATAAAGATATTCAGGACATGAACTTAACACTTGACCAAATGGATCTAACAGACAACTACAGAACTCTCCACCCAAAACCAACAGAACATACATTCTTCTCATCTGCACATGCCACATACTCTAAAATCTACCACACAATCAGCCATAAGACAATTCTCAGCACATTCATAAAAACCCAAAATTATACCAGTCACACTCTCAGGAAAGTGCAACAAAAAATAGAAATCAATACTAAGAAGATCACTCAAAACCATACAATTACATGGAAATTAAACAAGCTGCACCTGAATGACTTCTGCATAAACAATGAAATTAAGGCAGAAATCAATGAATTTTTTTGAAACTAATGAAAACAAAGATATAACATATCAAAATCTCTGAGAAACAGTTAAAGCAGAAGATGAAGGTTTAAATGCCAAATGCTGTCACCAAAAAAGTTAGAAAGATATGAAATTAATGATCTGACATCACACCTTGAGGAACTAGAAAAACAAGAGCAAACCAACCTCAACCCCAGCAGAAGACAAGAAACAACAAAAATCACAGCTGAACTGAATGAAATTGAGACATGAAAAAACTATACAAAAGATCAACAAAACCAGAGCTTTGTTCTTTGAAAGAGTAAATAAGATTGGTAGAACTCTAGCTAGACCAATAAAGAAAAAAAGAGAGAAGATCCAAATAAAAATGACAAAGGGGACATTACCACTAACCCCACAGAAATACAAAAAACATTTAAAGACTACTATGAACACCTCTATGCACACAAACTAGAAAACCTGGAAGAAACTGATGAATTCCTGGAAACATCCATCCTCCCAAGATTGAACCAGGAAGAAACTGCATCCCTGAAAAGACCAATAACAAGTTCCAAAATTGAATCAGTAATAAAAAGCCTACCAACCAGAAAAAGCCCAGAACCAGACAGATTCACAGCCAGATTCTATCAGATGTATAAAGAAGAGCTGGTACCATTCCTATTGAAAGCATTATGAAATATGAAGGAGGAAGGACTCCTCCCTAACTCATTCTATATGGTCAGCATCGTTCTGATGCCAAAACCTTGCAGACACACACACATACACACACTCTCTCTCTCTGTCTCTCAAGGCCAATGTCCTTTATGAACACAGATGTAAAATCTTCAACAAAATACTAGCAAACTGAATCCAGCAACACATCAAAACCTAATTCACCATGATCAACCAGGCTTTATTCCTGGTTGCATAATAAATTCCTGGTTGCATAAATAATTCCTGGGATGCAAGGTTGGTTCAACATATGCAAATCAATAATTGTGATTCATCATATAAACAGAAATAAAACCCAATGCCATATGATCATCTCAATAGATACAGGAAAAGGCTTTTGATAAAATTCAACATCCCTTTATGTTAAAAACCCTCCACAAACTAGGTATTGAAGGAGCATACCTCGAAATAGTAAGAGACATCTATGACAAACCCACCGCCCATCATACTCAATGGGCAAAAGCCGAAAGCATTCCCCTTGAGAATGGTAACAAGACAAGGATGCCTACTCTCATGACTCCTGTTCAACATAGTACTGGAAGTCCTAGCCAGAGCATTCAGGCAAGAGAAAGAAAGAAATAGAAGGCATCACATAGGAAGAGAGTAAAGTTCAACCATCTCTGCTTGCAGATATTATGATTTTACAACTAGAAAATCCCATAGTCTCTGCCCCCAAAAGCTCCTAGATCTAATACACAACTTCAGCAAAGTTTCAGGATACATAATCAATGCACAAAAACCAGTAGCATTTCCACATACCAACAATATCCAAGATGTGTGCCAAATCAATGCAATCCCACTAACAATAACAACAACAAAAAATAAAATACCCAGGAATAAGGCTAACCAAGGACACGCAAAATCACTACAGTGAGAACTACAAAACCCTTTTCAAAGAAATCAGAGATGACACAAACAAATGGAAAACCATTCCATGGTCTTGGATAGGAAGAAACAATATTGTTAAAATATCCATACTGTCCAAAGCAATTTATAGATTCAATGTTATTCCTATCAAACTACCAAAGACATTCTTCACAGGATTAGAAAAAACTATTCTAAAATTCATATGGAACCAGAAAAGAGCTTGAATAGCTAAAGCAATTCTAAGCTAAAAAGAACAAAGCAGGAGGCATGACATTACCAGAGTTTATATACTACCAGGCTAGAGTAACCAAAACAGCATGGTACAAAAACAGACACATAGATCAATGGAACAGAATAGAAAGGCCAGAAATAAAGCTGCACACCTACAACTACCTGATCTCTGAAAAGACAACAAAACAAGCATTAGGGAAAGGACTTCCTATCCAATAAATGGTGCTGAAATAACTAATTATATGCAGAAGATTGAAACTGGACCCCTTCCTTTCACCATATACAAAAATTAACTCGGGATGGATTAAATGCTTAAATGTAAAACCTAAAACCATAAAAACCCTGGAAGAAAACCTAGGAAATACCATTCTATACATAGGCCCTCCTTACCAAAGATTTTGTGACAAAGATGCCAAAAGAAATTGCAACAAAACCAAAAATTGACGAATGGGGCCTAATTAAACTAAAGAGCTCTTGTGTAGCAAAAGAACCTATCAACAGAATAAACACAAAACCCACAGACTGGGAGGAAATATTTGCAAACTATGTATCTGACAAATGTCTGATATACAGAATCGATAAGGAATGCAAGTTAACAAGCACAAAACAATCCCATTAAAAAGTGGGCAAAGGACAAGAACAGATACTTTTCAAAAGAAGATGTACACGTGGCCAACAAGCATATGAAAAATTGTTTAACATCGCTAATCATCAGAGAAATGCAAATCAAAACCACAATGAGATACCATCTCATACCAGTTAGAATGGCTATTTATTAAAAAATAAAAAACTAACAGATGCTGGCGAGGTTGTAGAGAAAAGGAAACGCTTATACACTGCTGGTGGGAATGTAAATTAGTGTCAGCTACTACGAAAATAAGTTTGGAAATTCCTCAAAGAATTTTAACACAGAACTACCATTCAACCCATTATTGAGTATATACCCAAAGGAATATAAATCATTCTAACAGGAAGACCCATGCACATGTATGTTCATCACAGCACTATTCACGATGGCAAAAACACGGAATCAATCTAGATGTCCATCAGTCGTAGACTAGTAAGCAAAATGTGGTACATATACACCAGGAAATACTATGCAGCCGTAAAAAAGAATGAGATCATGTCCTCTGCAGCAACATGGATGCAGCTAAAAACCATCATCCTAAGTGAACTAGCAACAGAACAGAAAAGCAAACACTGCATGTTCTCATTTATAAGTGGGAGTTAAACACTGAGTACACATGGCCACAAAGAAGGGAGCTACCTATCAGGCACTATGCTTATTTACCTAGGTGATGAAATAATAAGTACACCAAACCCCCACGATGTGATTTATCTGTGTAACAAAACTGCACATGTACCCCTGAAACTAAAATAAAAGTTAAAAAAGAAAATAAAATAAAAATATACCAACAAAAAGTCAACATGGTAGCTCTTGTGATAAAAATTATAAGAGATACTAACCCCATGTGCACAGAGCTGCCCACCAAGCACTGAGTCAGGACTACATCCCATTCTATAGATATGCAGACTGAGGCAAAAGGGGATTTGTTAACTATCGTGCCCAACACCACTAACCTAGTTGACTGGGATTCCGGCCCAGGCATCCTTATCACCATCCGTTCTGCCCTGAAATTTGGTTCTGAGTTTTCTAAAACCAGAGGGGGGAATAAAAGAAACATGCCAGATTGTAGGTTTGTCATTCTCTTCCAGTAGGAGGAACGATGCCATTCCTTATGGATAGATAATATTTTCCAAACACCAACTTCCCAAATAAAAATACCAAGGAAGACTCCACAGAGGGACCAACCGGTGATACAATAGGCAGAATTGTCAACATCATTTTATGGCAAATGCGATCATGAATTTTGTTTAATTATATCCTATAGGAACCTTCAATAATGTCGAAGGGCCTACAATTAAAATACTCACCAAAGGGAATTCCAGAAAGTGTTCAATCCGTATGTTCCAAGTTGGTAGCCTCAGAGGTCCCTTGGTCCAGGGAGAGCTATTATCACACCCAGAAGAGAGGCCAAGAAAAAGGGGGAAGGATGGGAGTGGGGGGAACAAAACTCCAAGAAAGGTCAATGACAGAGGTGGCCCAAGTTGGCAGGAAGAGGTGAGGTGGTGACTTTCGTTTCCTGAATCAGAATGGCACTGGTCGGCAGGTGGTCCTGTTTTTCACTGGGTGGCATGACCTAGGAAGGGCCCCAATGGGCAGCCCACCTTAAGTACAAAGAGTCTGTGGTCCCCAGGGCTTGGCTGTTATATAGAACACGTGGATAGAGATAATGCTTTTTTTTCTGTACCTGCCCCATCAAAAACAAATTCAAACTTATAAATTAGAAGTAACCGTGGGAATGGCAAAACCTCTCAGAACAGACCAAACAGAAGACTGGAACTCTGGCGGTCACCCAGTGTGCCCCAGTTTCCCCCAGCCATCCCACCACTGATGGGGGGTCTGGACAGCCAACCTCCAGGGGCCTTGGAATGCCTCCTGGCCACCTACCCCCAGCTCTCCTCCTCCAGGCTACACAGCTATTACCGTGCACTTCGAGAGTCTACACCTGCCTTCTTGACTAGACTACAGGGACCCAAACATTAACCTTTGGACCCATTCCAACACAGCACTGTCTGGTTTATAGTAGTAATTCAATAGGCATACTTATTGAATGATTTAAAACTCTTTGAAATTCCTAATAACAAGATCAGTTTTAGGAAACTTAACATAAATGTCCTGAAATGAAATACGAGTCACTTCCTCCAACTAAAAGGGAAGGGGCAAAGCTAGTCGTAAGGTGCCCAACTTTGACATCTGACAGAGCTGGTTAGAATCTGCCCGTGGACTTACAGGGTGACAGTGGGTGAGTCTCCTTGTCTATAAGACAAGATGATAATCATTCTGCCTTCTTAAGGTAGATGTGGGATTAAGAGACCCACACACAGCCTCTAACACAGGGTCAGATATATAATAACACAACCAAATCATGCCACTAGTCTTATTTCTATCATCTTCATGGCACTGCCATTATTGCTATTAATTATTAGGGTCTAAGTACTGATTTGAAAATTTTGCATGCCCCCAAAACCAAACAGCAAACTTGGATGGCTTTTATGAACACTACAGGTCTGAATGGTCATATTCTCCAGCTGCCAAGAGCTCCAGTCTGAACACTCACCAAAAACTTGCCTTCCATATTTCCTACTCTGCAGGAGGCATGAAAGAACTTCTCTCCTAGGGCCACCCTCCATCACACAAAGATGAATTGGAACTGATACAAAAATAACAGTTTTGAACCAGATGCAGTGGCTCATGCCTGCAATCCTAGAGCTATGGGAGGCCAAGGCAGAAGGATCCCCTGAGCCTAGGAGTTTGAGACCAGCATAGGCAAAAAAAAAAAAAAAAAAAAAAAAAAAAAAGGCTAGGGATGGTGGCATGCGCTTGTAGTCATAGCTACTCAGGAGGCTGAGGTGGGAGGATCACTTGAGCCCAGAAGTTGATGATGCATTGAGCCATGATTTTGCCACTGCACTCCAGCCTGGGCAACAGAATGAGACCCTACCTCAAAATAACAGTTTTAAGAGGGGTTCCCCTACATCCCACTCTAACATCCCAACAGTCCAGGGGAGGGGGAGATTTTAATCATCAGAAACATAATAAAACAAAATGTGGCTGCCCGTGAAAACCAGCTATTTGAACTGTGAAACATTAGCGACATTTCACATAGCTGGGGAAAATGAAAATCAAATGTCTTTCACCGAGATGGAAAGCAGAGTGCAAGAGTCCTTCTCCTTGGGAGAGAGACCAACTGCCACAACAACTGGGCTTTCTGTGTATCAGCCTTCTGTCCCTCTACTTCCTGCCTCCAGCCATACCAGTGCTTTTTCAGGACACCAAAGTCACCACTATCTCAGCATGAAAAATAGTAAGGCATGTGGATTCTCCTGTATGTCCAACTGTCTTGTGTCATTGACCTTCTTAAAAGCATGGGATATAATAAAATATCTTCAGACTGGGGCTCAGGAGCCCTAGATATTCACCCAGGCCTCAACTTGGTGCCCTTGAAGGTTTTACTGAACAGAAAGGTCTCCATTTCCCATTCTGCCTCTTGTCTCCCAGCCCCTCTTCTGCACTCTGCTCTATGATTCTGGGGCTGGCAGCCTAACTATTAATGTATTTCCCAGACCACCTTGCCAGCTGGCTTCCTGCTGAGCTCTGTCAACAGGGGGCACTAGAGGGAGAATGAAAGGCAGGAGGTGGGCAGATAGGGTTCCTTGTGTTTTCAGCTCAGTAGGGACAACCATACTGGACAACTATGATTTCAGCCTCTAACTCTTGGGCTACTACAGGACCCAGCCTCCCCATGCTCCCTCACAGGTGCAGCCACCAGGGCACCAGGGACAGACCAGGGTACTCCCTCCATGGTCTGTCCCCTCAGAGGTATAAGCCACAGCCCCACAGCCTCCTCCTTCATGTTCTTTGATCCTGGAAATTCACCTTTTATTTCTCTAGCCCTAGGATGATACCTATCTCCTGGGTTACATCAGTTTCCCCCTTTGCTTTTGCAGACGCTGACATTGACATAACCAATTCCCCGTGTTAAATCCCTCTGTTAGAAATACCTAGCATGGTTCCAGTTTTGCCGGCTAGACACAAACTGACATAGAAAGGGTCAGGCCTTGAACTACTGCCTATATTTCATTCAAGATTCAAAGACTCCTCCCAGGTGTAGAACTAAGGATTGACTTCTTTTCATCATAGAAATATCAGGATATTGAATACACACTTCCACACTACAGAACACTGCAATAGTCAGGAAAATTGGCCTATATTCTCAGTTGCCATTTAACAAAAACCATTCAATAGGGTGTCCTGTGACGGGAATTAGAGTATCAAAGTGTACCATAGATTTCTCAACAACCTATCACCCACATCTAAGAACTTGGGGACAGTGCTTAACAGATTCAGAGTCAATGTGGGAAAAGTACTAGAGAAGGAAACCCAAGCCAAGCAATGAGCTGGTAGTAGGTTTTCAGGTGTAGCACCAAGTTTGAACAAATGCACTTGCAAACAACATGCTTTCCAATGAAATTGTCAGGTCCAAGAAAACTGCTTTGTGACCACTTTTTTTTCCTTTAACAAAAGCAAGAGATCTGTTTATAGAAAAATCACCTTCTTAACTGGAAATGATAGCTCCACATGTGCAGAAGAATTCCCAGCCAGGTGAAGTTTTCCACAGCTGCATAAATCCAACATCCTTGAAACATAATGGCTTTTTCTTTTTTTTTCCAAAAGGCAAAAAATAACTTTTGCTCTCCAAGTTTGCATTCTTTAAATAACTTCCCCAAGGCCAAGTCATTTTATAAAAGGCATCTTTTCATGTAAATTCCTTACAAAGAAAGGTGGAAAATAAGGGTTTTTTGTTTAGAGGCTGGTGTGAGTGTGTGTGCGCACACGTGTGCATTTACAAATATATGATTAAGATCCCAAATGAAAACAGACCTGATGAAATTTAGAGTCTAAACTCTGTCCCCCTACTAGAAAGGAGGTATGACCCATGTACTCCTGAATACAGCAGGCCAGGTAGGGAAGCCAGGTTGGACCTTCCCATCCATGGTTACAGCCATGTAGATACCAAGCAGGGCATGTCTGCCTATGGATGAAGTTGAAAGATATTCACTCAGTTAAATATTTATTGAGAACCCATGTGTGTTGAGCACTGCCACAATGTAAGTGCCCATCTAGAAGGCAGACACTAACCAAATGAACAGAAGAATTAAACATTCTACATGTGATAGGTACTAGCAAGGAAGAGTGGACAATGCTATGAGGATAATTTCTCACTGACCTGGATGAATGGGGGGACCAGTCACTGAATTGTGGACCACTGGAATAGGGCCAGGTAGGAAGAAAGCATTGTGAGTTCTGGCCTAATTGAGTTTCAGGTGCTTTGGAACCATCCAGGTGGAGATGTCAGGCTGGCTGCTGGCTGTGCGGACTTGGGAGCTCAAGAAGCAAGGGAATACTGCATTCCAGCGCCTCAGAGCTCACAGCATTCGGGAATCATTAGTCCCAGACCAATCCTTTAGAGACCTCAAAACCACATGGCTAGATAAAAGGAGATGGGACTAACACTACAGAGACAGAGACAGAGAGGCCCGAGCTACAAGGAGAAGAGCAGAGGATGAGATCCCAAGAACCAGGGAAAGTGAAGTCTTGAGAGGCAGAGTTGCTTGGCACCTGCAACACAGCAGAGTGCCCAGGAAGGAGGGGCTGACTGAACAACAAGGAGTCACAGCTGGGGCCGGGGAGGGGAGTTCTTAGTGAGAGTGCTCCTGGGGGCAGGTGCAGTCAAAAACCAGACTTGAGAGAGTTGAATGTATGTTTGGGAGGTGAGGAAACGGCGCAAACTTTGGAGAAGTCTGGGGAGGAGAGAGACAGGAATGCAGCTAGAAGGTCCTAGAGTCAAGGGAAGATTTCCTTGAAATGAGAAAAAATTGAAACATACAAATGAAGAAACCCAGGCCCACTGAGGATTGCCTCCCTTGGTTTCTACTGCTCTCCCCTTCCAGCCACACTTGAGGATGGCAGCTCCAGACTCCCAGCCAGGAAGAACGAGGCTTCTACTGCACTCATACCAACTGGGAAAGGACAACTGTCATTCTGCAAGCCCTCATCACACCCCGACTCTGTGGCCGGCTCTGCAGTGGGTGCTCTCCCAGAGGGAGTGGGAAACTCATCTGAGTGTTTACATGTTTTGCATGCAAAACTCATCAGTCCCATAAACACCCCCAGGACGAAAGAACCGTGCTGGGCACACACATCCAGGAACCAGCGCAGAACTTCCAGGGAAAGCTGGCTTCCAAATGGAGGGAGGAAAAAAAGGGAAAGCACATTCATTGCATCAGGGAAGAACAAAGCTGGACCACCACATACATGCACAAAGAAATAGAGAAAATGCCAATTAGCATCATGCAGAAGCTGAGTCTAGTCCAGTAAAAATGCTTCAGACTGGCTGCCACAGGATATCCCGAAAATAAAGCAGACCACCACATTTTCTGGTTAATTTTGCATGACCCTTAAACCTTTGTCTCAACCTCTAATAAATATTCAATGCACTTAAATGAAAGAAATTCAGTTCTCACAGTCCCAGAGTCTAGAAGTCTAAGATCAAAGAGTCAGTGGGGTTGGTTTCTTCAGAGGGCCACCAGGGAAGGACTTGTTCCAGGCCTCTCTCCTTGGCTTGTAGGTGGCTGTCGCCTTCTTGTCCTCACAAGGTTGTCCCTCTGTACATGTCTGTGTCCAAATTTCCTCTTCATCTAAGGACACCGGTCATATCAGATTAGGGGACTCACCTTCATCACCTTATTTTAGCTTAATTACCTCTTTAAAGACCTTATCTGCAAAAACAGTCACATTCTAAGGTGCTGGCCTAGTTAGGACTTCAACCTATGAACTTGGGGGAGACACACTTTCCTGCCTCAAGAGGTGTGGACAAGACAGGCCACCCTTGCATGCCTGGACGTCAGGGTGTATGTGTGTAACCGCCGTCAGGACAGTGGTGGGACTCACAGGGAGGATAGTCATCTCAGAGCCCCACCAAGACACATTCAGCAAATCCTCAAAAAACAAATACCAGTGCTTAGAATGATCACATGCTTCTCACCACCACTTTTCAGCGAAGTCTACTGCTGAAAAAGATTACACTAGCCTACAGCAGCTTGACAATTTTACCTTCTAAATTGATGGAAAAGAAAAACAAAAAGAACATTCCCCAAACACACAGCTTGGGGGAAGAAATTCATTAATGTGTTCATGTTTTAACCAGAGCAAGACAGGGCAAACAAAAGCCTGAAAAGAAATCGAGGGCTTCTCTGCACCTGGAATCCCCCATCGGGATCCTGGGAATGGTTTCTTTTGACAGATGGTTTTTCATCTTTGACAAGGAAGTAAGAGAAACTTCAGACACTTCAGAAATTCCTCCACCTATGCAAAGGGGCCAGGCCATTGTGTGACTAGCAACCCACACTATTCACCTTCATCACTTTCACACAAAGTCACCTCTCTCCCATTCCCCCAAAGCACCAAGCACACCCTATGGGGGCCTGAGGTTATGTCCCCACCGCTGCTGGGTTTGAGGATGGGAACAGCCCTCTCCCCTCTGTACCTCTTGTGCTGAGAAGGGCACCAGGAACACAGGTGGTGTTTAGTCATTGTTTTTGAATGAATAAGTTAATGAGAGAATGAAGTAAATGAACAAATTAACAAAAGAATAAAGCAATGCTTCAGTCCTCTTTTCAGAGGATGAGCAAACAACATATCCTTGGCCCTGTATGGCTCTGGAATCAGGGGTTCTTCCAAATGTGTCAAAGACCTCCAATATGCCCAGGGCTATTCACATTCAGGTGTCCTTCACTCTTCCAGAGGCCTCTGGAATTTCACAGAAGTCCAAGATGTCCCTCAAGATAGGAGAGAGAGAGAGAGAGAGAGAGAGAGAGAGAGAGAGAGAGAGAGAGCGCTCAAACAACCAACCATAGGTCTAGGGGTGAGAAAAAAGTCAAAATACTTCTCTTTTGGCCTAGACCCATCATCAGAATGGCATTCTTTCCCAAAGAACCCCTTTCCCAAATGCCAACGACCCTTCAGAGCAAAACAACCTGCCCAGAAAGCTCAATCACCTGAGCCAAGGTCCTTCTGGACCCACAGTGATATTGAGCTCACTGGCCTCCTACTCCCAACTTTCCAATGCCCCCACTGAATTACCAAGAGGGCAGTGCTTCCTTGATAGCCAGGTCAGCCATTTCTTGAAGTGCTTCCACGTACAAAGGAGCCTTGGGCTCCACCAGGGTGAGCAAACCAGCCAAGAGTCGAGAGGCAGAATTCCTTGTTAGGCAACTCACAAATCCACTAGAACCCCTCATTCTTGATTTCCTAGAGCCTCCTGTGGCTTCCTCTAAAATGCAACTAGGAGGGCACCACATCATCACATGGGCTTTCATGAGTTCCAGCATCCCATCTCTTGCCCACATCCTGGCCTCTGGAACATGCTGCAGCTCCATCTGGAAAGTTACTTTCCTCAGCAGTCACCTAACTCGCATGCACACCCCAAGTGCCACTTCCTCAAAGAAGCTTTCCTGGGTCCCTTAATCTAAACCACAATAGCACATTTTTCTTTTCCTTGGAGCACTCACTATTTGTAATCATTTAATTGTTCTGTGTTTAATATTAGCCTCTTCCACCACACAGGAAGCTGAAGAGCAAGCATCACCACTCCAAACCTAGTGCCTATTATACAGTGGATATTCAAGAAATAGTTTTAAAATAAGTGAAAGAGTAAATAAAAGAATACTAGACTTTTGGAGCACTATGGTAAGTATTATCCCAGTTTTACCACCTTTTAAATTGCATTTGATGCTTAAATCTTTACCTGTGCTTTTACATTAACTTTTTAACTCATTTCCAAGTCCTTGCATTTCAACTGGGGGTTTTAACACTTTTATATTTATTGTAAAAGTTGATAATGGTTGATCTTCTGTCATGTTTTTAGTTCATTTTCTCTCTGTATTGTTCTATGTGAGTTGTTTTTTTGTTTTGTTTTGTTTTGTTTTTTTTGAGACAGAGTCTCACGCTGTCAACCAGGCTGAAGTGCAGTGGTGCAATCTCAGCTCACTGCAAGCTCAACCTCCTTGGTTCACGCCATTCTCCTGCCTCAGCCTCCTGAGTAGCTGGGACTACAGGCGCCCACCACCATGCCCAGCTAATTTTTTTTTTTTTTTTTTTTGGTATTTTTAGTAGAGATGGGGTTTCACCATGTTAACCAGGATGGTCTCGATCTCCTGACCTTGTGATCCTCCCACCTCAGCATCCCAAAGTGCTGGGATTACAGGCGTGAGCCACTGTGCCCAGCCTATGTGAGTTACATTTCATTAGGCTTATCATCTTTTCATCTTCAGTAATTGGGTAGGCTATTCTACTAGTAAATTATCTTTACCATCTTAAGAAACAACCTTTACTCTCTATACAGTTTTCTGATTATCGAAGTCAAGAACAATTTTATTTTCTCTTTTGTACAAGTAAGAATTTAGCATCTTTTTTCCTCCCACATCCCTTTCCACTTCTGATTTGTAAACGTTTCATAAACTTAAATTACTATTAAAGCATTATAATTTATGTTTTACATCTTCCCTTTTTATAACATTTTATTGCTATCATCCACATATTATACAATTTACCCATTTAACGTATGCAATTGTTTTCAGTGTATTCACAGAATTACATGCACTCACATTTTTAGAACAGTTTCATCACCTAAAAAGAAACTCCCTAACCATTTGCAATCACTTTCCATTCCCCTCTGTCCTTCCCCTCCCTCAGGCCTAAGAAATCATTAATCTTTCCGTCTCCAGATTTGCCTATTCTGGGTATTTCACATTAACAGAATCATATAATATGTGATCTTCTGTGTCTGGCTTCTTTCACTTATATATTCAAGGTTCACACACGCTGTAGCAGGCATCGGTGTTTCATTCCTTTTTACTGCCAAATAAAATTCTATTGTATGAATGTACACATTTTATTTAATGGACAAATTGACAGTCATTTGAGTTGTTTCCACTTTGAAGCTATTGTCAACAATGCTGCCATGGACATTCATATTCAAGTTTTTGTGTGTATAAATGTTTTAATTTCTTTTGGGTTTGTATGAGGTGGAGTGGCTAAGTCATACAGTAATTCTCTGCTTAAACTTTTAAAGAACTTCCAGACTGTTTCTTCAACAACTGCACCATTTTACATTCTCAACAGCAGTGTGTGAGAATTAGAAATCCTCGCCAACACTTGCTATCTTTTTTACTATAACCATACAAGCAGAAGCAAGGTGTTACCTCATTGTAATTTTGATTTGCATTTCCCTAATGACTAATGATGTTGAGCATCTCTGTATGTGTTTATTTTCCATTTGTATATTTTCTTTAGAGAACTATCTGTGGTGGTTCATACTGAGTGTCAATTTGATTGGATTGAAGAATACAAAGGATTGATCCTAGGTGTGTCTGTTAGTGTTGCCACAGGAGATTAACATTTGAGTCAGTGGGCTGCAAAAGGCAGACCCACCCTTAACCTAGGTGGGCATAATCCTAACCCTGCCAGGGAGGTTAGGATATAAAGCAGGCAGAAAAATGTGAAAAGAGAAACTGGCCTAGCCTCCCAGTCTACATTTTTTCCCGTGCTGGATGCTTCCTGTCCTCAAACATTGGACTCCAAGTTTTTCAGTTTTGGAACTCTGACTGGCTCTCCTTGCTCCATAACCTGCAGACAACCTATTGTAGGACCTTATGATCATGTGAGTTAATACTTAATAAACCCCCTTTGATATACATAAAATATATAATATGTATTTTATTATATACATATTCCATTAGTTCTGTCCCTCTAGAGAACCCTAATACACTGTTCAAGTCCTTTATCCATTAATTGAGGTCAATGTCATTCTATTATTGAGTTACAGAAATTCTTTTTATATTTTAAATACAAGTCTCTTACCAGATATATGATTTAAAGAAGTCTTCTCCCATCATATGAGTTGTATTTTTACTTTTTTGATGGTATCCTTTAAAACACCAAAGTTTTTAATTTTTATGAGGTCCAATTTATCTGTTATTTTCTTTGGTTGCTTATGCTTTGGGTACCATATGTAAGAAACTATCGCCTAAACCTAGACCACAAATACTCACACCTATGTTTGCTTCTAAGAGTCTGATAGTTTTAGCTCTTAAATTTAGATCTTTGATCTTCCCTTAATTCTTAATTCTATTCCATATGTGATTATATTTGTATCAGTTAGACTTCACTCTGTTCAACCGTTTTAATCAGCTTTTTAAATTTATTTTTATTTTATTTATTAATTTTTTTTGAGAAGGAGTTTCTCTCTTGTTGCCCAGGCTGGAGTACAGTGGTGTGATCTCAGCTCACTGCAATCTCCGCCTCCCGGGAGGTTCAAGCGATTCTCCTGCCTCAGTCTCCCCAGTAGCTGGGACTACAGGTGCACGCCACCACACCCGGCTAATTTTTTGTATTTTTAGTAGAGATGGGATTTCATCATGTTGGGCAGGCTGGTCTCGAACTCTTGATCTCAGGTGATCCGCCCGCTTTGGCCTCCCAAAGTGCTGGGATTACAGGCGTGAGCCACTGCGCCCCAGCTTAACCAGCTCTTTATGTCATGACTTCCCTATTCTCAATCTCTTAATTTTGCTTCAGCTCAGAATAAACTGCAGTGATGTCTTCAAGCAATCCTTCCCAGAATAAAGGCAACCAGGGTATATAATCTCTAACCTCTTAGGTAGCTAAAAGCACCCCTCAGTCGCCTGTACTCTTGAACAACAACTTGTCTGAGTGTCATATCCTTAGGGCACAACCCCTTCTCCTCCCAGCACTGGAGTCCTGGCTCCACTGTCTTCTGGGACTCCGTATCACAGATGACTCTGTGGCCTCCCAGATTTTCATTTCTTTTGAGTAGCCCATTTTGTCTGTCTGAATACTAGTATAATTTTTTTAACCTTATAATTCACAAATTTTGCCAGAATAAATCTAATTGTGAGTCCACGTAAATTCACTCTGACTAGAACAGAGTAAGCCTTTTATGCTGAAAACTGAGATTTGTTTCAAACCTCCCGAAAAGCCTTCATTCATTATAAATCTTTGATCAATGCTCCTATTCTGTCTTGGGGGAAGGGTTCTATCTGCAGGGATTCCTGGTTTGGATTTCCATTCTCTGTAATCCATTTCTAGCACTTTCTTTCTCACCACTGACTTCTTTCCTTCGACTCCTGAGGGAGTACCTCACAGTTATTCTCATCCCTAATTCAAATGCACAAAGTCATTTCTGCTCTGTACTGCTGTCTTTGTGCATTTTGATCTGCTGTAGCAGACTGCAGTACAGCTGACCCTTGAATATCACAGGTTTGAACTGCGCAGGCCCACTTATTTGTGGATTTTCACCTCTGCCACCCAAGGCAGCAAGACCAACCACTCCTCTCCCTCTTCCTCTTCAGCCTACTCAGCATGAAGATGACAAGGATGAAGACCTTTGTAATGATCTACTTCCACTTAATAAACAGTGAACACATTTTCTCTTCCTTATGATTTTCTTAATAACATTTTCTTTCCTCTAGCTTACCATATTGTGAGAATACAGTATACAATACACATTGCTTATGTTAACAGTAAGACTTTCAGTCAAGAGTAGGTTATTAGCAATTAAGTTTCCGGAGAGTCAAAAGTGATACTGAAATTTTCAACTGCATGTTGTGGTGCAGGGGCAAAGGGGGATAGTCAGTACCCCTCATCCTCAAGCCTGCACACTGTTCAAAGATCAACTACAAAAAAGAAGAAAAAAAAAACCTTATAAAGCTTATCTCATCCAGGTCTCATTTATTTTAAGCTTACTGTTGTAACATCTCAACCTGGTCTGGATGGCTCTTTGTTTCTTAGAAGCCCTAACTTCTTGCCAGATTTATTTATTTATTTACCTATTTAGGATGCCAGATTCCTAAAATTGATTCTGGTCCCTGAAATAAATCCTTCTCAAAGGCTGTGGTATTTGTAATCAGGTCTTCCGATGGGTTTGCTCTATTTACTCAATTTCCAATGACAAGAGCTCTGGCAAAAGCCAGTGCCAAGACCTGTGTGCAGAAGTCCCCCTAGATGGCCCTGGTTCATGTCCCATCTCAGATCGGCTGCTAGAGGGCAGGCTGGTGCATCACAGGCATCGGCCTACTCCATTCTGCTGGGCCATGGTGGGGTCTTACACTTGCCCCAGAGATTGAGACTGTACATTCTGAGGACACTTAGATCTGGATCTACCAGATGTGTTCATTATCTTACTGTCGGGGTGGTTTTGCTGATGCATTCACATGTCAAAACTCATCACATTAGGCCAGGCATGGTGGCTCACACCTGTAATCCCAGCACTTTGGGAAGCCAAGGCAGGAGAACTGCTTGAGCCCAGTTCAAGACCAGCCTGGGCAACATGGCAAGATACCATCTTTAAAAATATATATAAATTTAAACAAACTCATCACGTTGTACATTTGAATATGTTCAGTTTATTGCATGTTAATTTTATCTCCATAAAGCTATAATCAATTAACTGACCAAGGACACTCAGTGACTACACCACGGCTCTGACACCAAAGCCTGCTCTAGGCCCAGTGCCCAACAGTTGATGCACACCAATGTCCAAAGCTGGGCTGAAGAGCCCCATTCCCAATATGCTCTCTCCAAACTATGGAACATGCCCTCTCCTCACTTGAGTTGTCTCTGATCCCTCTGCACAGTGGCCCTTTGTCACTAGCAGTGTCACCTACCTGCAGTTATAGAGGTGTGAAGAGGTTTTAAATAAGGCCCCCAAATTCTTTGACAGTGAGCGGTGGGGTTTATCTCTCTGCCCTTGAACCTGGGTAGGTCTCTAACTGCTTCAGCCAACAGAGTACCTTCAGAGTGATGCTCTAGGATTTCTGAGGCTGATCCTCAAAGGCAGCACAGCTCCTGCTGGGTTTGCTGGAACTCTTGCATTGGGAGCCCTGGGGCCAAGGAAGAAATATGCCTGCCACCATGGTATGGACGCCAAGCTGCAGAGGCCACAGGCAGATGCTCCAAGTTGTTGTCCTCATCTTCAAGTCATCCACCCCCAGGCCAGACACATGAATGAGACACCTCCAGATCACTCCAGCCTCCAGATTTCAAGTCTTCCCAGGTGAGGCCCAGACACCGTGGAACTGAGAAAAGCTATGTCCACCGTGCCTTGTCTAAATCCCTGACCTGCAGAATCTATGAACTTATTAAAAGGGCAGTTTCAAACTACTCAGCTTTGGGGTAGCTCATCATGCAGTAGGAAGGACTGACGCAGCAGTTAGCATGGTAACTTGTTGGTTTCTCCCATGCTTGAACTCGGTAGAAACCCTCACATCCTGCTGTGCTTCCAAAGCCCAAAGCAGAGATACAGCACCCCCTTGAATTACCTGAGCCAACCTGGACTTGGGCAACTGGGCATCCTACAAGAACACAGGCCCAAAGAATTGCTCTTAGAATGGCCTTTCACCTAAGCACAGCCCACACTGTGAACATGACTTCCTTCCTCCGCTGACCCCGAGAGAAAGGAGAACAAGGCTAAGAGAGAACCATGGCAGGGACTGAGGAGCACTTCATTTGCCTGTGAGCAAATGCCATCTCAAAAGTCTGGGTTCAGGAGAAAAAGGCAAAGACTGACAAAATTATCTAGGCCACTTAAGAGGGCTTCTAGAGTTGTGCCCCATCCTGCAATAGAACACCTCTTTGCTTCTGGGGACCACACCAAACTAATGAAGTTGTCTATCACTAGCCCTACCCCAATGCTGTGTGATGACCATGTTATAGGACAGGAGAAGACTCTGCTTCTTGGACACAGTGATCGGTCCTGGATTGGGCACATGACCCAAGCAGGGCTAGTCAAATCCTTCCATGAAGTTTGGTGTGACTGGGTTCGCAGGCACCAAGGACCACGAAAGCTGCAGCTGCCAGGGGCCACATGTGCTGCCATCAGGAAAGACCTGCCTGAGATTTAAGTCAACTCAGAGTGAAACCGAAGTAAGAGATGGCAAGAGAAAGCAAGGAAGTCCCAGCCACATTTCTGTAAACCCTGGGTCCAGCCATGACTAAAGCTCCTATTACCTGATGGGCTTTTCACATGAGTCAATAGATTTCCTTTTATTTATTTTTCTGGCTTAGCTTGAGATCAATGCAGACCTCCTGCCTCTGGTCCCTAAATGCCCCTTCATGTTTATCCAGCTGTAATGGGAACCATGCCGCTTCACTGTGATGAAAACAGCTGAACATTTGAGGAGGAGAAAATGAGATAGCGGATGTCACGTGCGGGGTGCAGTGCCAGGTGTGTGGCTGGCGTCCTCCACAAGCTTCTGAAACAGCACAACAGTGTGGGTTCCCACAGACCCCTGCTGGGACCTGCCACCCACCACCCACCCCCAACACCGCCACACCTGGGCGACAGTTTTGCTCATCTATAATGGTGCCCTGTAAAAAGAGTCCAATAATCACAAATCTGCCCTAGACAAGCAATTATGTTTTTTCTATGAAAAATACAAAAATCAACCAAGAAGTATGTTCTAAGCAGCTGGTGCATATCCTGCCAAAAACGTCTCCACTTTACAGGATTTACTCCAGCTTTCTTTAAAACAGTAAGCTCATCTACTTCATTTAAAATCTGACCCACTTTACAAAAGTCTCACTTTTTAAAACAACTTTTCAATGACATCTATTACCAAAAACATCATACCCCTGGAGCACAACGATCTCCACTTTTTCTCCCACATACACAGACAACTCACACACACCCCACAAAAGGCTTGATTGTCCAGCCTTGTCAAAAAGTTATTATAAAACATTTTATTTTATCTGGCAGCCAGAAATGATGTTCAGTTGTCTGGAACACAGGCTGCTAGCGGCTGCTTGCCACAGACAACTGGAAGGAAAAAAGCAAAAGACGACAGTTGTAAATCTCAGATTCCCCAAAGATAAAGCAAGCGGGGAACTCCATCATTCGCTCACTGGTAGAACCCTCAGGCTTCCTGAGCAAAATGCCCATGTCATTCACACTGGAAGCAATTATAGGAAGATTCTTGCTGCAACTTGAATAGCTTCCTTTTTTTGCTATTGCTAAATGCTTTCCCTTTTTAGGTAGTTACTGATGTATCATAACTCCAAGTAACTACTCTTTAATATGGTTGAAACTGGAATGTCTTCAAGAAGTCTGTACTGTCAGTGTTGGAATCATGAAAAAAAAAAAGAAAAAGTAATGGGAAAGGAAAACAGAATCCCGGGCTTAGCCATCCAAGTTTGCCCTGGCTTCTTCTGCCAGCTACTTTCTCCACGAGACAACCCAGTGTACATCACCAGGGGAGTCTGACTAAGCAGCAGGAAAGGCCACCTCAGGGGACAGAGAGGGACACAACTCATGCACCTGGGCATATCTTGGGGCTTCATGCCCGTTCAGATGAGGTAAGAAAGCCACACCAGACTCACAACCACCAATCCCTGTTCTTGTTTCTTCCCAAACCTCTGGGTCCCCAAATATAGCAAAATGGGCATTTTGCTCGGGGAAAACTCTGATTTTCACAATGCAGATGTCCCAAATAAAGCTATGTCTTCAACAACATGGTCCTCATTTCCTACAGAGGCGGGACGCTGCATGCCCACAGAATGGCCATGTGGCTGGGGGCAATGGCTCAAGCCTGTACTCCCAGCACTTTGGCAGGCAGAGGTGGAGGATCGCTTGAGCCCAGGAGTTCAAGAAAATCCTGGGCAGCACAATGAGACCTCATCTCCACAAAAAAAAAAAATCAGCTGGGCGTGGCAGCACACACCTCTGAACTCAGGTACTTGGAGGCATGTGGGGGTGACGTGGGAGGATTGCTCAAGTTAGGTAGAGGCTGCAGTCAGCTGTGATTGTGCCACTGCACTCCAGACTGGGTAAGAGGGTGACACCCTGTCTCAAAAACAGAAAAAAAAATAGAATGGCTATTCACCACGGCTGTGACGGCAGTCAGCGCTGGGATGGAACTCGCTGCACCCTCGGGGGTGCCCCCTGCCCAAGGCCCCTCAGTGAGGATGGATTTCGAGACAGGACTCAAGCTCTGGCCTGCCTCAATCTGGGGCCTGTCTCACCACCCTGGCTGCCGCAGAGTCCTCTCTAATCCCAAATCCATTCCCATGGGCTTCTTGAGATTTCTGAAGCCTACAATGTGCCAGGCATGTGGACAATGTACAAAGGCACAGATAACACAAGCCATGCCCTTTCTCTGGAATCCACGTGAAGTCCAGCAGTTTCAATGCCTGGCTCAAATCTTGCTTCCCCGGGGAGCATCCCCCAATCGTCATCATGACCTCTTTCCTCCTCTCCTCCAGAGCCCTGGGCCCACCGTCTGCCTGAGGGTCTATGTGGCCAGGCCTGTTCCAGGCACTCTCTCTCCCTGCTGCCCCTGACCACAGTAGCCAAGGCCTGTACACACGTCATGAACACAGCAGAGACCCTGGGACCCTTCCAGGGGCAGCTTCAGGGAAAGGTATCAGGGATAGGAAACAGGAAGATTAGAGGCAGATCACCTGCCGACAAGGGACAATGTCCCCCGAAGGATGCACAGATGCTCTTGTCACTGCAACAGCCAAGCCGCCCTCGAGGCTGGGAAATGCATATTTATACTAAGGCAGGCAGCTTTTCAAACTCCCAGGCGAGCCAAGCAGGCCCCTGACAGAAATTAACGGATGTGCCGCTGAACACTCTGCACCAATAAGATGATTAACTGCCTCCCAGAAAGGAAACCAACAGGCCAAACACGATTCAGACAACACCCCTAGGGACAAAGCAGGCTGGAGACTCTGAACCTAAGCTGTGCCCGCTGTCGACTGTCAGCCCCACACAGGGAGACGAGGGGGAAATAAAGCCTCCCCCAAAAGCACAGTGAGAGAAGCAGCCACGGCCCTGGCGGCAGTAGAAACAGTTTATCTTCTAGAAGTGTGTTGTATTTCTTTAAATATTGACACAAAGAATGGCTCCTTCCCTTTGCAGAGGCCCAGCAGGCCAAGCGCTGGCTTCCTAAGAAATCCATGGACCCCAACCTATAAACTGCAACTCTTCGCTTACAGAGAAGAAAGCTCCCTTTCTGGTCCCCAGTTCTGGAGCATGCCTAAGCACAGGGTGTAGTGTGGACACCAGAGCAGAAGGTCCCCTGCAGCAGATGTGAGCGAGACCTCTGTCCCTTCACAGCTGGTCCCAGGTTGCATGCACACCACCACCAAAGCCGACCACCAATGACGCCTGACATTTTCTGCTCCACTGGGTGGGAACACTCCTGGTCTTACTGGACTTTTCCCCTAAGTTTCATTGTCCAGCTCTGTCCAAACGCCATGACAGGGAGTTTGATCTATGACTTGCTAATGGATTGAGAAAGGTACCAGCTCCTTCAGCCCAAAGGCAGTTTGTACAACCCCATACAGGTTCCAGCAGGCAAATTCTCTGTCTGGTCGTGCACATGAAATTGCCCGTTGCTTTGGAAAGAAGGCTTTGCAAAAGGAAACCACTGCATTTGCAGCTGGAAAACACTCAACAAAACTGGGCAGCAGCTGTCCCAGTGAGACTTTCTGCTGGGCTTTTCCATGAGAAATTCATGTACTGCGAAGGCTAGACCTTTTTGCAAAGGAGGAAAAAATGCAACCTGAAAGCCATTTCTTAAAAAGACCAGAGTGTCTGTTCTCCTTCCCTTGCCTTGGGTGGACTTTTTGGCCAGAGGCCTCCCGCCGGGAGGGAAGCCGGGTGTGCACTCTCAGTCACACATTCTCCCGGCTCTCTCCCTTGGAGGGAACATGAACGCTGCTGATTCAAAAATCAGACACTACTGCGGGAGCTGGCAGGGACCTCTCTCTCCACCCTCACCGCCCCCTGGAACACCAAGCCAGCACCGAGGCCATGCGCTCACTCAGTCGCCTGGCCCATGGCCTTCTGGGGGCCACCATCCCTCCTCCAGCCTCAGGGTTGGACCAGCTGCCAGGAGCTTCCCTGAGCCACCTGGACAGGCCCAGCCAGCGTGCACTTTAAATAATAAACTATGAATTCTTGATCCGTGTGCAGCTCGAGGCAGATTTTCCTATTTAAGCTGGAGGCCTTCTCTGCTTTGAGTTACTAAAGTGGGGCGGGCATGTGTTGCATAAGAGTCCAGGGGAGAACTGGGAAGAGACGACACCACTTCTCGTCCAATTCCTCTGTTTGGTGGAGTTGCATGTGGGAAAAAGGATTCAGACACATACGCACACACACACACACAAAAGGGCATCATACCCTTTTATTTTTTGTTTCAATGTTTGGATTTTAGCTTTTCTTTCTTAATCAAATAATAGGAATATTCAAGAAAAGGTGCCTGCCCTATACATTTCTGGGTTCTCAGAGAGAACATGTCCAACAGGTAAGTGAAAAAGGGGAAAAAAAATACTTAATATTGACTGTGATTGCCATGCTTAGACTTGTGGGAGAAAAAAGGAAACTTCTTTATGTGTTGCAGTAGACGGATCAAGAATGCATGGTTTATTATTTAAAGTGCACACTGGCTGGGGCTGTCCAGGTGGCTCAGGGAAGCTCCTGGCAGCTGGCCCAGCCCTGAGGCTGGAGGAGGGATGGTGGTCCCCAGAAGGCCATGGGCCAGACGGCTGAGTGAGCGCATGGCCTCCCCACACCCCAGGGATGTCCACATCCTAATCCCCAGAACCTATGAGAATGTGAACTTACATGGTAAATGGGGCTTTGCAAATGTGATCCAGCTAAGGGTTTTGAGATGCACATGTTATCCTGGATTATCTGGGTGGGTCTGATGGGTCTTTAGACGAGAGAGGCAGAGGGAAATCTGACTACAGAAGAGAACTGTTAGAGTGATGCAGTGTGAAAAAGACTCAAACAGCCACTGCTGGCTTTGAAGGAGGGGGAAGAGGCCATGAGCCAAGGAATGCAGGCGGCCTCTGGGAGCTAGAAAAAATGAGGAAACAGATTCTCCCCGGGAACCTCCAGAAGGAATGAAGCCCTGCTGACACTTTGATTTTTACCCCAGTGAAAGATTGCAGACTTCTGACCTCCAGAGCCGTAAGATGATACATTTGTGTTGTTTTACAACACTACGTTTGTGGTAATTTGTTAGAGCAGTAATAGGAAAGTAATGCCTGAGTCTTGCCTTCCTGCCAGAATGCCTTGGATACAATAAAGACAATGAACTGCAGATACAGTGTGATGCTCAGTCCTTCAGGAGTCAGCAATACACTTCAGGATTCCAGAAAACCCAATGAGGCAATAAGACTGGACTTTCTGGAGAAGGTGACATCCAAATTGGGCCTCCAAAACCAAGAGAGTTTTTCAAGAACAGTATAAGGATAGACACAAAAATGCCATTCCATACAGTCCCATGAGCCTAAGTGTAACTGTAATGTACCAAAGGCCCTATGACCTAGGGATCTGCAATCTAGGGTGACCTACATTAAGCAATAATACATAACTAAAGGGGGACCCTTACTTAAATTGGAAAATCTAGATACAATTTTCTAGGAAAATACAATTGACCAAAATTGATCCCATAAGCATACAAAGCTTAAAGACATGAATTTTCACAGAAGAAAGGGAGAAAGTTATGAATTAACTATAGTCACAAAAAAAGCATTAATCTGAGATGGTTCCACAGGGGATTCTACCAAACCACTACAAAACAAATAGCCTCCATGGTTCATAAATTGTTTCAGAGCACCAAAAATAAATGAAAGCTTCCATACTTCTTTTCACAGAGCTATAATACTAATATCTAAACTGAAAATAACACATATACACACACCCAGGAAAATTATAGGGCAATATCACATATGAATATGGATGCAAAGAGCCTAAATAAAACATTAGCAAACAGAATGTAATATCACTCTTAGGAAAGAATACATCACAACCAAATGAGATTTATTCCAGAATTTAAGGTTGGCATAACATTAGAAAACTATTTACATAATATGCCATATTAATATATCTATGCAGAAAAATTATATGCAAGTCTCCATGACGTTGCAACAGTGTTTGGAAAATTTGATTATCCACGTCTAATTTTTAAAAATATACCCAGCCGGGTGCAGTGGCTCACGCCTGTCATCCCAGCACTTTGGGAGGCCGAGGCAGGCGGATCACAAAGTCAGGATATCGAGACCATCCTGGCTAACATGGTGAAACCCGGTCTCTACTAAAAATACAAAAAAAAAATCAGCCAGGCGTGGTGGCAGGTGCCTGTAGTCCCAGCTACTCGGGAGGCTGAGGCAGGAGAATGACGTGAACCTGGGAGGCGGAGCTTGCAGTGAGCTGAGATCGTACCACTGCACTCCAGCCTGGGCTACAGAGCGAGACTCTGTCTCAAAAAAAAAAAAAAAAAGTACAACCACGTGGGCCAAATCTGAGACCATTTGGGCATCAAAATAAATAAATATAGAAATGAATATCCATGGGGTAAAATAAGAATCTACAAGTCCATGCAGCTAAACACAACCTTGGCCAAGTAATAGAAGTTACAAGACACACAACATGTGCCTCCTGATAAGATGCACTGAGAAGAACACATCACTTCTTTCCTGTTGGAAACGTACACCCCAAATGTAATCATGAAGAAACATCAGACAAAACCAAATTTAAAGACATCTTACAAAATAACTAGTCTATACTAATATTTTGGGGGGGAAATATGAAGATCAGGGAAGACAAATACTAAGGAACTAACCCAGATTGGAGAAGACTCAAGAGACATGACAGCTAAATGCAATATGTGATTCTAGACTGGATTCTGTACCAAGAGAAGAAAGCTATAAGACATTACTGTGACAACTTGAAAAATGTAAATGCAAATGGTGCATTAGATAACACTATTGTATCCCCTAAGTCTATCCTCACATGAAGTAAGAGTTCTAAGAAAATTTGTATGTATAAAGGGACATGATGTCAGCAAATTAGTCTCAAGTGGTTCAGAACAAACTGTGTGTGGAGGGAGAGTGGGTTGGAAGAGCAAAGAGGGTTGAAAGAGGGAAGAGAGAGAGAACACTATAAAGAGAGAAAAATGTTCATCAGTGAATTTGGGCAACAGACATACCAAAGCTCTTTGCTACTACAGTATACCAAAACAAGAAGCAAACCAAAAGTGTGGGAGAATATTGTACAAGTAAAGGAGACAAGGATAACAGAGAAAATAGTTATTTTTGAGTCTGGGTGACTGGAAAAAACTGGTGAGAACATGGACAGGCATCATCAGACAAGACTTTGGTTCAGAAACACCAAGTTATCGGGAACGGACAGTGCCTGCAGCCAGCCACAAAGATGGGAAGCTGGGGACAAAGAGTGGGAGATATGCTGAGTGGGACTGGAGCCAGGAAGGATCCCAAGGCAGTGAGAAAAAGAGCAGCAGAGACCTGGGACACCCTGTTTGGAAGAAGGGGAAGAAGAGGAGCCGACCATCCTAGGAGAGTGCATTTTATAAACCGGGAACTGAAGGAGGCACAAGGAACGAGGGGTCCCTCGTGTCAAATGCCTCTGAGGGACAAGCTGGAAAACCCCGCCAGCTCTGTTGTAATGGCATGACCTGGGGCAGGTCCCAGGTGGGAGACATCAGTCCACAGAGCCCACCTGATCTGAGGTAAAAGCAAGGATGCTAGGAATTCTGGGCTGGAGGCCAGGAGGCCAGGAGGCAGGCAGGCAGCATGGCAGGTGGGCAGGACTTTCGTCCTCTGCCCCAGGTATGGACTGCAGGGGCGAGGAGCCCACTGGGTGAGGGCACTGCTGCTTCCTGTGGCAGCCGCAGCTGCCACCCTGCTGACTCGGTTCACACCTCTTTTCTCTCCCTCTACCCTTCCCAGGGAACACGGCAGGGAATCAGAAACCGATCAGGGGATTGGAGATCCTCTTCCCTAGAACACATCCAGAACAACACTGGTGATCAGCTGACCTGAGGGAGGGTGGCCGTGTGAAGGCAGGGACATCTCTCTCAGGATGTCCACTGCTCAGAACAGGGGCTTAACACAGCTTAACGCAGCATAAAGGAACACTAGTCAAGGGAATACATCACTGCCCTAGATAAGAGGCCACGTTACAAGTGTAAATGCAGAAGCCTGCCCGCTGTGATGGCTCACACTTGTAATCTCAGCATTTTGGGAGGCTGAGATGGGTGGACCAATCCAGTCCAGGAGTTTGTAACAAGCCTAAGCAACACAATGAGACCCCTGCATCTACAAAAAATTTTTTAAAAAATTAGAGGCCTAAAAATGTACTAAACTACTTTAAAGACATACACACACTCACACATACAGTCACTGACAGCTTAAAAGTATATAGAATTTAACTCATACTTACATGAAGCCTCATTTAAACACTGCCCCCAGGCCTGGCTTATCCATTTCCAATTGTCTCCAGATCAGCCCAGAAAGCAGGGACCCGAGGGAACCACAGGGGCAGAGGGGGTCCCTCTGAGGTGAGAGGGAGTGCCTTTGTGGATGACCCTTGCGGAACCTAAGAGGCTCACTGGCCAAGCCTTGAACACTCCCGAGGAAATCTCCAAGCTGCTTTGTGGAATGACTCTATTTTTACAAAGAAGGAAGGATGAAAGAAGGATGGGAGGAACATAGCATAGATCAACAGGTTGTTCACGCAGGAAGAAATTTTTTTAACTGACTACACAAGGTTTTTTAGAAGGTAACAAGCTTTCTTAAGTCACTAGCATTTTGAGAGGGTTAGGGCCCCAGCACTGTGCACTGATGGAATCTGCCATTGGCTGCCTCCCTAGGATGCCCTCCTGAGGTACCCATGCCACCCCAACTTCTGCCATAGCTGTGGTGGCAGCACAGCTGGCCCGGCCCCTCTTCAAGCATGTGACACTGGCCTTTGCTTTTTTGCAGGTTTTCTCGCCTAGAAGCCCACTCCCTTGGCCTGCACAGGAGCATCTCAGAAATTTGGGAGCCGAGAGCCCCTGGATCAGACTTCCACTCTCGCCATCCGTGGGTCAGGTCTGGGGGGCCTTCTGTGCACGCCCCAGTGTTCCCTTCAGAATCAAGCCCGTTGCCTGCAGCAACAATCTTGACACACACTCACTCATCTTGCAGTGCATTTTCCACTGGATGCTAGTGGATTTTCCTCTGCCCTGTCTCTCTCTCCTGTTTCCTGGAACCCCCTCCCTCCCCAACACTAACCACCTGCACCCAAGTCCTTATCTCAGGCTTGGCTTTTGGGAAACCCACTCTATGGACATTTTTCACAGACAGATGATACCTTATATTTTAATAATACTTTCTACTTCATGAAATTGCATTTGCATGAGTTCATTTAACTTGCAACCTGGAGAAGCAAAAATATCAAGACATGCATTCCCTCTCCTTCAGAGATGAGGAACTGTAGGAATAGGAGAAACAGGCTGACTTGTCTCAGTACCTCTATGTGCTGGGAAGTAGAGGCAGGCCCTGCCCAAGGCCACTAGGCCCATCCAGGGCTGTGTCCATTCCCAGCCACACAGGTGGGCAGCAGGCAATGTCCCTTTTACAGCATCTGACAGGCTCCATACAGTCATACAGCCTCCGGGGAATAACAACAGCAATCATCATAGTTTTATACAGTGATATTATTAGGTTTTAGTTTTATTCTTCCCAAGGGTAATTACCAATTATCAACACACCACCCTTTCCCAAAGGGTGGGTGTCCACTCACCTGATACCTCAAAAGAAAATCCTAAGACTTCCTCAGTCATCTGTCTAAAAAACACATTAAAAATGGGATGGAGGGACTTGGATGAAGACGTAGTTCATATCAACCAAACAGCAAGGTCTGAGCTTCTCCTCAAAGCGTGTGAGGCATAAGCTTGGAAGACAACGGCAAACACAGAAATGATGACAACTGAACACTCGGGGTGTAAAAGGGGCCCCATGGGCTTCTCTGGAAAGCACTGAGGTCCCAGAAACAATTATCTGGTGACTTCCACATTGCCCCTGCCCCATGAGCACCAGGGAGACAGGAAATGAGGACCTGGGTTCCCAGCCTCAAAGGAACAGAGGGTCTCCTTGACCCTCTGTTCTTCCAGGATGGACCCTCGCTCAGCTGACCCCTAACATCAGTTCCAGATCCCTCCAGATGAGCTGGTGGGGACATATCAGAAATGCCACAGGGCTGTGCTCTTGCAGGGCACCCAAGAAACACCATGCGAGGTGTGTGGCCCCAGGGAACAAACTCGGAGCATTTTTGGGGGGACGACACTAAGAAAAGAGACAATGTTTGGACTTGAGGTCAGCAAAAAAAATAGTAAGTCTGCTCACTTACGAGGTACGCATGTGGTTTTCTTCTCATGTTATGGTGGCAAGGTAGCCTTTCTGTTCCTCTGCCATGGGTACCTCGCTGGGCATAAAGCTGGGCACGGCCACCATTCCTGGATTAGTTTCTGAAGTCTGAGCTCCCAAAAGAATAACAACAGGGGCAGGGGGCAGCCGTGAGTTGAGGGACCAAGGCTGAAGAGGCCAAGAGCAGAGCAGAGGGCAGCATCCTGTGAATGGGACATGCACTTTTCAGTAGTGACCTGAATGCCAGAGGGACTGAGGGCCCGTCTTGAAAGTTCTGCCATTACAAAGCCCCAGGACATTTGCAGGACATGGAAGGGAAGGCTTCCATCAAAGACTGAGGTGACAGCTCAGAGTGCATGATCTGACTTTCAGATGATAAGACTGTGACACTTCTGACACGCTTGAGTCCGAGGAATGAAACAGTCACACTGTTTCATGAGGGGTAAATCATTCAGGAATAATTCATGAAACACAGTCAGACAACCAGAAGGACCTAGATATACTATACAAAATCTAACACTCCCCCTTATAATTTTTTTTTATACCAGCTATGGTCTGAGTGTTTATGCCCCCCTCAAACTCAGACATTGAGACCTAATCTACAATGTGATGGTGTTGGAAGGTGAAGCCTTTGGGAGGTGATTAGATCATGAGGGTGGGGCCCTCATGAATGCTATTAGTGCCCTTATAAGAGAGTCTCCAGAGAGCCAGCTAGCCCCTTCCCCCAGAAGAGGACAGAGAGAGAAGGCACCACCTATGAAGCAGAGAGCAGGCCCCTCACCAGACACTGAGTCCACCAGTACCTTGATCTTGGGCTTCCCAGGCTGTAGAACCATAAGAAATAAATTTCTGTTGTTTATGAACTATCTACAGTTTTTGTTATAGCAGCCCAAACAGACTAAGACCATTCCTTAGGCAAATGCAAAACACAGGAACGGGAAAATCTCCTGTGCCAGAAAGGTGAAGAAATCTCATGCCTGGAGGAGTGAGTGAGTGATCTGAGGCTCAACAATGCAGCATCTGTTGGGCCCAAATACTGGCCTACTGGGTGAAGGGCCAATGTTAACCTACAACACGGAGATGGGGGATCTGGCCAGGACCCCAGAGTGGCTGGGCAACCCCACCCATGCCACAGGAGGTACAGGGAAGTCTGTCTGCATTCAGAGTTCAGGATGCCAGTGGGACATGGGCAGATCATCCTGTGCTGCCGATGGCCTAAGGAGAAAGATTAAAGGAGAGATATGTGCATTTGTGGAAGAGCCCTGGGGCATCTGGCAGAAGTGCATGTGAAATGACTCAGTAAAGATTTTTCCATAATCCAGGGCATAGGGGACTCCCAAAGAGGGTAGAATAGCACTGCGGGCAGGGGGTGGCCATGAATCGAGGGACCAAGGCTGAAGCAGCCAAGAGCAAAGCAAAGGACAATGTCCCATGAATGGGACGTGTGCTTTTCAGCAGTGACCCAAAAGCCAGAGGGGCTGAGGGCCTATCTTGAAAGTCCTGCCATTACAAAGTCCCAGAGAAGCAGGGTAGCAGGGAGGGCATATCAGCAGAATTTGAGCTCACAGTATAAAATTACAATCCACATATGAAAATGGTCCAGTTTCAGGGAGCGTGAGCTGACACTCCTCAAGAAATTCAGAAGCTGGCCGGGCACAGTGGCTCATGCCTGTAATCCCAACACTTAGGGAGGCCAAGGCAGGCAGATCACCTGAGGTCAGGAGTTTAAGAACAGCCTGGCCAACATGGCAAAACCCTGTCTCTACTAAAAATAAAAAAAAAAAAATTAGCTGGGCATGGTGGCACACACCTGTAGTCCCAGCTACTCGGAGGCTAAGGCAGGAGAATCGCTTGAACCCAGAAGGTAGAGGTTACAGTGAGCCAAGACTATATGATTGCACTCCAGCCTGGGCAACAGAGCAAGACTCCATCTTGAGAAAAAAAAAAAAAAATTCAGAAAGTGGAATCACTCAAAAAAAGACTTCAAATAATAACACTAAAAAGATCTAGGCCAGGTGTGGTGGCTCACGCCTGCAATCCCAGCTACTCAGAAGGCTGAGGCAGGAGAATCACTTGAACCCAGGAAGCAGAGGTTGCAGTGAGCCGAGATCCTACCATTGCACTCCAGCCTGGGCAGCAAGAGCGAAACTATGTCTCAAAAATAAATAAATAAATAAATAAATAAATAAATAAAAGATCTAAAGTGATAAAGGAAAGGTAATGGCATCATGAAAGAATAGGACACTATAAAAAAGACAGCAGTGGGAAAAAACCAGATATAACTTCTGAAAGTATTGAATATTATTGCTAAAATTAAAAACTCAGTAGAACATTACATGGAGATCAGACCTAGTTTAAGAAAAATCTTGTGAACTGAGAAACCAATGACAGGAAATTCTCTAGAATAGAGAACATAGAGATGGAGACAAAAACAAGACACAAAACATAGAGGAAAAAATAGTGAGGTCCACATATATCAACTAGGAATTCCAGGAGAAGAAGTAGGTAATGGGAAGAGGCACGTTTCCACGAGAGGGAGGCTGGGAAAAATCACGATGAGCCCCAAACAGAATAAACATGGGAAGTCCACAGAGAATGCTGCAGAACCCAACAACAGTCCTGCAGAGAGAGAAGGCAGAGCATTACACAGAATCTAAAATCAGAGGGGCAGAGGACCTTTTGTAACAAAAATAGAAGTCAGAACACAGTACAATAGTATCTTTAAAGTGTTAAGACTCAACCTAGAACTCCATATTTGGCTAAATCATCACTCAGAGGAAGGGTGAAGGCCGAGCACCATGGCCCACACCTGTAGTCCCAGCACTTTGGGAGGACGAGGCGGGCCAATTGCCTGGGTCCAGGAGATGGAGACCAACCTGCGCTACATGGTGAAAACTTGTCTCTAAAAATATGCTAAAAATTAGCCAAGTGTGGTGGTGCATGCCAGTAGTCCCAGCTACTCGAGAGGTTGAGGTAGGAGGATCCCTTGAGCCTGGGAGGCGGAGGCTGCAGTGAACCAAGATCGCGCCATTGCACTCCAGCATGGGAGACAGAGCAAGGCCCTGTCTCAAAAGGAAAAAAAAGAAAAAAGAGAGTAGGGGTAAAATACAGTTTGGATGAAGCAAAAATAATAATTTAGCCATTTGCAAACCCTCATTTAAAAATGTTCTTCAAGGACATTAAGCCCAGGGAAGTGGGTTGCAAGAAACAAAACTGAGCAAGCTGACAAAGATACCAGTAAATCTAAATAATTATAACTGCAAAAACATGATTACCATTCACTGGGAAGAGACAAAGACAAAATATGGTTAAATTAACAGACAAAAATAACATGTAAAATCAAAGTTAAAGCATTTGAAGGCTCTTATATTATAAATGAAAGAAACCTGATGCCTCAGACTTCCTTCCTATAGATTTTTTAAGGCAATAACAAAATTTTAATAGATTATCAAATTTCCACACCAGTGGAAGAGAGAAGGGGAAAATTTTTTCAAAAGTTGGTCAAGCCAATAGAAATAAACAACAAAACAAAAGAAACAGCAGCAAAGAAAAGCATGGTATAGTGAACAGATAACAAAATATAAGGTGCTAGAAATAAAATGAATTCTGGCAATAATACTAGAAACATGAAAACACTAACCCTGCCAATGGAAAAACATATTCCCAAATTTGACATTTAAAAAAAAAATTCAAATACATCTTACTTTTAAGAAACATACATACATCATCATGACAGAGAATGAGACTGAAAATAAAACTAAGGGGAAAGAAACATCATGCAAACATTTACCAAAATAAAATTTGACTGGCAATACTAACATTAGCTGAAAACATCTGGAAGGACAAAAGTATTACTAGCGATAAAAATGGCCCATTACATGATAAAAGGAATGGTTCACCAGCAGCATAGCTCCTACACCTGTGTGCACCAAATAATACTGCCTCACAACTTATAAAGCAAAGATCAATAGAATTAAAAGGTAAAATTGGCCAAGCCACAATAAGTTATGAGATTTTTAATATGTCTCTAAAACAAATCAAGCAGGTCCAAAATAATGAGAATATAAATGATTCCGACATCACAGTAACTTCAGTAAATGGGCATATAGAACACAACAATTAGAAAATATATACTGTTTGCAGTAATTTGAGATTATATACTCTTTTCATTTATACATAAAACATTTATTAAAACAAAAACATCTATATTCTAGGCCACAATGCAAATCTCTACCATTACCAGTAAATCAATAACGTATGGAATTCAGTATGCTCCAAAGTGTCTAATAAACCTAACCCTCCTATAGATAGCAACTATAAACTTGAACAACATAAAAAAATCCAAACACCTGAATGTTGGAAGATGTGGGTGGAGTCAACACTTGGAAGACAGGAACAGCACAGGAGACTGAGGGAAGGCCTGGTCAGTGCCATGCAGATGGGGTAATGCCCCAACAGAAAGCTTGCAGCCCCTGTGATCTGAAGAACCAGAGGACAGAGTGCAGGGCAATAAGGTGACTGGAAAGTATGGGGGAGGCATGCCGGAAAGGAGAGATCCACAAAGGGGAAGCCCAAAATTCTGTATATAAATTCTACCCAATTCTCAGGATGATGCCTACATGGAAAAGAGTCTACCTAAGAATAAAATAACAGATTTGAGTTGCCACCCAAGATACAAATTCTGCAGTCTGAGTCCAACAAAATTAATTGCCAGCTAAAATACTCTCCAGAGTAATAGAATTCAGAATCTCCACATTACATTTACAATATCCAGAACACAATCCAAAATTACTTGACACATGAATAACTTGGAAGATGTGACCCCTTTTCAAGAGAAAAGACAATCAATGTAGACCAAATCCAAAGATGACGCAGATGTTAGAACAGCAGACAAGAATTTTGAAGCAATTATTACCATAATGCTCAAGGACTTAAAGGAAAATGTGCTCATGATGGATGAAAAGACAGGAAATTGCAGCAGAGATACTGACACTATTAAAAAAAATGGAAATATCATATGTGCTACATTCTCCATTGTTAACATTGTTATACTAGAATTATAAATCATGTTGTAAAGATACCAAAAAATTATATGAAAAAATAAAAATTCAATTAATTTATAGCATAATATTTACTTTCTGCCACATGCTGTGTTTATATAAATTAATCATCTTAATTTCATAAAATACATGGAATCATTATCACCCTTTTACAAATAAAGAAATTGAGACACTTTAAAGGGGTTAAATAAATAACACAAGGTCACTCAAGCTAGTGGTAGAGACAGGAAATCAAATCCAGTAAACCTGTCTCTAAATTCTTACCACTATACTGCACTGCCTCTCTAGAGAAAAAGTATGTAGAAATTACAGACTATTTAGAAGTGGGTACTAGAAATATTATATATGAAAATTTGTATGCATCTGCAGGTGTGCTTACAGGGAAATGTGTAGCCTTAAATATAGAAATTTAAAATGAAGATAGTAAAATTTACTGAGCTAGGTATTTTACTCAAGAAGTTAGGGAAAAAGCAACAGGACTAAACCTAGAGAACATTTAAAAAAGGAATAAAGGAAAAAAATTATAAAGCTACAAATAGAAATTCAAAAATAAAGAAAAATAAGACCAAGCTAGTTCTCTGAAAAGGTTAATAGACAAAACTACAATAAAGATGAATGAACCAGATTTGCATTTAAGATGGATAAATCTAGAAGACATGATTGCGAGTGATAAATGCAAGTTACAGCATAAAATCATTTATGTACATTTTAAAACATACCATACAATACAGTATGCAGTTTATGACTACATATCGTAAGTGCTATAAAAGTATAAAAAACATGGAAAGGAAGGGTTCCCCTGTGTCAGGTCAGTCTGGTGGTTGCTTCCAGGGAATAAGCCAGAGCCATGATAGGGGATAAGAACGCCATCAGTCATATCCATAAATGTTTATTTCTCTCAAAAAAATAAAAAAGAAGACAGCATCCCAGCACTTCGGGAGGCCGAGGTGGGCAGATCACCTGAGGTCAGGAGTTCAAGACCACCCTGGCCAACAAGGCAAAATCCCGTCTCTACTAAAAATACAGAAATTAGTCGGGCATGCTGGTGAGTACCTGTGGTCTCAGCTACTCGTGAGGCTGAGGCAAGAAAATCACTTGAACCTAGGAGGCAGATGTTGCAGTGAGCCGAGATCACGCCACTGTGCTTCAGCCAGGACAACAGAGTGAGACTCCATCTCAAACAAACAAATAAACAAATAAATAAATAAAAGAAAAACGCTCCGAAGCAAATCTGACCACATGTTAACACAGATCAAGTCTGAATGCTGGATACATAGGTTTCTGTTTTGTGTTTTGCCTGTTGTAAATACTTCATAACTCAAAATAATTTATACCTGCTACATTCATTTATGTCTTTACTGCCTATCTCCCCCACCAAACCCTAAGTTCTCTGGAGGCTATGTCATGTTCACCATAGTATGCAAATCTGACCAGTGTCCAGAGGGTCAATGAGAAGGGAAACTTAGCATATGACCTGAAAGTGCAACTCTCTGTCTACAAATACTAAGATTCCTTGATTTCCCTGTGGATTTGCTCAAGAGGCAAGAATGACAGATTCAAGAATACTAATGAGAGTCTTTAGCTCCCAGCTCAGTGCTCTGCAGTGTCTCTCTCTCCCTGACTTAATACAGAACAAGGGCATTGAAGTGGTGTCGATAGTCAAAAATGAGCAGGTGAATTATAACTGCAGCAGCTGCAGCAATAGCCAACATGGATTGGCCCTAAGTGGCAAGTCTGTATTACCTCATTTAATACTCACAAAAGCCCTAAGAGGTAGATGACATTAGGAAGAAACAGCAGCTCAGAGAGGCTGGCACCATTCTAACTTGCCTGAGGTTACACAGTCCCTCAAATGCTTATCAAGAGCATAACTGAATAGCTGACCAGCCAACGATGGTGTCTATCGTTGTAGACAAGGTCCCTTTGGGTGGCCCATTTCTAGTTTCCTGTAAATGTGATTTTTACCTTTTAGCATTTATGAGAGTTCTCTTGAACATGCTCCCAGAGTGGTTGGAAGTGGTTACAGCACCCCTGGTTCTCAGCGTTCCTCCGCAATTATCCTAAGACAGGCATTGCCATCCCATGGTGCAGGTAAGAAAACAGAGGCTGTGTGGCCTGTACTGTGCACCACACCCCCGCCCACTACCCCAGAACCCTGCCAGATTCCTATGTTTAAGTCCTAACCCCCAGGACCTTAGAATATGTGTGCATTTGCAGATAGGGTTTTTACAGAGGTAACTAAGTTAAAGTCACAACAGTGGGCTCTAATCCAATGACTGGGATCCTCCTAAGAGGAAATCTGAACAGAGACATGCACAGAGATAAGACCATGTGCAGACACATGGAGAGGACGGCCAATACAGTTTGGATGGGTGTCCCCTCTAGATCTCATAACGAAACATGCTGCCCAATGCTGGAGGTGGAGCCTAGAGGGAGGTGGTGGATCCCTCATGAATGGCTTAGTGCCATCCCCATGGTGATGAGTGAGTTCTCACTCCATTAGTTTATGCAAGAGTTGGCTGTTTAAAAAGACCCTCACCTCTTCACTCTCTCTCTTGTTCCCTTCTCTCTTGCTCCCTTCTCTCACCATGTGACAGGCTGGCTGGCTCCCCTTCATCTTCCACAATTGGAAGCTTCCTGAGGCTACACCAGAAGCAGATACTGGCACGATGCTTTGTGTACACCCTGTAGAACTCTGAGCCAAAATAAAGCTCTTTTCTATGTACATTAACCAGCCTCAGGTATTCCTTCAGGGCAACACAAATCGACTGACACAATAGCCATCTACAAGCCAAGGAGAGAAGCCTGGAACAGATCCTTTCCTCATAGCCTCAGAAGGAAACGACCCTGTCAACACCCTGATCTCACACTCTTGGCCTCCAGAACTGTGAATAATAAATACCAACAAAACAATAAATTTCTGTTACGCCCCCAGGTCTGTGGTGCTTTGGAGCAGCCTCTGTTGCTCCAAATACAGAGGTGCAGAGATATTAAGGGACTCTTTTCCTAGAGTTACACCAAAGGGAAACAGAATTGGGCCTCCACCACGGTTCTTTTTTCTCTTTGTAGAATAATTCTTAAACTACTGATGTCTACTTACAGAGTTAACATTTATATGCAAATAAATATTTAAAATATTAACCTGAAAAAACTCAAAGTAGCAATTTAATGCCATTCCTCTTAGGTTCTGCTTCCAGTTAAGATATAGAAGGACAGGAAAGACTCCAACTACCACTTTTACAACAAAGAACACCAGATAAACTACAAAATCATATTTTATTTCATCCACTGGGAGAGCTAAGGTCTCAAAGAAGTGTAGAGGAACCAAATTTCAGAGGGATGGAACCCTTTCTGAGCAAAGATCAACAGCTACAGTGATCCCTGGGGCACAGGTGGAATGAGGAGCTAATTAGCATCTAAGCTGTGGAAATAAGGATGAAACAGCCAAATGTTAACTGTGTGGGCTGGAATAATGGATTACACCTGGATTCGAGATGTTCTAAATCTACTCCAGACTTCTAAGTGTGTGATGGCTGGTAGAAGTCAGGACAGGGATGGAAACAGAGTGGTATCTGCATAGTCACGTGAGTACTGGCACCTACGCTCTTTATGGGGAGAGACCTAAGCCTGCCATAAACCTTTGCAGCTAGTGGCAAACCCAATCCAAGCCAAACCACTTCAAATCCCAATTAAACAGAACGGTTGACCTCCTCATCCTAGCTGCCTCTTTGTCACTGTAAGAGGAGCCAGGTGAGGACACAAGGGTGTCATACAAAGAAGTAACTGCTGAGAAGTGAAGTTTGGGCAAATGTTACCTGATGTCCAAACTCCTGCTTTACTCATCAGCTGCATGAATTCATGTCAATGATGTCTTTAGTGTTTAAGCCAGTTTGATTTCTGTCATTTCCAACCAAATGAATCTTAACCCATTTATCCCTGAGGTTGCAAATTTTTTTTGTGAAAACTCAGACCTTGGCAATGACCTCGAGCAGTAGGGTATAAACAATTTCCACAAGCTTAGCGTTCCAATGATGGAACACTAGGCAAAATTGGTACAAAGCACAAGACCTGACCAATTGCACATTACAGAGGATATACACGTATTATACATGCAAATTCTTGCATAAATTAGCAATACAGTTTCTAAACAGTTACCGTATCCATCAAATACTCATTGACATTACCTTTATAATGCTATAAATGAACAAAACAATACTGGAAAATAACTACAATGAGTTTTTAAGACAATGATAACAGAACTTAACCTATAAAGGAGACATCAGTGCTTCACAGAAACCACAGTTGGAGGCAAAATCACGTTCCAATGAGCTCACCACCACTCAGCATATCAGTGGGATTCCTATGTTGCAAATTACTCTTCTATTTCACCTTCTACCATATACATGTGAAATACACCACTGGTGAAGAGAGGAAGATTCATATTGTTACTTAAGAGCATGAAAATGCTGGGAGGAAGATTCTAAACTGAATCATAATGGAGAAATTAAAATAAGCACTGAAGGAAGATTAAAAGGTCTGAAGTCAAAATAACTGTTTAAAAATCAAGAAACATTTCAAAATATCCAAGGTACCATTTCAGTTTGCCAAGTTCCAACCTGGAGTGCTATTGCATGGATCAGTTTATCAGGCTCCCAAAATAAGGAGCAATGTAGGAAACAGGATCAGCCTGTCCCCTCGCCTGAAGCCCCAAAGACCACTAGAAATGCAACCTCAGTAGTATCCAAGGGAAAGAAACATTTCCCAGGTGGCCTTTGCTGTGTCAGTCCTTCTAGCCCCCACCCCTGCTCAGACATAAAATCCTGCTCAGCACAGCGGCGCACCTGGGTTCACCTTTCAAGTACACTGAGTGCTTCATGGAGGAAGTTTCTTAGACTCCTCCTCACCTACAAGAGCAGGCAAGGCTACTCTCAGACCATGTTCAAGGCTATCATAACACAGGGTCAACAACAGGGCATGAAACCTATGGCTGCCACGCTCAGCCAGGAAGAGCACGTTCCCATGGGAAATCTTGGATTAATCTGATTAATCTTTCTAGGAAAGATTAGGAAACTTCTAGGAAACCTCAAGAATGTACTTTGCAGATGTCCCAGTAAATTTAATTTTCCTGATTTCTAAACTCCTGATGTTTGAAAGCTAATCCAAATGAGATAGGGCCTGACCGCTCATTAGCTCAGCCTATTAAAAGGCCCGTTGTCCTTCTCAGAACAGCCACATTTACTGAATATTTCATGCAATGCAAGAAGGACCAGAAGCAAAATATGTAACTCTCCTCTGCGTCTGTGTTCCTCACTAGTGCAGAGCCTGAGTCGGGCACAACCTTAAATACACACATTACAGCCTGCTCAAAGCAAGCTGATGCAAGGTTTGAGAGCAGGGAAGGAGAGATTATATTTTTAAGCAAGTTCAGAAATTTCTCCCTACAGTCTTGAATGGCTGCTCTTGTTTTAACTTTTTCCATCACATCCACCCCACCCTGGTTTTGTTCATTTTATTTCCTCATTAAAGGCTAAACAGTCTATCAAAAGAATGCCTCAAAACTCTTCTTAGGGACAAAAAGGCAAACACAAGCACCATTTATCATGTTGTCAGTGATCCTCAGTATCACACGACTAAAGAGGATGGAAGGTGGTCATTAGACAAACATCCCATTATCTCATCTACAAGCATGCTGAGTTCTGCCCATGGACTAGCGGCTGATGAACGGTGGCGTGAGCAGAGGGAAGAGTGAGAAGACATATTTATCCTTTGTTTCATTGCATGGCCCTGCTTGAAGGTGCTCAAATGGGAAAATCCACTCCCGATGGCCCACAGATGCTATTCCTCAGGTTTAACAGTCCTTAGTGACGTGGTTTTCAATACCAGCTGAACATCAGAACCACCTGGGAGCCTTTACATTGCCAGATGTCCTCAGGATGTCTAATTAAAGTGGTTCTCTGTGGGTGGGACCCAGGCGTGAGGAGTTGTTGAAGCTCCCCAGGTGAGGCCAAGGTACAGCCAGGACTGAGAACCACTGCCGCAGAGAAATCTCTCTGCCTCTGCGCTGGTACGTCAAGACAGAACTAGGTAGAGTCAGGGGCTCAGGTTAAAAATAGCACACTGGGGAGGGTCAGGCATAGTGGCTCATGCCTATAATCTCAGGACTTTGGCAGGCCAAGGCGGGAGGATCACTCGAGCCCAGGGGTTCAAGACCAGCCTGGGCAACATGGTGAAACCCCACCTCTACCAAAACAAAAATTAGCCAGGTGTGGTGGTACACGCCTGTGGGTCCAGCTACTCAGAAGGTAGGATCACCTGAGCGCAGGAGGTCAAGGCTGTGGCAAGCCATGATCACACCACTGCACTCTAACTTGGGTGAGAGAGTGAGACCGTGTCTCCAAAAAAAAAAGTCATACTGACATCAAGCCCACACACAACATTAGACTTACCAAAGACCCTGTTTCCTATTAAACGGTATTTTTTAGGTACTAGTAATTTTATTTGGTCCTCCTTACTTTTGTAAGGATGCAGAAAAAACAGAAAAAGCCTAATGACTCCATTTGAGACTCAAAGCTCTCCTGAGGTTTCAGAGATGCCCTCTATCCAGCACAATCACCTCTAATACCCACCCTGCTCACCCAGACTAGGCTAAGGAGAAAGTCAACGTACTTCCATCAAGTCCACACACAGCAGCTGAGCTCAACTGCACAACTTGTTTACAAATAACAAGGTAATTCTAAAGCAGTCACACAATTTATTCCCAATGTCACCAGGATACTAAACCAAGACCCATTGTTTCCAATGTCACCAGAATACTAAACTAAGACACACTGCATTTTCATACAAAGATAAGTCTTTAAACTACAGAAGCACAACCCCCAGAAGTCAGTAGTGGGGTCCCACGATCTCCTGGGAGGAAATGCCACCTGTGATCCAACTTCATCTGGGGACATTTGCAGCCCCATAAAATGTTCTTAAACATGTGATGGGTAATCAACATTAGGGATGCTCAAACAGACACCCAGAGTATAAGAGCCCAGGTTCTCCCCCTACACTGCATAAAAAATCACTTTTAAAAACACTGGAACCCAAATCACACCCCAGACTAAAAAAGATCAGGATGCTGGGAGACAGGCCAGTGCATGGCATTTCTTAAAGCAGTGGTTCTCACACCTTAGCACACATCTAAATCCCTTGGAGGGCCCATGAAACTAGAGATTACTGGACCCTCCCCCAGAGTTTCTGATTCACAGGTCTGGCCTGAAAATGTGCATTTCTAACAAGTTCCCAGGTGATGCTGATGCTGCTGGCCCAGGCGCCACACTGCAAGAATCGCAGCTTCAGAGGCATCCCAGGTGGCTTTAATTAGTGCAGCCAGAACTCAGGAGCACTGTATTATTAAGAGTGAGCTCCTGGTCAGGGCACCAGGAGGACGGAATTCTCATCCAAGCTTGGCTACAAACCTGGGGTTTGATCAATAAGCCCTAGAGGATTTTTGGACCTCAACTTGCTCTTGATATATAAAATTGAGGTACTGCATGAAAGAGATCATGAGTTCCTTGCAGAAATAAAACCATGACTTTTTCAAAGGGCTGCTGACACTAAGACACATAGAAAGGAAAAGGAAGTGGTCTTAGGGCAATAAAACAGCTTTTGAAATATAGGGGAAGGTAAGTTCTCACTCACGTGGCTTCAGTGCACTTGGAGACACACAAAGGATGCGGGCTGTGCGTGTGTTCTAAGCCGGTCATGCTGCTGCCCTGACTCACCTGTTAGAGCTTTGCAGAGCTGCCCAGATCTCTGAGCCTCGGCAGAAGGGTTGGGAGTCAAAGACCATTTGCGCCTGATCAGATGCTCTCGTCCACTGAATGGGCCCTGGGAGTTGTTGAGGGGCTGGATTAGCACCTGCTCCTGCCCAAGCTGAATGAGGCCAACCTGTCCAGAAAGGAGAAGGAAACACAATGTTGGTCATCCTCATTCACACATGCCCATGGCTCCCTCCACCGCTGGAGGAGCAGGCAAGGCCACCTAGGTGTGAGTTCCATGTCTGGGCTCTTTTCTTTGCAAATTGGTCAGATTTACCTGAGCCCAAGAGTGAGCTTCTGTGTGACTTACAAACAAACCACAGAGCAGCTGCGTTGGGGGTAGGGGTACAGAGACAGCTACAATAACATCCATTTTCCATGTTGCCTTTCAGAGAAGATGAACTACTTCATTATCAAATTTTTAATTTTAAAATTATTTTTTAAGTTACTTTAAAAATCATCCTCCCAAAAGTCCACCTGAGAGGTAACACTGAAATTGTTGGGAATGACATTTATATCCCTAATGGAAAAATGTATCTTATCCTGGGTATATTAAGAGTAACATTAGTATTGTTTCGACAGCATCAAAACAATTTGCCCTCCTTCCCCAGGCACCTGCTGCTAGCTTCCCTTCTTATGTGGAGTCAAAATGGTAAATCTCTCAAGGAAATCAAACCCAGGCAGGGCCAGGGGAGGACCTGGTTTGTACACTGATCGATGCAGTCAACATCCCCTTCTCCTGGGAACAATCCTGAACTGCCTTTGATCACACAGATTCAGGAGATCTGGGGGATGAGTCTCAGGGGGTCATGATATCCTTTCTTGTCTCCCTCTTCCACCCTCACTTTTCAAAAGCCATGGTTCTCAAAGCCTAGCATGCACCCAAATCACCTGGAGGTCCTGCTGGAGCCCAAGAATGTTCATTTTTAAGAAGGTCCCATGTAATACAGGGACCACACTTGGAGAAGCAGCACTCCCTACCACACGCAGAGCTAACTCCAGGCTCAAGTATAAAGCTCACTTCAGCCAAATAAGATAGACCCCCCTCTACGTTCTGAAAAGATGCACCAGTACCAAGATTCCTGGCAAGTACATCAGATCAACTAATAAGGTCGCCTGCAACCTTGCATCCCCAAGATACAGGGTGAGGCCATACTTACCGCTCTAAGCATATTTCAAGGTTTCCATTTCATTAGAACTTTTGCCAAGAACAACTCAAAGATTTTACTGCCCAAATAAAACTGTCTCAAAGTGGCACTGCATGACCTGCAGGAGAGCACAGCTTTCCTCTCTCTCCTTTAAAGTGAAAACTTGAGTTTGTTCACTAGGAAACTTTACGGAAACTGAAGAAATGGAAGAGGGTGGCCACAGTGGGATCTGCAGAGCTCCATCATAGCTGTGCACAACGCAGCCTTGGTGCAGAACACCTGAAAACTTCCGCGGTCAAGGTAGGGTGGGCAGGGTACGGCACAGCGCGTGGGATAGAGTCCCACGTGGGAGGAAACCCCTGCTCCCTAGAGGATACGCTTCACTCTAATGAGGGGCTGGACTCATGTGGAAACACCCTGGCTGTGGGTCAAACCCCTCCCCGCAATCTAGCACTTTCAAAGTCAGTTATTATTCGTTCAGTCTAGAGTTTGCATTCACAAACCCCAGCATAAAAAGCACTTAGCTGTTAGTTCTAAGGCCGAACAAGTTTTTAAAGACAGGGAGATCTCACCTTGGTGAGAAATCCTACACAGACACACTCATATATACACGCAAAGCATCACTTAGCACCTTAGGGAAGGTTTTTCTTTACAATTCTCAGGGACCCCATGTGCTGGTTTTTATATACTTAAGGAAGAAAACAGGGAATGATGGATAAATGGACTAGTGCGTCCTCAACCTGGCAGCCACTTGCCCTCTTGGGCTCCGACCTCAAGCAGGGATGTGGCCAGGAGTAGCACCAGGAGGGAGGGGCTGAACACGGCCCTCACCCTGGGAACCAGCATGAGGAAGGGCCCTGCCTCCTCCTCCCTCACTGTCTCACTGTCCCTAGCCTCCTTCTACCGTCTCTAACACTGCCATTGTCAGCACACCACCAGTGGTCAAACGTCCTGTTGAGAATTGCCACCTGTGCATTACACGCAGTCTTACGCCAAAATACCCACCAGCCCTCCTTCTCTCTCCCTGACCTCCTCTCTTCCCTAAATAAACCCCCCTTCCCTGCAGCCCCCTGCACTCTTAAATTCCAGTCCACTACCCCATGTTATAGGACACTTTCACGACCTAATGGTTTGTTCCACTGAGGCAAGATCAGAATTATTACTCCTGTTTTTGCCAATGACTGCCACATAACAGTTACTCAAAAAGAAAATATGCGACTGAAAACGCAGTTACCTGTAAGGACTGTCTGCAACCCCCTTGCTCAGGGCTTCTCATCCCCGGCTACATATTGATATGATTTGGGGAGCTTTGAAAACTCCTGATGCCTCAGCCCCTACTCCAGGCCAAGTGAATCAGAATCTCTAGGGTGGAGCCCAGGCACTGACATGTTTTCAAAGGTGACCAGGAAAATTCAATGTGTAGCCAGGGTTGAGAAGCGCCGTCCTAGCTTTTAACCGGGGGCTGGAGACCCTGGACACCTACTGCCTTGATTCCATGTGGAGAGGTCCTCGGATTTGGAACCCGGGCTTTCCTCTATGGAGCTCTGCCTACTACCCTTGCTTCTAGCCCACCACTGCACATGGCCCCAAGAGCTGAGCAGGGCTTCTTGGATCTGTGTGACTCCTGCAGTTACCATCTATGTGGAGAGGGGAGACTCAGGGAAATGTTTGTCCAAGGCCTCTTCTGTCCCATTGATGGTGGTAAAGAAATACCAGCAATAAGCCTGTGTCTTAGATACAGGAGGCCTGCAACCGTCCTCCAAAGAGACAAACTGTGTAGAAATAAATGCCTATGGCAGACAGAACTAGCAGCCCTGAGGCCCCTTGATTTTAAGGGATATAATAAAGCCCCCAGTGAAATGGTGCTCTTAAAAGAGAAATCTTAAGTTTTGCAGGATTTGGTATGCTATACTAAAGAAGTGTGGGTCAAATAAAATGGATCAGGCAATAACTTGATATTTCAGCAGTTGTGAGTGGTTACCTTTCAACTCTCTTTGTTGTGGGTACTTGCTTTGAAGGGTTCTGTTAAGACAGAGTTGTAAATCAGGTATTGTTCACTCCACACCACCTCCTGCCTGAAGCAGGACTAGCTCTCACTGCAGTGTGGAGAGTGTGAAAGACACAGCGGTTTTTATCACCTAATGTTAGCACAAGTTCACTTAGAAAATGCAGTTAAGATAACAGAGAAGGTCTCTCCTGTATGCTTCAAAGCAGCATGCCTCTGTGGGAGGGGACAAAGTCACATGATTCCACAAAGACCGCAGTGGAATTCCCTTTCTTCAGGAGTCTGCAGCTCCTCAGTTAACAGGAGTGGGTCTTACTTAGGTCTCCTTCTCTAGGTCAAGATGGCTTGAGAGGATGGGGCCAAAGGGGTGGTGAGTTTGCTTCCTGTAGGGACCAACCTGCTTCCAAGAAGAAAAAGCCACCGTGTGACCGCAGATCCTCCCGCCCTGCCTCTGACTCTCCGGTGGGCATGCACCTCTTCTGGTGGAAGGAGCCTCCCCCACACAACACGGCCATGTGGGGCTTCCCAGCCTGCACCCCTTCTGAGGCATCACCCAGAGGGCCCCTCCCCGAGTCCTGCTGCTGCCTCCTCAAATGTGAAATGCCTGAGCACAGATGCTTGGTCTTCTTCCCAAAGCAGGCCTCTCCTCAGGAATGTCAGGGTCCCTCACTTTAGTGTCAGCCCTTTCAGACCACTAGTCAGTGTCAGCCAGCCAAAAAGGACTGCCAGCCTGCCCTTCAGAGTCCCTCTCCTGTGGTCTTCCTTCCTTTCTGAGGCTTGCCTCAGAAGCTTAAGCCTGGTCACCTCCCTGCTCTAAGTGCTCCTCTCCTCCAGTCCTCCCCATACAGCTATCCCCAGGATTCCCCAACTACCCATCCTCCATTGCCTCTCAGCCAGTGACCCTCTGAGTGCCCTTCCAGAATGGCCGCATCAGCATCCCCTGGGGAACTTGTGAGAAATGCAAGCTCTCAGGCCCACCCCAGGCCTGCTACATCAAAAACCCCAGGGTGGGGCCCAGCCATCAGTTTAACGGGCCCCCCAGGGGACTGTAATGCAGGCTCAAGGCTGAGAACCACTGCTCTAGGATAAAGTCCAAATGCCTTTTGTTGGCACCCACAGATCTGGCCCATTTAATCCACATGCCTGCCAGTTCAGTTCCTCTACCCCCATCTCTCCCTTAAAACCACCACCCCACCAATCCACTCATGGGTCCCTTATCTCAGGACAATGGGGCCTCAGTGCCTTTTCCATCACTCCTCCCTCCTGGAATCTGAAGCCTACCCTCCTCCCTCCCCGAAACCCCACCCTGCCTAGTTCCAGGCTCCAGCCCACCTTCCTCCAGGAGGCTGGGACTGTCTTCCCAGACAGGGCCTGCATTGTCTTTCTCTCTGAGCCTTGCTGGGCGGCCTACCAGAGCATCCTGCACATGGCAGGTGTGTGATAATGATCTGCTCATTCAGGCAACAGTGATGACTGATCAGCTGATGTATAACTGGAAAAGTCTGGGAATAGCCTGCAGGGCAAGAGAAGAAGCCTGTTTTTAATGCCTTAATGTGCCAGGCTCTCACTAAATGATTTCACAGACTTTATCTTCTTCCATTCTGTCAACAGCCTTGCAAGGCCCATGTTATTTACCCCTGTACGGCTGCAGGCAGAAAGGTTCAAAGGACTTAAGTGACTTGCTCAAGATCGCAGCTCTGAATGGCCAAACGGTTTCATTTCCTAAGAAGCAAGAATGTGACCACGCATCTGGGGACCTGTGCACAGAAGCAGGTCCAGGGAAAAGTCAACCAATGACTCTGCATGGTTCCCTCAGATGTACTGGCTGCAAAAAACATCTTCCCCTATCACACACATCCAAGATCAGGCAGCTGCAGTATTTCAGAGTTCAGGAAATAAGCTCCAAGAATGCAATCAGTCAAAGAAAACTGCTTCAGTTCATCATTCCATCTTTTACTTCTTTTTCATTTTTTTTTAAATGTTGTCAACTAAACAAAAGTTCAAAGTGGGAAAATGCAATATGTGTCCTAGGCGACACTACTGGGCAGCTTGGTGCAGAAGCAGTCAGTACCTGGCATCCTAAGACGAGTCAGCCCAGCCCTGGAGAGCTGCAGCTGGATGAAGCCCTGGGCAATCAGGAGGAACACAAGAGTATGCAGTGCTGGAGAGGACAAAGGGGTGTGAAGAGAAGCCACCATGAGGCCACAGGAATGTTGTTCCAGAGGCGGCAGCCAGAGGCCTCAGAACCTTCTGAGTTCTTCCCTCCAATACTTCCATCCCTCCAAACTTCACGAAACTGTCTTTGCCCTTCTTCGATTCCCGCCAAAGTGCCCCTTAACATCCACTCAATTGTTTCTTTTTACAAAGTTCTATATATGTGCTTTGTATTCTCTGTATTCTCCAAATATATTTATTCTGCACACGATCAATTCTTCAGCAATACTAGGTAATCACTTAGGACTACATACCTTCCTCAGACCTGTCTCAATATAATGATGTATTATGATGCAGTCCCTTCCAATGGGTCTCCACACCATATCATTTTTGACAAGACTAATTCCTACTCAGCTGTTCTCCATTGAGCGAGGCTGCATTATAAAGCTGGGCAATTTTGTAAATCAATCAAAAGGGTTTGATAACTCTTTTCTAAAGAGAGAGGTAGTAACATCCCAAACCTGCTTCTTCATCACAGGAGTCATGCAAACGCAGGCTACCCTCTTAAAAGTGGGGTCCTCAACACTTCTAACCTAAGCTGCCTACTCATCAGCTGGCTGAGCTCGCCCAGGCTGGAGTACACTGGTGGGATCTCAGCTCACTGCAAGCTCCGCCTCCCAGGTTCAAGTGATTCTCCTGCCTCAGCCTTCCGAGTAGCCAGAATTACAAGCGCCCACCACCATGCCCAGCTAATTTTTTGTACCTTTAGTAGAGACAAGGTTTCACCATGTTGGCCAGACTGGTCTTGAACTCCCATCCTGGTGGTCCGCCCACCTTGGCCTTCCAAAGTGCTGGGATTACAGGCGTGAGTCACCGCACCCGGCTGCCCCCATCTATTCTTACCTGGACTACACTTGCTCCCCTATAAATTAGAGGTGAGCATTCTCTAAAAGTTCCCTAGTGGACTGGAACAGCTGTACAGAACTATGAACGTCCCATGTGCCACAAATGACGTGCTACCAACATGGACACACGGTCTGCAGTCAGGCTGACCAGCTGGAGTGACGATGAGCTGGGCCACCAGGTTGACCCCAGTGATTCCAAATAAGAGTCCTACAGCATGTGGCTGTGACAACAGAGGAGCTATGGTAGGAGGATGCCTGACCTTCTCACAGTCCTTCTAGGTGCCCTGGAAAGCGGTTATGGCTTAATGTTTTGCAGCCCAGAGCTCCCTGGTGGTCTGTCTGGTCCCACCATCTCACAGTGTGCCCCTGGCAGGCCACAGCCTTGGCCAAGAAGGGGTGGACACATTCCAGTGGGTGGCCTTCCCAAGCTTTGTGAGTATCATCCAAGGAAGGATGGCCACTGCTCAGCAGACCAAACCTGACAGCAGGGGCCTCCAGCCCTCCCGTCCTCTCGTTCACTCTTCCTAAAACAAGCCCTCCAGCCACTCACTTTGGACAAGCTGCACAGATTCTTTTCAGAGCCTGACACTCAAGCTGATCTTGAAGTACCCCCTCTGCTATCCTGTCTACCTATGAAGTTCAGCCTGATTCCAATTCCACTGGCCTTCCACGATCTGGTCCTGGTCACAGAGGCAGTTGATCCGAACTTACGTAAATTCTTGAAGAGTGGAAAGGCCCTCCTCATACACCTAAAGTTCATGCTTTGAAATGATATGCTCATAAAAACACTTCCAAAAAGCCTATGCTCTAAAGACTCTTGGAAATGTAAATACAATGAAGAAGCATAAACAGAAAACAATTAATACTTAAGTCTATATAGTCTTTGAAGATCCAAAAAGTGCAGCTGGCCCAGCTTTTCAAGACAAGACACTAAGGAATGCCGCAGGCCCATGACTCTGTCTGCTGTCAAAAGGAGAAGAAGCAAAAATGGAACACGTGCTCTATTCTCCATGGCCCTTAAACAGCTAAGGAATGATCTATTATAATAATGCATCTCCTTTAAACAGATAGCAAACATCTCTGGAGATAAACAGCACAGATTCCATGCAACATGGAACAGAACCTGTGTGCCCCCAGCCCAGGCATTCAACACTCTCTGCTAAGCCCTTTAGGAGATGTTCGATACAGTGGGACTTACCAGCAATTAACATGATACTCAACATCCGGAATGAAGTTTTGTTGAACGCCACATCCTTTCGCTTGCATGCCTTCCGTAGCTGTAGCTGCTTTCACACTAAAAGGGCAGCTTTGAGCAGCTGCAACAAAGGCTATATGGTGCACAAAGCCTAAAATATTTATCTGGTCCTTCAAAGAAGTTTGCCGACTCTTGCTCCTCATTTTTAGATACAAGGACACTTTGAAATGCTCCTCATCCACGGCCATCAAAAATCATCCACTTATAGCCTCCCTTCCCACACCTTATAGCCGAGCCTGTCGTAGCAAATACACAAAACTCCACGTCTCCACTTCACAGAGCTTCCACCACGGTCAAGAGGGACTAACACATCACCAGCCGCCTGAACTGAGAACCAAAGTCAAAGCTAGTCTGCGATGCAAACTTGGTTAGCCCAAGTTTCTGTTGCTTTCTTTTCTTTACACTTTCAGGGCCACCTTGCAAGCAAAGGGTTCACCTCCAAGTCACCTCATTGTCTCTTCCCTCCTGCCTTCAACATGTATGGAGGGGGAAGTGTCCAATGTCCAGCTCCCATGAATGGGATGAACAAGGCAGACTAAACAATAGAAGTGTCTGCTCCAGCAGGAATTTAAAAGCTGAAGTCTTAGAGGTACACCCGCCACTGGCACACACTGAACTCAGCCTGTTGGCCGGGTTCCTTTATCTAAAGCACAGCACCCTCACATGGTGCTGAAGGGAAGGACAGTCTTGCTGAGAAGCTGGCTGAGATGCCATCTATGACAGGGCCCAGCCCTCACTCTGCGAGAATTTTAAATCAATGTTATCCAGCTTTCCACCTCGGCTCCTTCACAGATAGCTCCTTGCTGGAAACTTTACACCAAGAAGTATAAACTCTGACCTCTACAGAAACTCACTAAACCGCAGCAAATGGGATTCAGATGTTTCCATGTACAGTACAATGATGTGACTTAGACTTTAAACACTTTGGCAAAAACAGGAAAAATGATGTGGGCCTTCCAGTCCCTCCCAGAACATGATACAGCCTTGACCCGAGCCCTACAGTGATCTGAGCCTTTCTCACTCCTACTTAAGCCTCCTTGCCCACAGCCCACATTCCCTGCCCCAGGTCCACATTTCCTGCCCCAGGTCCACATTCCCTGCCCCAGGTCCACATTAGCTCCTTCCTACCAGGCCCCCTCCAAGGGTCTATATCACTTTCCTTGGTTCACCAAAGTTGCCTATTTTTCCCAGCTGAGCAAAAGCAGATGATACCCTAATCAGAATTCAGAAAATTCCTGAAAGGAGAGCCAGGCTGAGCTAGGAAACTATACCCAGAGATACCCACAGCACTGGGAAGAAAGGAGAGGTCTTACATAACACCTTGCACCCCCAGGCCTTCTGGCTTCGTAGATTCTCGAGGATTTGCCACAGACTCTGTAAGGGCTGGAGAATTCCAGATGGCGGCACAAGAAAAGGTGGAAATGTGGGGAGCAGTTTCTTGTGCCTGGGAAGGACAGACACAAACTAATATCAGAAACTGCCTCCAAAGAGGCCAGTCAAGACAGAAGACAAAGAGCATCCCTGCGGTTCATGCTCTGGGTCTATATCAAGCTTCGCTGGTGGCAGCCCACCTGCTGGCCATGTGTGCTGCTTTCAGGGCACGATGGAGAAGCTGAGTGCTCGTCTGGGCACCAGTGTAGCCACATGATCAAGTGTGTGCACAGGCAGGGCAAGTGCACACAAGAACCCCCCGCCCCCGGGAGCACCTGTTATGGGTGCCTCAAATGCAACAGGCCAGGGACTTGGGGGCAGGGAAGTTACTACCACAGCAAGGGAGCTCCTGGGGGCAGGAATAGGGTTCATCACCAATGTAAGCACCCTCAGGCCTGGTTGTGGGTGGGCACCAGACAAATGCCTACTAATAGCATAAGGAAGCAAAGACAAACACCCTTTCTCTCCTGTTTCTTACGTTTCAGCTAAGAAGAGTGGGGTGAGCCGCGGCCTGCCTGGGTACCTCTCCAAACTTCCTGTTCCAGGTACAGAGAGAAGACTCAAAAGGAAGGGAGGTGAATGCCCACTCCCCCACCACCACGTCCAAGAACAGCACACCTATACGCACATAGGTACTCCCGTGACATACACGCTGACACACCGGTGTAGATGCAGTGTTCTGTCCACACTGGGGCCAAGGCGCCTCTGTCCAGAGCCCTGACAGTTTCATCCCTGCCAGATCTGCGCTCCCTAGGGCGGGAGGCGTATACCCCATGCAACCCAGCTCCGCGCGGGTTCCACCGGCCGCAGAGGCGCTGGACTAGGATGCTGCCCCTCCCACTCCCTTTCTCTATAGTGGGTACCGAAAGCCGGGGTGGAGGGTGGGGAGAGGTGGAAAGGCAGGAGGTTCCCTCCGGTTCCCCTGGAGGCTGGACTTCCAGCAGAGGCGCCCCATCCCCACCCTCCACGGCGACCACCCTGCGCTGCAGCAGACCCGACCGGCCGACCCGGAGGGGGCGCGGGCAGTACCAGGCCGCCGGCGGCGCCGCAGGCGCTGAGCGAGACGAGGGAGCCGGGGTAGCCGAGCACACGCCCGGAGTAGAAGCACAGCTCGGCGGGGCGGCCGCGGCGCCCGGCGGCGCCCGCCTCCTCCACCTCGAAGCCTCGGGACAGGAAGCGCAGGTCGCGGCGCAGCTGAAGGTACAGGTCGCGGGGCCGAAAGGCCCGGCAGGTGCAGAAGCAAGGGCGCGCTCTCCCGGCCCGGGCGCGCGGGGCAAGCCTGGGCGTGCGGGGGGCCGTCGCCGCGTCCGGCCCGGGCTGAGGGCAGCGGCGGCAGTGCAAGCGTCGTCGGGCGCACCCGCCACGGGAAGCACCACCTCCACGCGGCCGCCGCGTCCGCCGAACAGCTGCGGGGAAAGAAGGAGACGCGTCAGCGCGGCGGGCCGCCCGGACGCCCCGCCCGCCAGCCGCGCCAGCGCGGGGACAGAGCGACCCGGAGCTGGCGCTGCCTTCCCTTCCCTCGCCCGGCACCTCCAAGCTGGCCACCCGGGGAGGGTCTCCGGCGCAGCCGCCCGAGCACCTCCCAGGACGGCGCCGCGCATCGGCAAGCGGAGACCCGGCGGCGGCGCGCCTGCCACGGAGCCACCCGATTCCCGTACTCCGGCAGCGGCCCGAGCCTTCTCCGCTCCGGCGCCGTCAGCCGTCCCGCCGCCGCCCCAGGGCCGCCAGGACGCCGCGAGAGCGCAGAGGGAAGGTAGCCGCAGGACGCGGGGCGAAGAGGGCTGTGGGAGGGGGCGCTACCTGTGCCCGGGTCCAGTCCCCAAACCAGCAGCAGCAGCACGGGTAGGACGAGCGGAGGCAGCAGGGCGCCGTCACACATGGTACCCGGGACCGGCAGCCCCCGGACCGTGGCGGCGAAGCAGGAGCGCGCTAGGCGGCGGCGCCAGCCGGAGTGAAGCCCTACAGCCTTTGGAAAAAGTAATTAGCGCTGCGGACAAACCCAACGTGGTAAACCCCAAGCCCCGCCTTCCCCTCGGAAAGCGGGAGGGGATTGGGCCCTCGCTTTCCTCCGCCCCGCCTCCTCCTTCCCTACTGGTTGGGATGGGTCGAAACCATAGTGCGTAGTTAGGTTGTCAGCACTTTCTTACACGTGGTTTCTGGGCAGTGGCAGGGACACGTCACCAGGAGGCGCGCGGGAGCCGACCAGAGCCGTGCGACCCTGGAAGAGCCGGAGGATGCGGGGCTGGTCTTCAGAGCTTGTCCTCATTTTTTGGAAATCTTCTCTCAGCGTGCTGCCCAGTTTCCCGGGAAGATAGGCCGGAAATCGCCCCGGCCAAGCGGTTTCATCCAAAACTGCATATACTCTACATCTAAAGTTAGGTTTTAGTTGTTTGTGGGTGGAAAGACTCCCAGTCCACTTTCCCGCACACCTGAGTTTGCACCTGAAGGCTATATCCGCGGCATTTATCCAAACTCTTCACACGTCCTGTCGTCTTTAATCCCACAGGATCCAGTGCAACAGGCATGCTCACACCCTCTTACAGATTGAAAAACTAAGGAAGAGAGAGAGCTTAAGGAAAAATGCTTAAGTTACCCAGAGAGTTCCTGTTCGAGCAAAGGCTAGAATTTGTGGTCCTGATTTCTGGCTTGGTGCTTCTTATTAACAGCAGGATCCCCCCCGCCCCAAGGGAGGCAGCACTCAGTGTTACAGGTTAGGAAACTGAGGCACAAAGTCCCAAAGCCTGGACTTGAACGTGAGTCTCCCATAACAGAATGAGTTGATCCTTTCCTGCCAGAATATAACTGAGGTCTGCAGGGAAGGTGACTCCATTAATTTGCTGAATAGCATCTTGTAGAGGCTCACGCCTGTAATCCCAGCACTTTGGGAGGCCGAGGCGGGAGGGTCACAAAGTCAGGGGTTCGAGACCAGCCTGGCCAATATGGTGAAACCCTGTCTCTACTAAAACTACAAAAATTAGCCAGGTGTGGTGGCACGCACCTGTAGTCCCAGCTACTGGGAAGGCTAAGGCAGAAAAATCGCTTGAACCCCGGGAGTGGAGATTGCAGTGAGCCGAGATGGTGCCACTGCACTCCAGCCTGGGCAACAGAGCAAGACTCTGTCAAATAAATAAATAAATAAAATAACTGAAGTGTAACCATAACCAATCTCAGGTTTCCCTTCCCGTTCCTGTCCTGCCCTCTTCCATTTTATCAAAGCAGAAAGGTTATAGTTCCCCACTGGATGCTGCTTGAAGCCTTGGAATCTAAATTCATCACAGGATTATATATCATGTGAAGGAATCTATAACACTGTCCAGCTTCCCCGAAATATAATGAACCCCAAGGCTGAACAGTGGCCCTCCACAGAGGCTTGCCACAAAAGGGGCTGCCACTCACTGCTTGGCACCTACAGTGTTGGGGGCATCTGCACAGGTCCTGCTCTTGGCCAGGCCTGGGGCTGTGTTTCTCCCCCTTGCCTCTGTCCAGGTCAACAGCCTCAGACAACTGACAGCTCAGTAGCATTTTCTGGCAGCACAAGAAACCCTGGTGATTGAGGTGAAAGATACCCCATTTACCCTGATGGGATTATTACTCATTGTATGGCCATATCAAAAAATTTCATGTATATACATTTTATAAACATATACACCTATTATGTACTCACAAAATATTATTTTAATTTTTTAAAGATATCACAGTAAGCTTCTTGGTGAATCTTTTTGTCAAAAAGAGCCATTTATAAGGCCTGCCACTGAAAACCATGGAGTATGGGCCACACCACCTCACAAGCACAAGTCAGCCCAAAGTAGCCATCACCAACCTATCAGATGATGCTCAAATGCTAAAATTAGTCCATAGGGACATGAAAACTAAAACAGAAAGATACTATTTTATCTCCTAACCAAAATTAAAGGGCTTAGAAAAATCAAGAATTAGAGAGGACACTCTCCTGCCCATGGGTGCGAGTATAAATTGGCACAGCCACTTTGAGGAACAACTGGGCAAACTGTAAAATTAAAGTTTTACTTTAGTTTTAGTAAAACTAAAAATGCACACATTCTACAACTCTGTAATTCCATGCTGGTTAATTACTCCAGAGAAACTCTGGCACATGTACAAGAATGTTTGTTCACCAGGGCACCTTATTAAGAGCAAAAAATTGCAAAAAACTGAATGTTCATCATTACATAAATGGCTCCTTGAACACCATTAATTAAAAGAAATACAAAAATCTCATATGTGTAACAACGTGGACAGATCACCAAGATCAGTTATCAAATTTTTTAAAAAATCAAGTTGCAGAATGATGCACACCAAAAAGAAGTATATAAACACACAGACACATATGACATAATCTGCATGGATTCAGATAAATGTATGTAAAATCAAAGAGAAAAGTCTGGAAGAATACACACCAAACTTTGTTAAGGTTTATTGTTCTTTTTTTTATTAAACTGCATGTTGAGGAAAGATACTGCAAAAGGAATATAAAAACCTGGGACCCCAATTCACTCTGCCAAAAGAAAAACTCAAGGTGAAAGCTGAGTCATGCAATAAGCTGCCTTTTCTTTTATTCCTAAGCAGATAGCTACAGATAAAAGGTTAAACATCTCCACAGGTAGCTGGTAGAGTAAGAGGGAGAAAGAAGAACTGGAAAAGTGACATGAAGGCAAGATGGTGTTCAGTGACTACATGTTGCTCCTGTCCCTGGATTGGATTCCAGCACCAGGGGCCTGTGTCTACTGTTGCACTGTTACAATTATCATGGTTGATTCTGGATCTACCAAAGTAGTGCTCCCTTGACCGGGGCCCAGTTTTCACTGCCACACCAGCAACTTCCAGCACCTGTTGCATGGAATCCTTACCTCTGCCCCATGCCATCTGATCTCCTGCCAGGGCCTCTTTTTGGCAGAGCCTAAGAAAATGTAAGGGAGTCAGAGAATGAAGGTTGCAGACGTTGAGCTTCACAAAAAAGCAGAACCTGGAAGTGGGTATGTGGGGCTGGGAGACAGATCCTCTAAAGGTCTTAATCTGGCCACCATGAATCTGAATTCCCTTTGCCCTTCATCCTTGTGTTCAGCAGTCATATTAACAGTTTAAGCTTCCATGCCTTCAACTTTCTCTTTCACAGCATTTCCTCCACGATACTGTGAACTGCCTTCCGCAACCCAAATCCCAGATCCTCCTCAGTCTTGAAATCTTCCCGCTGTGCCCTTAGGAGCTGCTGCTCCACAGCCTAGATCTGCTGCCTCTTCTCTGAGCATTCTGTACTTATGAATGGAACTCCTTTGAAAATGTAAGGTGGCAACAAAATTCTACATTTCTCAGCATCTTTTTTCCCCTAAGGATGGTCACTTGTCACAGTTCTGGCCACTGTGATAGAAGAAGCTACTGGCTAGAGTTCTAGGAGAGTTCATTTGAGGAGCTTCCTTCTGCCACTGTGTACCCTTTTTCACTGTGTCTCTTCCTCTTTGCTCCTGACTGGAATTTGCATGTGATTGCTGGAATTCCAGCAGCCATCTGGTAATCATGAGGAAGAGTGCCATACCCCTGGGAAGCAAAAAGATCAATGAACTCTGGGTTGCTGATGACATCTTGGAGTCACCATGCCAGACCTGAGCTGTCTACTTCTGCACTTTTTGCTATGTCAGAAGAAATTATACTCTTGTCTCTTTTAAGCTGTTGCTATTTGGGTTGTCTGTTACATGCAGCCAAACTCGACCCCTAACAGATACACATATAAACAACTCCCATCCCCCACCCTGGGCTCTGGGCTCCACAATTTCCTCCTTTAGTGACCTTCTGTGCTATGCTGCCCCGACTGTCCACTCTCAAAGTCACACCCTACACCTTGTCATCACCCCTAGCTATTCCACCTTCCAAAACTTGAACATCCACCTCTAACCACGGCTTCTTGTCCTCCCAGCATGCTTGTCCAAATGCTGCTACCTCAGAAGGTCTCTCAGTTTGCATCTCCCAACCCACCAGCCTCTCTTCACTTGCCTCCCTATCCATTCCTTGCGTTCCAGGCCCTGTGACTCTGAAAACACTCTTGCCAATATGCTCAGCACCCTCCCCTATGCCTTTTCACTGCAGTTGTCAGGCAGAACTACAGGCCTGGGTAAACTCAACTGTCTACTCTCACTGAGCATGTGGTTGAGCTCCGAACACCACAGGAGCCAAGCATGCATCAGGGAAATCTGCAGTCACCTTCTTCATTTGAGCCATTGCCATGCCCACCATTGTTACTACACTCCTCTGCTCAACTCCCCTTACTCTCAATGCAGCGATGATCTCGAACCCTCCCCTTCTCAACTTCACATTCCTCATCTCATCACTTTCTTTTGGCAGCAGACAAGCACCCACTTTAGAGAGACATCCCCTAGTCCAGAGTCTTTGCCATGGTTTGAAGGTTTATGTATCTCCAAAATTCATGGTGAAACTTACCTCATTGTGCTGGTATTAAGAGATGGAGCCTTTTGGGTTAAGGCCCAAAGTCATGAGGGTTCTGCCCTCATGAATGGAATTAATGCCCTTATTATAAAGAGGCTCAAGAGGGCTTCCTGGCCCTTTTGCCTTGCATCCCTTCTGCCATATGAGGACACAGCATTTGTCCTCTTCAGAGGATGCAGCAACAAGTTGCCATCTTGGACACAGAGAGCTTACCAGACACTGAATCTGCCGGCACTTTGACCTTGGACTTCCCAGCCACCAGAATTATGAGAAATAAATGTATATTATTTATAAATTACCAAGTCTAAGCTGTTTTGTCATAGCAGCAGGAATGGACTAAGGCACTCCTCCTCCCAGCTCCAGACCACGTATCCAGCTGTTCAGCTGACCACTTCAAAGAGCGAGACCATGGAATGTGATCCAGTTTCAAGGATGGATGAGAATGTTTCAAGTCTGCTTTTGTTTTTGTTTGACCTACAATTAAGAAATCATCCAGTGGATGATGGAAGGATCATGGGACACTGATATCATTTGGGTACACATTGTACTTGTTTGGTTAACCCTATTTGGATAAACTGTTGTGGTCTGGGTTTAGTTGTATGTAACCAAGGTCATCTATGATCTAATGTTTTCAGACTATTCACCAGAGTACTACTTCTGCTGCCCAAGCTCCTGATGAGGATTGGCCAGCTGAAAATCAGGGTTAAATCCAACTCCATAACCCAAGGAACAGCTACTCCCTGATGCTGAACAAGGCCAAAGCCATATACTGTGAACAAGCACAAAACAGAGCAAGTGAAGCCCAGACAGCTGCCTCTCCTGCAGTTGAGGGTGACTTATTAGCAAAGAAAACATTTTCTTTTTGGAAAAGAGTTTTAGATTGGCTTCAATGCTTGCACAAAAGAGGTCAGCCCTGCAAGGTCCATGACACTGAGCATAGCTACAATGTATTGAAAGCAGGCATTGCTGATGCCCACACAGCCCTAAAAATTCATCTCAGTGCCCATACAATGTATAAGTTTAGGCAATTCAACTTCATGGTGAACTTTTCAAGGTAAATTAGTTGAGAAATATCAAAAAAGCATTTGCCAAAGTAATACTTTGACGTTTCAAAGAGTTGATCTAGAACCAGCCTTTCATACAGTGGTTGAATAGTGAGACCAGTTCCTGCAGATGACACACCTGCTATCTGATGATGGAACCACACCATCCCCAGAAAAAAGCCCCATTATCCTGTGTTCTGGAACAGAACAACAGCATATCCCTAAGTGGTCCTGAATAAAATGTGCATTATACATTAGGCTGTGTGGGGGGTGATGGGGAGAGTCCAGGCCACATCCCTACATCACTCTCATCACAATTATGATCTGATTTACAGAAAACAGTATCTTTGAAGTGGCATTAAAGTGAAACTTCTGGATGAGCAAACGTGGCCAGAGGTCTACATTTAACTAAGTAGCTTAATTTATAAAAATGTCTGTCCTCAGTCAAAGGCCAAGGAAAAAGCAATGGTAACTGCATTAATTCATGTACTCATTAAGTCCTTCAACCCTTTTTCAGTGCCTGCTTTCTGTGTGCCACGTACTGAGGTGCCAAATGAAGAGGCAGCAGCATATAAACTGCACTTTTTTCCCCACAGTTTTCTATAGAGCTCTGTTATGAACTAGACACTGTTCCTGGTGATGGGGATTTAGAAATGAAAAAGTAACTTCTCTGTGTTCTATCTAGTGGGGGAAGGCAGATATAAAGAAATAATTTTGTGGGAATATAAAATGGTACAGTCACTGTGGAAAACAGTATGACTATTCCTCCAAAAATTAAACACAGACTTACCCTATGATCCAGCAATTCCATTTCTGGATATATACCCCAAAGCTTTGAAAGTGGGGACACAAACAGGCATTTGCATACTCATATTCATAGCAGCATAATTCACAATAGCCAAGGAGTGGAAGCAACCCAGGAGTCCATCAACAGAGGAGTGGATAAGCGAAATGTGATCTCTTCAGTCAATAGAGGATTATTCAGCCTTAAAAAGGAAGGAAATTCTGACACATGCCACAACATAGACGAACCTTAAAACATTGTGATAGGTGAAATAAACCAGTCACAGGGGACACATACTGTAAGATTCCTCTTCTGTGAGGTACCTGGAGTGGTCAAATTTATGGAGACAAAAAGGAGAGTGGTGGTTGCCAGGGGTTGAGGGGAAGGGGGAGTAGGGAGTTAGTGTTTAATTAGTTCAGAGTGTTTTGGGGATGATGAAAAAGTTCTGGAAATAGATGGTAATGCTTGTGTCGTAGGATGAACCCTGAAACTGGGGTTCAACCTGGGAGGCTACGTGGGTTCTTGGCTACATGAAGAAAAGAATTCAAGAGCGAGTCAGCAGAGTAAAATGCAAGCACATTTGTTAAGAAAAGCAAAGGAATAAAAGGGCAGCTACTCCACAGGCAGAGCAGCAGCATGGGCTCTGCCTATGGAGTAGCCACCCTTTTATTCCTTTACTTTGGTTATTTTACTTTGGTAAATTTATTCCTTGGATAAAAGTATCCTTACTTTGGTTATTTATTCCTTTTCTTTGATATAGTTATGGTTTTTTTTTATTATGTGATAAGCAAAGAGTGTATTATTCATGAGTTTTCTGGGAAAAGATGGGGAGTTCCCGGAACTGAGGGTTCCTCCCCTTCTTAGACCACATCGAGTGACTTTTAGACATTGTCATGGCATTTGTAAGCTGTCATAGCACTAGTGGGAGTGACTTTTGGCATGCAAATACATTATAATTAGTGTATAATGAGCAGTAAGGACGAGCAGAGGTTGCTTTTGTCACCATCTTGGTTTTGGTAGGTTTTGGCCAGCTTCTTTACCGCATCTTGTTTTATCAGCAGGGTCTTTGTGACCTGTATCTGGAGAAACCTCCTCTGAGATCCAATTCATTGGTTCCTGGGGTAACCAACCTGCCTCCCTGGCAGCCAATGACTCATCCCGTGACTAAGAATGCCAGCCTCCTGGGAATGCAGCCCAGCAGGCCTCAGCCTCATTTTACCCAGTCCCTGTTCAAGATGGAGTCGCTCTGGTTCCAACACCTCTGAGAGCTGCCGGACAATGTGAATGTATTTAATGTCACTGAACTTACAAATGATTAAAATGGTAATTTTATATTATGTACATTTTACTACAGTAAAAAATGTTTTGAAAAAGAAATTATTACTTTTTTTGCTAGGATCTTGTTTCATCTTAACACACACGAGATGCCTTGTCTTAATTTTGTGGACAGGCAAGGCTGAATTTCGTTTCACAGATGGAGGACTGAGATTTGGGGCAGAGGGCAGGAATTAAAACAAGACAAACAAAAGCCTGCTAGGGGCAGTGTCCTTCTGAATCTGATCCCTGTTGTCTTGAGAGCTGTGGTGAGGGAAACTCGCCTTCAGGGTCCTCAGGGTCAAAGCAATTTGTTGCCCTTGAAATAGACAAAGCTCCTAACCTTTCCAGTTTTTTATGAACAGCTCATTCTGATGGGCAGTGACTTTTTCCGACCCTGTTTTTAGGAGCTTACTCCTGGCGGGTTGGTTGTAGGGGCTCTCTTGAGTGCTTCACACACAGCAGTCCTGTTGGGGTGAAGGTCACCATCACTGTGATAATTGTTGCTGTCGTCATTGAAGCCACCCAGCCCTAAAACAGCATGGGCTCTGCCCAGAGCCTCCGTGCTAGAAGCCCACACTTAGAAATAGAGGGCCGAAGACAAAAGAGGACTGCGGGTTCTTGGGCCAAACTTGACCCTCTCAAATCCCCCAACTCAGGGATTTTGTTAGCTGGGGATTGGTGTGCCCGGATTCCAAGACCCACGCGTAAACTCTGTTTATAGGTGGAAGAAGGCCTTTGCCCCAAGGCATCGAGAGATAAAGGTGAGAGGAACAAGGGTACGTGGCGGATTCCACCACAGCCTCCTCTGAGACTCTCTTCACATTGGTTGCAGGAGTAACCAACCCCGATACCTGGCAGCCAATGAGATGCCACATCCCCTCCAGCAGGGGGCGGCCGGCCAGCATCAGTCCTGTCTTCCTAAACCAGCATTGGTGGGAAATGCAGGCACCAGCTCGCTCCCTGCTCCAAAGCCCTGTTTTTCCAATTTGTATTTCACTACTTTCCTGTTGAGCTTGGATTCCAGCCTCAAATTCCGCGATTTGGCCAGCATCCTAATCCCCGAGTGAATCTTGCCAACCACTCTGTAGGGCCTGTGTGCTTCCTCCTGGGTTCTAGGGCGCTGGCAGTGTCCGCTTCACCATGAACAGGCGCCCCAGCCTCCTGAGGCCTTCCTGCCTGACTCTGGGAATGGCCACTGTCCAGAAATCCCCGCGGCCCTCCATGCTTGCTCACTCAGTCAGGCCCTTGTGGGGATATTGCAGAACAAGTCCAAGTTACTATCCCTTTAAATACAAACTTTTCAGTCTAGCTATTACGGGTCCAATCCGGAGTGCTTCTGTGCCCTACTTTACCTGATGTGCCAAGCCATCAGCTTGGCTCTGCCCTCCACCAGGCGGTGCTACTGAAATCTCAGCCAGCCTCAGAGTTGAGTGTCCAGGGCCTTCAAATATCCCCATCCTTGAAAAACTCCAGCGGCATCTTCTACAGGGAGACCAGAAACAGCATCTGACGAGGAGACAGCACTGGCAGTCCCTATACAACTGAATCAGCAGGATGAGGGCCCTTCGTGTTAGGCACCAGCGGAGCTGCATCCCATCCCTCTCTTCCCCTGAGAACAGCTGTGAGAAGCCGCCTATTTTTCATCGTTCTGCAACACCCCTTTCCCTTCCTTGGGATATTTCTCCTCTTTCAGCATTGCCCCATCAGGGTTCCAAAGCCCCGTTTCTCTCCTAATTCTTTCTTTGCTCAAGAAAAGCAGCGTGTCTAATAAACTGAGCTATGTATGATTCACTGCCAGTACAGACTGAAAAACAAAATAAACTCTCATTCACAGTCCTTTGTTGCATAACAATAAGGACACGTTCTGAGAAGTGCATTGTTAGGCAATTGCATCATTGTGCAAACAATATAGAGTGTACTTACACAAACCTAAATGGCACAGCCTACTACACACCCGGGCTGTAGGCTGTGCTCCTAGACTACAAACCTGTACAGTGTGGTACTGAACACTGTAGGCAACTGTAACACAATGGTAAGTATTTGTGTATCTCAACATAGAAAAGACACAGTAAAAATATAGTATGAAAGATTAAAACTGGTACACCTGTCTAGGGCACTTACCATAAGCTTAGAGCTTACAGGACTGGAAGTTGCTCTGAGTGAGTCAGTAAGTGAGTCACGAATAAATATGAAGGCCTAGGACATTACTGTACACTACTGTAGACTTTAAAACCCTGTACACTAAGCCTACATTCAATTTATTTTTAAAAATTTTCTTTCCTTCAATAATACATTAACCTTAGCTTACTGTAACTTTTCTACCTTGTGAATTTTTAAATTTTTTGACTCTTTTAATAACAGCTTAAATACGCAAACACATTGTACAGCTATACAAAAACATTTTCATTCTTCATATCCTTATTTTATAAGCTTTTTTCCTGTTTATGAAATTGTTTATTTTTTACTTTTTAAACTTTTTGTCAAATACTAAGACACAAACACACATTAGCCTAGGCCTGTACAGGGTAAGGATCATCAATATCACTGTCTTCTACTTTCGCATCGTGTCCCACTGGAAGGTCTTCAATGGTAACAACACACATTCTTAGTAAATGCAAATAGTCATGGCTCAAATTGATGTAGTAATGATAGACTATTCAATACGTGGTATTGGACAGCTGTTTATATACTTGTACAAACCTAGTTAGATTCTGTGGTGGTTCAAAAATATATCCTCTAGCCGGGCGCGGTGGCTCAAGCCTGTAATCCCAGCACTTTGGGAGACCGAGACGGGCGGATCATGAGGTCAGGAGATCGAGACCATCCTGGCTAACATGCTGAAACCCCGTCTCTACTAAAAAATACAAAAAACTAGCCGGGCGAGGTGGCGGGCGCCTGTAGTCCCAGCTACCCGTGAGGTTGAGGCAGGAGAATGGCGTAACCCCGGGAGGCGGAGCTTGCAGTGAGCTGAGATCCGGCCACTGCACTCCAGCCTGGGCGACAGAGCGAGACTCCGTCTCAAATAGATATATATATATATATCCTCTAATTATGACCTGCTTCCCTTCAACAGGTGTACCTAATTCCTCTGCCTGGAAAGTGTGCTAGAATTACTGACTTGCTTCTAATGAATAGGATATATTGGGAGTGATGCTTTGTGAGTTCTGAGACTAGTTCATAAAAAGAATAGAACTTATTCCTGAATGTTGCTCTTGGATCGCTTACTTTTTTGGGAACCACCAGCCATGTCATAAGGACACTCAAGCAATCCTGCAGAGAAGCTCATGTGTGGAGAGGCACTTCTTGGAAAGGAGGCCAACTTGCCAGAACCAACTAACTTGTCATGTGAGTGAGTCATTTTGGAAGCAGATCCTCTACCCTCAGTCAGGCCTTCCAATGATTTCAGTGCCCAGCCTTTGAGACTGCCCCAAACACCATGAGTAGAGAGACAAGCCCTTCCCACTGTGTCCACCCTGGCTGAATTAAAAAAACAAGAGAAAATAAATTATTATTAGTGTTTTCAGTCACTAAGTTTTGGACTAATTTGTTATGCAGCAATAGCTAACAACTACAGTCATAACACAAACTAAAATTAATTCTAAAGCACGTTAAAGATTTATATGAAAGCATTCATCTGATGGAGGTATGCAGGAAGTGGCCATAAAAAAATTTAGGGCACCCAAAAGCAACCTGTAGGCTGAGCAGGGTAAGTACATCTGCAAGAGCAGCCAGATGGCTGGTTGATCACTGTGTGTGACCTCTCTACCCACCCATGGTATAGGTCCAGGAATGGAACTGTTTAGCTTCCCTAGGAAACAATGAATGTGGTGCTTGCATTGTGTTGTTGACACCATCACAGAGGGAAATGGAAGCCCCAGTGTCCAGAAGCTAAACAGAAACACACACACACAAAAGACAGAAGGAAAGAAAAAAAGGGCCAAAATATCACACAAGAAGGGGAAATATAGTCATGATACATGCTTAGCTTCAAAAAAGATTTATATAACATCTATATCAAAATCATAATGTAAACACTGTGCAATGATTTTCAACTTTTAGAATCAACCAGAAACAAATAGCAAAATATATCATTCTGCCTGCAGAATCAATTGTAAAAGTTGTAATCCATAACAATGTCAAAGTAAAAGAATAGATAACAAAGGAGAAGAGATGGAAGTTAAAAAGAAATGAAGAAACGTATACAGGGCAAGTTCCTTCATCTTCCAAAGTGAAGAGAAAAATATTGCCTATAGTTGATAAAACAAGAAGTAAAGATATACATGTATACTTTGAATTTACAAAGGTAATTAATAAAAGAAATAAAAGTCTCATATTGGGATGGGAATATGATAAAAAAAAAAAGTGAGGTAAATCCTTATCCATCACTGTAGTACATCACTTGCCATATCTAGTCTTGACATATAAAAAATATTAAGAACAATTTTTTAATGGTATGAAGAAAATGACCAGAAAAACTAAAACCAGAAATAGTTAAAAGGATTGCTTTCAGCAGTGAGTCTAGGATAGAGAGATTTGGGCAAGGTGTCATTATTTCACACTTTAGGAACTTCTATATCATTTTCTTTAACTATTGAATGTATTACTTTAAAAAATCAATAAATATTTTTTAAATTCCAGAATGGTTCTTCCTTTAATATACGTATTATCTTTGTTTTTACAACTAGGATGGCATTTGTATAACATAACTTACACAAACAAGTATTTAATTCTTACAATAATTCTGCCAGGAAAAAATTATTATCTCTCACTAATAAGTGGGAAAAGTGAGCTGAGAAATGCTAATGACTTGCCCAAGATGACTCAATAAGTTATTTCTTTGAGAGTCACAAAATCTTAAAATATTGACTGTGTCTCACAAATGTCTCATGAAGAATCTCACTTTATAGATAAAAATGTAATGTCAACAAAGACGCAAAATTTCCCACTGGGTCACAAGAATTTAAAGAGTGATCATGGTTCCTATTTCTCTGTGGGACATCATGACCATCTATGTATGCGTCGGAAAGCTAGAAGCAGGAGGAACTAGGCAAGAAGCAGTGATCTAACCATAACCCTTTGACATAGGTGTTATTATTAACCACATTCTATACTCAGGGCAATAGTGCCAGAAATAAGCATTGTGTTCATCAAGGTTGCACAGATGGTCAGTGATGGAACTGGAATTTAACTCAAACTCTGGGACACCAGAGACATGCCCTCTATCATTAAGCGGGGAAATGGAAAGAAAAAGGAAAGTCCAACTTACCTGTGAATGGATCACGTGGTGGTTGTAGTGATTCTCTGACTGCAGAGTCTAGGACAATGTTTTTCTCTTCTCAGATTCTTAGTTTTCTTATCTGTAAAAGGAGGAGTTGAGCTAGATTACTTCCCATTTATGCTCGAACTTGTAATGCAGCAATTCAAACAATTCTTAGAAACAGAAACAAGGACCTGGGAGAGCCCTGGCACATTATACGCACTTGGTTATGTTTACTGAATAAATGACTAAATAAAGAAAACAATTTGATAAAATTAGAAATTTCTGAAGACTCCATGAACTGTCAAGTGGCCAGAGATAAGAAAGCATCAAATCCATCTCTCTCTGGATTCATTGACTGTCATTCTTCTCTGAAATAACTTCGATTCACCAGGTTTATGTAGGTTCGATTAAAAACAATAATAACAGCAATAAAAGTCCAGATGTAAAAGTGTGCCCTGCTATCTAGAGAGGGAAGGGATAAGGAAGGCTTTTTTCTGTAAATAACCCTGGGATTTCTTTGCAACAGTCCCTGTCTGGGCACCACATCTCAGGAGTGTGTATTTTAACACCCAACACCTAAGCCAATTGACACATAGCAAGTACTTGGTAAGAAATATTATCCAAATCACCAGCAGCTTATGTGTTTCTCCCCCTTCTTACATATGTCACCTAGAACTTTCTTCCAAAATCAATTAAGCTTTGAAATACAAAGCTGGGCAGAGAAACTATGATCAGATCTCAATAACTAGATTGTATTTATCCAAAATCTTTGGTTGCGAGTATCAGAAATAAACTGAGCTCGAGTGATCACAAAGAGTTTGTCTGATATTCTAAAATCAATCATTGGAATTCTCAATATTAACAGACTGTAAAGGAGAAATCACATGGTCAGGTCAGAAGACACAGAAAAAGCCTCTGATAACACCCAACATCCGTTCCTGATTAAAAAAAAAAAAAGATCTCAGTTAACTAACAACAGAGGAGACCTTCCTCAACCTGATAAAGGACATCTATGAAAAAACCTACAGATAACATCATACTTAATGGTGAAAGACTGAAATGCTTTTCCCCTAAAATCAGGAACAAGGCAAGGGTATTGACTCTCACCATCTCTTTTCAACACTGTACAAGAAATTCTAGCTGATGTAGTCAGGCAAGAAAAATAAGTAAAAGGAATCCAGATTGGAAAGGAAGAAGTAAAATTGCCTTTATTCACAGACACCATGATTATCTTCATAGGAAATCCACACAAAAATTTACTAATAGTAAGTTCAGCAAGACTGTAGGATATAAGATCAATATACAAATTTCAATTGTATTTCTATATACTAGCAATGAATAAACATCAGAATTTAAAAACAATATTAACAATAGCATAAAATAGCATAAAAACAATAGCATAAAATACTTAGGGATAAGTCTGACAAAAGATGTGAAAGACCTGGATATTGAAAACTGTAAAATATTGCAGAGAAAAGTTAAAGAAAGAAATAAAATTAGGCATACTTAACCAGGTAACCCTGGGGCAAGTTTTCTTCCTCCCTATTCAACTGCAGCTGATGCACTCCTGAAAATAACACCTCCTGGCTGGAGGCCAACCAACAGAAAACCAGCACACTAAACAAAAATATAACCAAGGACCCTCAGAGTCCACTTCACTCCCCTGCTCCCTCCACCGGAACAGGTGCTGGTATCCACAACTGAAAGACCTGAAGACAGATCACATCATAGGATTCTTTGCAGACACTCCCTAGTACCAGCCCAGAGACTGGTAGCTCCACTGAATGTTACACTCGGAAGAGCAAAAACAATCACCGCACTTCGGCTCCCAGGAAGCCCTATTCCTAGGGGAAGAGGGAGAAAACCACATAAAGGGAGCACCTAGGGGGACAAAAGAATCTGAACAGCAGCCCTTGAGTCCCAGATCTTCCCTCTGACATAGTCTACCCAAATGAGACGAAACCAGAAAAACAATTCTGGTAATATGACAAAACAAGGTTCTTTAGCAGCCCCCAAAAAATCGCACCAGCTCACCAACAATGGATCCAAACCAAGATGAAACTTCTAAATTGCCAGAAAAAGATTCAGAAGGTTAAGCATTAAGCTAATTAAAGAGGCACCACAGGGGACAGAGACAGAAAGAGAGACAGAAAGAGAGAGAGAGAATTCTCGCTAAATCGTTCTATGAAATCAGTATAACCCTAATACCAAAACCAGAGAAGGACGTAACAAAAAAAGAAAACTATATACCAACATCCCTGATGAACATAGATGCAAAAATCCTCAGCAAAATACTAACTAACCAAACACAACAGCATATCAAAAAGATAATCCACCATGATCAAATGGGTTTCATACCAGGGATGCAAAGGTGGCTTAACACCTGCAGGTCAATAAATGTGATACACCACATAAACAGAATTAAAAACAAAAATCAAATGATCATCTCAATAGATGCAGAAAAAGCATTTTACAAGATCCAGCATCTCTTTATGGTTAAAACTCTCAGCAAAATTGGCATAGAAGGGACATACCTTAAGGTAATAAAAACTATCTATGACAAACCCACCGACAACATTATACTGAGTGGGGAAAACTTGAAAGCATTCCCCCTGAGAACAAGAACAAGACAAGGATGCCCACTTTCATCAGTCCTATTCAACACAGCACTGGAAGTCCTAGCCAGAGCAATCAGACAAGAGGAAGAAATCGAGCACATCCAAATTGGTAAAGAGGATGTCAAACTCTCACTCTTTGCTGATATGATCGTATACCTAGAAAACCCTAAAGACTCATCCAAGAAACTCCTAGAACTGGTAAATGCATTCAGTAAAGTTTCAGGACACAAAATTAATGTACACAAATCAGTAGCTCTGCTATACACAAACAGCAGCCAAGCTGAGAATTAAATCAAGAACTCAACCCCCTTTACAATAGCTGCAAAACAATAAAATACTTAGGAATATACCTAACCAAGTATGTGAAAGACCTCTACAAGGAAAACTACAAAACACTGCTGAAAGAAATCATAGATGACACTAACAAATGGAAATACATCCCATGCTCATGGATGGATAGAATCAATATTGTGAAAAAGGCCATACTGCCAAAAGCAATCTACAAATTCAATGCAATTCCCATCAAAATACCATGATCATTCTTCATAGAACTAGAAAAACAATCCTAAAATTCACAAGGAACCAAAAAAGAGCCTGCATAGCCAAAGCAAGACTAAGCAAATTTGAAGGCATCACATTACCTGACTTCAAACTATACTATAAGGCCATAGTCACCAAAATAGCATGGTACTGGTATAAAAATAGGCACACAGACCTATGGAACAGAATAGAGGACCCAAAAATAAAGCCAAATACTTACAGCCAACTGATCTTTGGCAAAACAAACAAAAGCATAAAATGGGGAAAGGACACCCTATTCAAAAAATGGTCCTGGGGGAATTGGGCAGTCACATGTAGAAGAATGAAACTAGATCTTCATCTCTCACCTAATAACAAAAATCAACTCAAGATGGATCAAAGGCTTAAATCTAAGACCTGAAACCATAAAATTCTAGAAGATTACATTGGAAAATGTTTCTAGACATTGTCTTAGGCAAATACTACATGCCCAAGAACCCAAAAGCAAATGCAACAAAAACAAAGACAAATATATGGGACTTAATTAAACTAAAAAGCTTCTGCACAGCAAAAGAAATAATCCACAGACTTAACAGACAACCCACAGGGTGGGAGATAATCTTCAGTATCTATACATCTGACAAAGGACTAATATCCAGAATCTACAAAGAACTCTGACAAATCAGCAAGAATAAAACAATCCCATCAAAAAGTGGGCTAAGGACTTGATAGATAAATTCTCAAAAGAAGATATACAAATGGCCAACAAGCATATGGAAAAATGGTCAACATCACTGATTATCACGGAAATGCAAATCAAAACCACAATGTGATACCATCTTGCTCCTGCAAGAATGGCCATAATCAAAAAATCAAAAAATAATAGATGGTATGGATGTGGTAAAAAGGAAACACTTTTACACTGTTGGTGGGAATGTAAACTAGTATAACCAGTGTGAAAATCAGTGTGGAGATTCCTTAAAGAACTAAAAGTAGATCTATAATTTGATCCAGCAATCCCACTCCTGGGTATTTACCCAGAGGAAAAGAAGTCATTATACTAAAAAGATACTTGCATATACATGTTTATAGCAGAACAATTTGCAATTGCAAAAACATGGAACCAGCCCAAATGCCCATTTGTTGAGGGAAGTCAGGGACTCCGAATGGAGGGACCAGCTGAAGCCATGGCAGAAGAATATAAATTGTGAAGATTTCATGGACATTTATTAGTTCCCCAAATTAATACTTTTATAATTTCTTACACCTGCCTTTACTGCAATCTCTGAACATAAATTGTGAAGATTTCATGGACACTTATCACTTCCCCAATCAATACCCTTGTGATTTCCTATGCCTGTTTTTACTTTAATCTCTTAATCCCGTCATCTT
>NW_016813269.1:525249-527857 GCF_001698545.2 Rhinopithecus bieti
GAGCTGGTACTATTCCTTTTGAAACTATTTTAAACAATAGCAAAGGAGGGAATCCTCCCTAACTCATTTTATGAGGCCAGCATCATCCTGATACCAAAACCTGGCAGAGACACAACAAAAAGAGAAAATTTCAGGTCAATATCCCTGATGCACATCAATGCGAAAATCCTCAGTAAAATACTGGCAAACCGAATCCAGCAGCACATCAAAAAGCTTATTCACCACAATCAAGTCGGCTTCATCCCTGGGATGCAAGGCTGGTTCAACATACACAAATCAATAAATGTAATCCATCACATAAACAGAACCAATGACAAAAACCACATGATTATCTCAATAGATGCAGAAAAGGCCTTTGACAAAATTCAACATGCCTTCACGCTAAAAACTCATAATAAACTAGGTATTGATGGAACATATCTCAAAATAATAAGAGCTGTTTATGACAAATCCACAGCCAATATCATACTGAATGGGCAAAAACTGGAAGCATTCCCTTCGAAAACTGGCACAAGACAAGGATGCCCTCTCTCATCACTCCTATTCAACATAGTATTGGAAGTTCTGGCCAGGGCAATAAGGCAAGAGAAATAAATAAAGGGTATTCAAAGGGGAAGAGAGGAAGTCAAATTGTCTCTGTTTGCAGATGACATGATTGTATATTTATAGAACCCCATCATCTCAGCCTAAAATCTCCTTAAGCTGATAAGCAACTTCAGCAAAGTCTCAGGATACAAAATCAATATGCAAAAATCATAAGCATTCCTATACACCAATAGTAGACCAACAGAGAGTCAAATCATGACTGAACTCCCATTCACAATTGCTACAAAGAGAATAAAATACCTAGAAATACAACTTAAAAGGGATGTGAAGGATGTTTTCAAGGGGAACTACAAACCACTGCTCAAGGAAATAAGAGAGGACAAACAAATGGAAAAACATTCCATGCTCATGGATAGGAAGAATCAATATCGTGAAAATGGCCATACTGCCCAAAGTAATTTATAGATTCAATGCTATCCCTATCAAACTACCACTGACTTTCTTCACAGAATTAGAAAGAACTACTTTAAATTTCATATGGAACTAAAAAAGACCCTGCATAGCCAAGACAATCCTAAGCAAAAAGTGCAAAGCTGGAGGCATCACACTACCTGACTTCAAACTATACTACAAGGCTAGAGTAACCAAAACAGTGTGGTACTGGTACCAAAACAGATATATAGACCAATGGAAAAGAATGGAAGTCTCAGAAATAACACCACATATCTACAACTATCTGATCTTTGACAAACCTCACAAAAACAAGACATGGGGAAAGGATTCCCTATTTAATAAATGGTGTTGGGAAAACCGGCCAGCCATATGCAGAAAACTGAAATTGGATCCCTTCCTTACACCTTATACAAATATTAACTCAAGATGGATTAAAGACTTAAACGTAAGACCTAAAACCATAAAAACCCTAGAAGAAAACCTAGGCACTACCATTCAGGGCACAGGCACGGGCAAATACTTTAGTGTATTTATTTAGTGTATTTAGTGTTTAGTGTTAGACTAAAACACCAAAAGCAATGGCAACAAAAGCCAAAATTGACAAATGGGATATAATTAACCTAAAATGCTTCTGCACAGCAAAAGAAACTACCATCAGAGTGAACAGGCAACGTACAGCATGGGAGAAAATGTTTGCAATCTATTCATCTGACAAAGGGTTAATATCCAGAATCTACAAAGAACTTAAACAATTTTGCAAGAAAAAAACCAAACAACCCCATCAAAAAGTAGGCAAAGGATATGAACAGATGCTTCTCAAAAGAAGACATCTATGCAGTCAACAAACATATGAAAAAAGCTCACCATCACTGATCATTAGAGAAATGCAAATCAAAACCACAATGAGATACCATCTCACACCAGTTAGAATGGCGATCATTAAAAAGTCAAGAAACAATAGATCCTGGAAAGGATATGGAGAAATAGGAATGCTTTTACACTGTTGGTAGGAGTGTAAATTAGTTCAACTGTTGTGGAAGACTGTGGTGATTCCTCAAGGATCTAGAACCAGAAATACCATTTGACCCAGCAATCCCATTACTGAGTATATACCCAAAGGATTATAAATCATTCTACTATAAAGACACATGCACACATATGTTTATTGTGGCACTGTTCAAAGCAAAAGTCTTGGAACCCACCCAAATACCCATCAATGATAGATTGGATAAAGAAGATGTGGCACGTATACATCATGAAATGCTATGCAGCCATAAAAAAGGATGAATTCATGTCCTTTTCAGGGACATGGATGAAGCTGGAAACCATCATTCTCAGCAAACTAACTCAGGAACAGAAAACCAAACACTGCATGTTCTCACCCATAAGTGGGAGTTGAACAATGAGAACACATGGAAACAGGGAGGGGAACATCACACACGGGGGCCTGTCAGGGGTTAGGGGCTGGGGGAGGGATAGCTTTAGGAGAAATACCTAATGTAGATGATGGGTTGATGCGTACAGCAAACCACAATGGTACATGTATACCTATGTAACAAACCTACGCGTTCTGCACATGTATCCCAGAACTGATAGTAAAAAAAAAAAA
>NW_016813269.1:529327-579635 GCF_001698545.2 Rhinopithecus bieti
ACCAAACACTGCATGTTCTCACCCATAAGTGGGAGTTGAACAATGAGAACACATGGAAACAGGGAGGGGAACATCACACACGGGGGCCTGTCAGGGGTTAGGGGCTGGGGGAGGGATAGCTTTAGGAGAAATACCTAATGTAGATGATGGGTTGATGCGTACAGCAAACCACAATGGTACATGTATACCTATGTAACAAACCTACGCGTTCTGCACATGTATCCCAGAACTGATAGTAAAAAAAAAAAAATAAAATTAAAAAGAAAATGTGATATATATATATACACACCATGGAATACTGCTCAACCATAAAAAGGAAGAAAATAATGGCATTTGAAGCAACCTGTATGGAATTGGAGACCATTATTCTAAGTGAAGTAACTCAGGAATGGAAAACCAAACATTGTATGTTCTCACTCATAAGTGAGAGCTAAGCTATGAGGATGCAAAGGCATAAGAATGATACAATGGACTGTGAGGACTTTGGGGAAAGGGTGGGAGGGGGCTGAGGGGTAAAAGACTACACATTGAGTACAGCCTACACTGCTCAGGTGATGGGTGTACCAAAATTTCAGAAATCACCACTACAGAACTTATTCATGTAACCAAACACTACCTGTTTCCCCAAAACCTATTGAAATACAAATAAATTTAATTTTTTAAAAAAGAGAATGCAAACACAAGCCACAGACTGGGAGAAAATTATTTTTAAAAAAGAAAGGAAGAAAATTAAACATAGAATTACCCAACATACAGAAGAGAGGTTATCAAGTGTTGAGGAGAGAGGAGAATGGAGAGTTATTGCTTAAAGGGTATGGAGTTTCTCTTTAGGATGATGAAAAAGTTTTGGAAATAGTGGTGATTCCTGCACAGTAATGTGAATGTACTTAATGCTACTAAACTGTACACTTAAAAATGGCTAAAATGGTAAATTTCACGATAGGTGTATTTTACCACAATAAAACACACACACACAACAAACACATAAGGAAACACATAGTCCAACTTTTTAAAAAGGGCAGAGATTCAAATATGCATATAACTGAAAAAGATATATAGATGGAAAATAAATTCTGAACAGGTGCTCAATATCATTAACTAGTCTTTAGTGAAATGCAAATTTAAAACCCCAATAAACTAACCACACCAAGTGTTGGTGAGAATGTGAAGGAATTGGAACTTTTTATACATTACTGGTGAGAACATAAAATGGTACAACTTTGGAAAACATTTTGGCAGCTTCTTAAAGAGTTAAACATCCACCTACCCAGCCATTCCACTCTTAAGTGTGAAAGCATGTATCTATACAAAGACTTGTACATGAATGATTATGACAGTTTTATTTGTAATATCACCAAGTGCAAGCAACCAAATGCTCAACAGGTAAATAGACAAGCAGACTGTAGAATACAGAATATACAATGGACTAAACAATAATGAACTAGGTATACCTGTAACAATATAAATGAATCTCAGAATAACTGTTGAGTAGGGGAAGCCAGATTCAAGGAAAGAACAGATGTTCTTTTTTATGGCTGCATAGTATTCCATGGTGTATAGGCACCACATTTTCTTTATCCAATCCACTGCTGATGGGCATCTAGGTTGATTCCATGTCTTTGCTATTGTAAATAACGCTGTGATGAACATATGGGTGCACGTGTCTTTTTGATAAAATGACTTACTTGCCTTTGGGTGTATACCCAGTAATGGGATTGCTGGGTCAAATAGTAGTTCTAAGTGCTTTGAGAAATCTGCAAACTGCTTTTCACAGTGGCTTAACTAGTTTTTATTCCCACCAACAGTGTATAAGGGTTCCCTCTTCTCCACAGCCTCACCAGCATTTGTTGTTTTTTGACTTTTTCATAATCGCCATTCTGACTGGTGTGAGACATTATCTCATTGTGGTCATGTCCTTCACAGCAACATGGATGGCAGCCATTGTCCTAAGGAATTAACCCAAGAATGGGTAACCAAATAATGCATGTTCTCACTTATAAGTGGGACCTAAACATTGAATAAACATAGTCATAAAGATGGGAACAGCAGACACTGGGGATGATTAGGGAAGGAGGGACGGAGGGAGCGGAACAGAACGTGGGCTGAAAAACTACTACTCACTGCCTGACTGACTGGATCATCTGTACCCCAACCCTCAGCACCATGCAATATATTCATGAAACAAACCTACACATGTACCCTTTAATCTAAAATAAAAGTTGAAATTATTTTTTTAAAAAAGAGCACACGGTATATTATTCCATTTACATAAAATTTTAGAAAACGCAAATGAATGTGTTGACAAATCAGTGGTTGCCTGGAGAAGGGGGCATGCAGAGAGGTACATGGGGAATAAATTATAAAGGGACTGGAGGAAATGTTTGGAGGTGATCGGTGTGTTCGCTATGTTGATTGTGGTGATGATTTCATGGACGTATACATCTGTAGAAACATGGGTGTATACATATGTTAACCTATATTCTCAAATTGTCCGCTCTAAGTATGAGCAGTGGGGGTTAAGAGGAAAATAATAGTAGAGAACAAAAGCAGAGCTTGGCAAGGCTCTCTGCTGACACCGTGCAGAGTGCGATGAAATCAGATCTGTCCAACTAAGATCTTGTGGAGGGGTGGGCGGGGGGGTGGAAGGTGGAGGCAGGAAGGGAGAGAAAACAGAGGGCGGGAAGAAGGGAAGGAAGTGAAGAAGGGAAGGAGTGACGGAAAGAAAGACAGCGAAGAGAGGAGAAAGGTTAAGTGCATTCCGTGGAAATTACTCGCAGCTCCCCTCGGCAGAAAGACCTTGGCTGCGAGCCAGCCGACGCCTAGGCCATCTAAGGGTGAAGTTACATGGTTATCAAATTCCCCTTGCCTGGAACCCCTGGCAAGAAGTTATTGCCAAAACAGAAGGAGGGGTGCGAGGAGGGGGGGAATCAAACCTTTCGTCTCTCGTTTTTCCCTAGGACCTGGTCTCATGCTTTCCCCCCTCATTTCTCTCAGGGCACCCCTCCGACCCCCGCTGCGGAGGGGTTTCCCGCGGGAGTTGGACGAAGCGTGGGACGATGACAGGCGCCTGGCACTGGGGTTTCAGAGTCGCGAATAGGCCCTACAGGCCGGGATGGAACGCCAGTCCCCACTCGAAGCCACTTCCATAGAGCCCGGGCCAGGTGTGCAGCGTCCCTCGCCTTCACCTCGGCTTCTTCCCTTCCCCTCGCGGCCCCGCGCGCCCTGGAGACAGCGCGCCAGCGCCCTCTGCCCCGAACCCGGGCAGCCGGGCCAGGGGCGGCGGCGGCGGCGTCTCCACCGAGGGAAGGTCGTCCCGACGCGCTCCGACCTCTCCAAACAGCCTCGCAGCTTTCCTGTCCTGTCCACGGCCGAGGCCGCGGCTGTTGGGGTGGCCTGGAGGGGTTCAGGGCCGGGCAGGGGGCGGCAGGACTTGAACTGGCGCCTGCTTTCGCGGAGGCATCGTATCAGTGGAGCTCACCCCTTTCTCGGGGAAGATTTTTATCATTGATAAAACGGAGTCCCCAAAGCGAAGGTCTAACGGGCGGCCAAACGCACCCCGAGGGCCTTCAGGTGGATACACTGGGCCTCCGCACTCCTAGCGGCAAGGGAAGAGGGGCGGAGGGAGGGAGGGCGGAGTGGGCGGCGGGGGAACCTGGCTGAAGAGGGTGGGCCAGACAGAAGGGAAGGAGGGGCGTCGGGAGGTGGGGGGAGGGGCGGTGGAGACCACGGTGGGGTGGGGACCGGATGGCTAAGAAGAGCGGGGAGAATGGGGACCCTGTGGCCACTCCAGAAGGACCTACTGGGTCTCCTTTCCTGCCCTCGCTCACCCTTGCCATCTGTCTCCCATTCACTCTGGTTTGGTCTGGTGATTCTCTGTCTGTCTCTGTCTCTGTCTCTCCCTGCCCCCTCCTTCCCCCGCCCAAACCTAGGCTGCTGCACGAGCTTTACACCTAGGTGCCCAAGCCGGCGCAGTCATGGTGCCTGCAGAGGCTGAACTAGCCCCTGCAGTAACCCCGAGCCAGGCATTTTCCTGAGCACTCTCATCGGAATGACCACATTTGGTCACTCTGTTCTTGGATGTCCCTCTTGTGCCGGAAGCACGCAATTTGACTTGATTTATTGACTTGCTCCCGATTATTTTTTTTAGTTTTAAGAGATAGGTATAATGAGATGGTTGTCATGGCCCATTTAATAGAATCAGGGACCAAAAAACACCCATCATTCAACTTCCCATCTATTTTGTCACACTAGCAGGGTTTCTTTGCTGGGTGGGGAAAGAAGCTGACTCATCCTTACCGCCCCCCTAATTCCTTTAACCACTGATTTCTTTACTGTCTCCATAGCTTTGCCTTTTCCAGAATCTCCTATAGTTGGAATCATACAGCATGTAGTTTTAAGATTGGCTTCTGTTATTTAATAATATGCGTTTAAGATTCCTCCATGTCTTTTCATGGCTTGATCCTCATTTCTTTTTCGATCGCCCCTCCCCCCACCTCCAGACGCCCCTCCTTCCCTTCTCACCCACCCCTTCTGCCAGGTTCCCCCGCCACCCACTCCGCGGCAGTACTAATATTCTGTTGTCTGGGATGTACCATATCCATGTGTGGCTTTTTGTGTGGACATAAGTTTCAACTCATTTGGGTAATATCAAGGAATATGATGGCTGTATCGTATGCTAAGAGTGTATTTTGTTTTGTAAGAAACTTCCAAACTGTCTTCCAGTATAGCTACACCATTTTGCGTTCCCATGCAATGAATGAGAGTTCCTGTTGCTCTATATCCTTACAAGCATTTGAAATTGCCAGCGTTCTAGATTTTGGCCATTCTAATAGGTATGTAGTGGCATCTAATTATTTTAATTTGCCATTTTCTAATGATATATGATGTTGAGCATTTATTTGCCATCTGTATATTTTCCTTGTTCTGTTCAGATATTTTGTCTATTTTTAAATTGTGTTGTTATTGAGTGTTTTTTGTTTTGTTTTGTTTTGTTTTGTTTTGTTTTGAGACAGGATCTCATTCTGTCACCCAGGCTGGAGTGCAATGGCACGATCATGGCTCACTGCATCCTCGACCTCCTGGGCTCAGATGATCCTCCCACCTCAGCCTCCTGAGACTACAGGCATGTGCCACCGTGCCTGGCTCATTTTTTGTAGGAGGAGGGGATTTGCCATGTTGCCCAGACTGGTCGCAAACTCCTGGACTCAAGCAACCCACTTGCCTTGGCCTCCCAGAGTGCTGGGATTATAGGTGTGAGCCATGGTTCCTGGCCTCTTGTTGAGTTTTAGAGTTCTTTCTACATATTGGATAACAGTCCTCTATCAGATATATCTTTTACAAACATTTTCTCCCAGTCTGTAATTTGTCTTCTCATTTTCTTGACAGTGTCTTTCTCAGAGTAGAAGTTTTTAATTTGAATAAAGTCCAGCTTATCAATTATTTCTTTGAAGGATTGTATCTTGGGTGTTGTATCTAAAAAGTCATCTTTAAGCTCAAGGTTGTCTAGACCTTCTCTTATGTTATCTACTAGGAGCTGTATATTTTTGTGTTTTATGATTAGGTCTATGATCAATTTTGAGTTAATTTTTGTGAAGGGTGTAAGGTCTGTGTCTAGACTCATTATTTAGCATGTGGATATCTAGTTGTCCCAGCACAATTTTTGAAGAAAAACTGTCTTTTCGCCATTGTATTGCCTTTGCTCCTTTGTCAAAGATAAGTTGACTATATTAGTGTGGGTCTATTTCTGGGCTCTGTATCGTTCCATTAATCTGTTTGTCTATTTCACCAATACCACACTGTCTTGAGTATTGTACCTTTATAGTAAGTCTTGAGGCTGGGTAGTGTCAATCATCTGACTTTGTTCTCCTTCAGTATTTTTATGGCTACTGTGGGTCCTTTGCTTCCCATATAAACTTTAGAATCAGTTTGTCAATATCCACAAAATAACTTGCTGAGATTTATTTGGGATTGTGTTGAGTCTGTAGATTGAGTTGGGAAGAACTGACATCTTGACAATAATGCATCTTCCTATCTGTGAACATGGAATATCTGTCCATATATTTAGTACTTTGATTTATTTCATCAGAGTTTTGTACTTTTCCTCATATATCTATATGTATATATATATATACATATTTTGTTAGATTTAAACCTAAGTGTTTCATTTTGTGGGGGTGCTAAATGGTATGTGTTTTTAACATCAAATTCCACTTGTTCATTACTGGTATATAAGAAAATGATAGACTTTTGTATATTAACCTTATATATTGTAAACTTGCTATAATCACTTCTTATAGGGTTTTTTTTTTTTTTTTTTTTTTTTTTTTTTTTTTTTTTTTGGTCAATTCTTTCAGATTTTCTCCATAGAGGATCATGTCATCTGAGGGCAAAGACAGTTTCTTTCTTTCTTCCCAATCCAATTATCTTTTATTTCCTTTTCTTGTCTTATTTCATCAGCTAGGACTTCCAGTGTGATGTTGATTAGCAGTTGTGAGAGGGGACATCCTTGACTTTTTCCTGATCTTAGCAGGAAAACTTCTAATTTCTCACCATTGAGTATAATTTTACCTGCAGGATTTATTTTTTTGTATGTGGATGTCCTTTATCAAGTTAAAGAAGTTCTCCTTTCTTCCTAGTTTGCTGAGAATTCAGGATAATTTGATTGGGGTATAATTACAAGCAGTAAAATGAACACATCTGAAGTGTTCATTTGAACATTTAGAGAGTGGTATTCACTCAGGTAACCACAGCTCCAAATAAGACATAGAACATTTCTGTTACCTAAAAAGTTTCATAATTTCCCAGTCAATTCTCCCCACCCCAAATAAAACCACTTTCTAATTGCTATAATCTAAGATATTTTTCCCTGTTTTTGGACATCATACAAATGATTCCATGCAATATGTATCTTCTCTGACATCTTTTAGCCAACATGATATTTTGGAGATTCATGCATGTTGTATCATGTATCACTACTTTATTCTTTTATATTACAGAGTAGATTCCATTGTATAAATATAGTTTTATTTATCAGTTCTCCTTGATGGACATTTGAAAATCTATTCACTATTTGGCTATTATAATGGTGTCTTTTGATGAGCAGATACTTTTTAATTTAACATTTTACTTCCTAGTTAGTGCTTTTTGCATCCAATCTAAAAAATCCTTTATCTACATCAAAGTCTCAAACACATGTTCCTATTGTAGTTTTATTGCTTTAGCTTTTACATTCAGATCTGTGATCCATTTCAAATTAATTTTTGCCTCTGGCATGAGTAAAGGTTAAGGTTCACAGCAACTTCTGTCTCCCTGGCTCAAGCAATCCTCCAGCCTCAGCATCCTGAGTAGCTGGGACTACAGGCATGTACCTCCATGTTTACTATTTTTTTTTTTTTTTTGTATTTTTGGTAGAGGTGGGGTTACACCATATTGCCCAGACTGGTCTTGAACACCTGAGCTCAAGCCATCCACCCACCTCGGCCTCCCAAAGTGCTGGGATTACAGGCGTGAGCCTCCGTGCCTGGCCTATTTCATAGATTCTAAGATGCATTTTTTTTTTTCACATTTTAGCATCTCTGAGTTTGGGGTGCATCTTAACGTCATTGTCCACAAACAGACCTGGGCTGTCATTTTCCCTGTGTCTGCACGAACTTGGTAGTTACACCCGTGACTTGACTGGGTGACCTCAACCTTTGATGTTTCAATCAATGAACCATTCAGGGATCACTGAGATCATTTGCGTCTTGCTTATTTTCCTGAACATCTTTTGTTGACGTCTTCTATTAAAATCAAGAAAGTTCCAGGATCAAACTCCCAGATGTCAACAGCTTGGAAGGGTTCCACACACTTTTAAGACATTTTCTGGCCAGGCATGGTGGTTCACGCCAATAATCCCACCACTTTGGGAGGCTGAGGTGGGCAGATAGCTTGAGGTCAGGAATTCAAGACCAGCCTGGGCAACATGGTGAAAGCCTGTCTGTATGGGAAATACAAAAATTAGGCAGGCGAGGTGGTGTGCACCTATAATTCCAGCTACTCGGGAGGCTGAGGTTGGAGGATCACTTCAGCCAAGGAGGTCAAGACTGCAGTGAGCTGTGATTGTACCACTGCACTTTAGCCTAGCTGACAGAGTGAGATCCTGTCTCTGGGGGTTAGGGCTTCAATGTATAGATTTGGAGAGAACAAAATTCATCCCACAAGATGATAGAGACAAAAACAAACCAAAAGAAAAATCCCAGCACTTTGGGAGGCTGAGGCAGGCAGATCACCTGAGGTCAGGAGTTCAAGACCAGCCTGGTCAACACGACGAAGCCCCATCTCTACTAAAAATACAAAATTTAGCCGGGCGTGGTGGTGTGCCCCTGTAATTCCAGCTTACCCAGTAGGCTGAGGCAGGAGAATCGCTGAAACGTGGGAGGCAGAGGCTGCAGTGAGCCAAGATCACGCCATTGCACTCCAGCCTGAGTGACAGAGCAAGACTCCATCTCAAAAAAAAAAAAAAAAAATGCAACCGAAGGAAACATACTGTGCAGAAATATTTTGAAGAAAACTTCAAAAAAATGTTATTAGTCTTAGAGATATGAGAAGATATCACATCCATTAAACAAGAATAATATACCAAAAAAATATTCAAAGAATGAAAAGGGCTCTTAAAAGTTCAAAACATGGCTGGGCAGAGTGGTCACATCTGTAATCCCAGCACTTCAAGAGGCTGAGGCAGACAGATCACCTGAGGTCAGGAGTTTGAGACAAGGCTGGCCAACAGGGTGAGACCCCATCTCTACTAAAAATACAAAAAATTAGCTGGGGATGGTGGCATGAGCCTGTAATCTCAGCTACTTGGGAGGCTGAGGCAGGAGAATCGCTTGAAACCAGTAGGCGGAGTACAGTGAGCCAAGAAAAGAAAAAGAAAGAAATTCGTGAGAGCTGAGCATAAGCCACACTAAATGCACACTCAGGAAATATTAATACGTATCAGTCATGTTTTGAGGACGTATGTTCACAAATACAAAACCTCTGGGGAGGCTGAGGCAGGTGGATCACAAGGTTGGGAGTTCAAGACCAGCCTGGCCAACACAGTGAAACCCCATCTCTACTAAAAATACAAAAATCAGCTGAGCGTGGTGGCGGGCACCTGTAGTCCCAGCTACTTGGGAGGCTGAGGTGGGAGAATTGCTTGAACTCGGGAGGCAGAGGTTACAGTGAGCCAAGATTGCACCACCATACTCCAGCCTGGGTGACAGAGTGAGACTCTGCCTTTTCTATCTTAGAAATCCCTGGAGTCTGCCTTTGCTTGAGAAATTAGTTTATCCAGCTATACTTGATGGAAAACCCAGTGCTTCAGCAACAGAAAGAACTTTGTGGTGTAAGCCATTCTAGAATAAGTAGACAGGCTGGAGGTCTCTTCTGTGGAATGCCAGTTAGCTGTATCCTACAGACAGACCTCAAACAAAGACTCCATCCCAGGGACACAATGGCTCTGCCGAAGCTATGACTCTGGAATCAGGACACATTGGTTTTTCTATCTGGACATATTTCTCTAAGTAAACAAGTTGCTCTTCCTTAAAGTAGTTGTTGTGTTGCTGTATTCCCATCACATTCCCAGGGGTGTGAAACAGTAGACTCTCCAATCTACTAGAGATGGGGCCATTTTCTCAGCAACACTTGCTTATTATATCCTGTTAAAAAATCTTTATTAAAGTATAACCTGCATATAGAAAAATGGGCAAAACATAAATGTATAACTCCATGAATAATTATGAAATGAAAACCTATATAGTCAATATACATATTTTTAAAAATACAACATTGTGGCCGGGCACAGTGGTTTACATCTGTAATCCCAGCACTTTGGGAGGCCAAGGGGGGGCGGATCACTTAAGGTCAGAAGTTCGAGACCAGCCTGCCCAACATGGAGAAACCCCATCTCTACTAAAAATACAAAATTAGCTGACATGGTGGTGCATGCTTGTAATTCCAGCTACTCAGGAGGCTGAGGCAGGAGAATCGCTTGAACCCGGGAGGCGGAGGTTGCAGTGAGCCAAGATTGTGCCATCATGCTCCAGCCTGGGGTATAAGAGTGAAACTCTGTCTCAAAAAAAACAGATACATTGCCATCACACCAAAAGCCCCAAACAGTATCAGCTACCACTGCTATCATTACTTAAACATTGTGGTTTAATTCAGTCAATTATTGAACTTTGAAGTGTACATTTTGATTTTTTAGTATATTCACAAGATTTTGCAGCCATCACTATAATTTAATTTTAGAGAATTTTTGTCCTCTGTCAAATAACCCCTCATACCCATTGACAGTCACTTCATACTCCCCACATCCTGTCCCCAACCTAAAGACCTACATTTTGTCTCCATAGATTTGCCTCTTCTGGACCCTTTACATAAATGTAATGAGTCTTTTGTGACCAGCCTCTTTAACATAGCATAATGCTTTAAGGTTCATCCATGTTGTCAAATGTATGGATATGTCATATCTTTTTATCGCCAAATAACAGTCCATTGTGTGGCTGTACCAATATTTTATGTATTCATTCCTCAGCTGAGAGACATTTGGGTGATTTTCATTTTCTTGCTATTAACAATAATGCTGCTCTGAACATTTGTGTACAATAAAAATAAATAGCATCCTACAATTAGTATGGAAACAACAGAAATTTATTTCTCATAATTCTGGAGTCTGAGAAGTTCCATATCAAGGATCTGATAGATTCAATGTCCGGTAAGGAAATGCTTCATAAATGGTGCTTTCTTGCTGTGTCTTCATGGTGGAAGGGGCAAGGTCTTTCTAGGGCCTTATTTATTTATTTATTTATTCATTCATTCATTCATTCATTTATATTTTTGGAGATGAGGTCTTGCTCTGTCATGCAGGCTGGAGTGCAGTGGCACAATCATTGCTCACTGCAGTAGCCTTGACCTTCTGGCCTCAAGTGATCCTCCTACCTCAGCCTTCTGAGGGGCTTGGACTGCAGGCGTTTTCCACCACACCCGGCTAAACTGGGGCCTCTTTTATAAGGACACTTATCCCATTCATGAGTGCTCCATCCTTCTGACCTAATCACCTCCTAAAGGCCCACTTCTTAATATTATCACTTTGATGATTAGGTTCCAAGATACGAATTTTGGAGGAACACAAACATTTAGACCATAGCCCTTGCTTAATGCACTGTGGACAGGAATATACTCTGTCCCATTACAAAGAATCTAGTGAAGCTTTCTTTCTGGCCCAGCAGATGGTCAGTTTAGATTCATGTTCCATGTGTACTTGACAAGAATGTGAAATATATCGCAGCTTCATAACATGTTTTCTATGTGTTAATTAGGTCAACTCTTGTTGATGTTGTTGGTAACTCTTCTCTATCCTTATTGGCTTTTTGTTTGTGTGTTTGTTTTTGGTCTATTTCTTCCATCAACTATTGTGAGAGATGTGTTAGTGTTCCATTGTAGTGAATTTGTCTATTTGTCATTTTAGCTCTGTCGATATTTACTTCATTACTTCTGGATAGGTTTATATAGTAATGTAATTTATCAGGGGAACCAGCCCCCAATATTTCAACATAGCCCCCAATATTTCTATTTTCCCTAAGTGTCCACTGGTCTGAGAAATAAAGAGAAAGAGTACAAAGAGAGAAAGTTTACAGCTGGGCCTCCGGGGATGTCATCACATATTGGTAGGACCTTGATGACAACCTCAAGCCACAAAACCAGCAAGTTTTTATTAGGGATTTTAAAAGGGGAAGGGGTGTATGAACAGGGAGTAAGTCACAAAGATCACATGCTTCAAAGGGCAATAAAGATCACAAGGCAAGGCAAAATTAGAATTACTGATGAGGGTCTATGTCCCGCTCTGCACGCATTGTCTTGATAAACATCTTAACAGGAAACAGGGTTCAAGAGCAGACAACCAGTCTGGCTAGAATTTACCAGGCTGGAATATCCCAATCCTAGTAAGCCTGAGGTTACTGCAGGAGACCAGGGAGTATTTCAGTCCTTATCTCAACTGCATAAGACAGACACTCCCAGAGCAGCCATCTATAGACCTACTACCCCCAGGAATGCATTCCTTCCCCAGGGTTATTCCTTAATGGGAAAAGAATTCAGCGATATTTCTCCTTCTTGCTTTCTGCAAGAAGAAAAGTATAGCTCTATTCTGCCTGACCCCACAGGCAGTCACACCTTATGGTTATCTTCCCTTGTTCCCTGAAAATCGCTGTTATTCTGTTCTTTTTCAGGGTGCACTGACTTCATGTTGCTCAAACACACGTTTTACAATCCATTTGTACAATAGCGGTCCCGAGGTGACGAACATTCTCAGCTTACAAAGATAACAGGATTAAGAGATTAAAGTAAAGACAGGCATAAGAAATTATAAGACTATTGATTGAGAAAGTGATAAATGTCCATGAAATCTTCACAATTTATGTTCAGAGATTGCAGTACAGACAGACGTAAGAAATTATAAAAGTATTAATTTTGGGAACTGATGAGTGTCCATGAAATCTTCACAATTTATATTCTTCTGCCTCAGCTCCAGCCAGTCCCTCCATTTGGGGTCCCTGACTTCTGGCAACAGTAATTCACATGCTTTTAGTTTCAACCATTCTAAGCCCTTATCTCTGCAGTGTATCCCTTGTAAACAGCTGACAGTAAGACCCAGCCTGCATCTGTTTTCCCCTTCTTCCTTGAATATAAACGTAGAAAGCTGGGCTTTCTTTTGAGAGCTTGGGAGATTTTTGTCTCAACTCAAAGAGACTAGAGGATGACCCATCTATTTTTAATTAGTTTTAAACTCAGCTTTTTTACTTTCTGTAGAGTTTCAGAATTTGGCAAAGGTCTCAAGGCTCAAGCTGGTTGTCTGTAGCCTTTCAAACCCCCAGTTTTATCACCACATATGAGGTATGGATCCAAGTTTATTTATTTATTTATTTTTTGCATGTGGATATTCAATTGTTCCAGCACCATTTGTTGAACTTTAAACATGCATTTAAAGGTGTGTATACATGCTGATTTGTCAAAGGGATAGACTGGGCTAGTTATTTACCTATATTTCTCAACTCTAAACCTTCCTTCTAAATCCTGCTCTGTGCTGCTGGGGCTGAGGCTCTACAAACTCAATGTCCTAGACTGCCTTGCCAGTTGGCTTTCTGTTACATCTGCAAATAAAAACTGTTAATAAGGGACTGTTGTTGGGAGAAAAGCTGAGAATTGGGAGAGAAGTTGAGGCAGGGCTTGGAACATATCCAGGGCCCAGTGTCTAAAACCCCTCTTGGTCTTTGGAATGTGTCTAGACTTGCTGACTCCTTGCTTCTAGCACTCGCATTATCTCAGGTAGCCATATGTTTCAAAGAACATGCTAAATCATCACAGCTGTAGCTCACTCACTTGATACACCACTTCCTTTCAACCCTTACATCCTCACCACCTGTTTCTTTGTTTGATCACCAATAAACAGCGTGGGCTCCCAGAGCTTGGGGCCTTCACAGCCTCCATACTAGTGTTGGCCCCCTGGTCCCACATTCTCTCTTAACTTGTCTTTTCTCATTCCTTTGTCTCCACCAGACTTTGTCACCCCTACAGCCTGGTGTTGGGTCCAATCACCCCAACAACTGGAATACAGATGGGAATAAGAAGAGGATTCCTTCCTAATTGCTAGCTTCTGTTAGCAGTAGCTGATGCCATGACCCCAGCTGCCAGCTCTCAGTCTTCACCTGAGCCAGGTGGCACCCCTTTGAGAAACAGAGTACTACCCTTCACCTCCTTCACCTGCCAATCTGGGCTTCCTCTATGGAGGTCCCAACACCCACAGGTCTGTGTCCTCTTCTCACAGGTCCAAGCACCAGCCACAGGACTCCTCTTCTTGGTGGTACAACCAGCAGCTTCCAGGCCCTGCCACATATACAGAGCTTGGGGATCAGCTATAGAGAGCCAATCCCCTGGAAACCCATTAGTCCAAGGGGGCCTCTCCTCCAATTGCCTACATTCTGGAAAAGACTTCACCTCTGTTTTCTACAATCATGATACCTGGGTAACTCAGTGCTCCCTTTGGATTTTTCTTAGTCCTTCAACACCTATGTAAATCTGCATGAAGCCTCCACTGTTTGAATACAGTGTGATTCCCTGCTGAGCCCTAACTGATAACACTGTGTTTCCAGTGTCCCGCATCCACTAGACTCAGTGGTATCAGGAATGGTGTGGTATTTTGTTATAAATTTAACTCCTTAGATGGACACACAGAGAGCCTCAATAAATATTTTTAATCCATCAGTGCAAGGGGTGTTGTTGTCGGAAGTCAGCCAAAAGTACAAGTTTAAATCTAAGCTCTGCCATTCACAACTTGGGTGACCTCAGCTTCTTTTTTGGAAATGAAGTTCATATTTTCCGAGCACTTTTTCTGTGCCAGGTGCTTCCAAATGTATCTCATTTAATCCTCACAACATACCTCAGAGGAAGACATTATTTTTACAAGTAAGGAAATAGAGGCTCAGAGAGATGAAGTGGTTGACTCGTGCTGTCTATCTTGTAAATGGTGGGCTGTGATTCCCACACCACTGGAGTTTCTGGAGTCAGGGGCTGCCTGGACTCAGGGGCTGCCTGACTCCAGAAACCATTTTCTGTGCATTTCCTGTAACTCTACCTCAATTGCCTTTCTTTCCTCATCTGTGGACTGATTAAATAAAATGTATCATTTGGATGAAATTAGATAAATAATTCTGAATGCATTCTTTTTTAGAATAAATGAACTGCAGTTCAGTACTTTATTCTCGCTAACAAATTCACGGGCCTGGTCTTTCCATCCATGTGTTTTCTTTTCTTGCTTTCTTTTTTCTTTTTCTTTCTTTTTTTTTTTTTTTTGACAGAGTCTCACTTTGTCACCCAGACTAGAGTGCAGTGGTGCCATCTCAGCTTACCGCAAGCTCCACCTCCCAGGTTCAAGTGATTCTCCTGCCTCAGTCTCCTGTGTAGCTGGGATTACAGGGATGTGCTACCATGTCTGGCTAATTTTTGTATTTTTAGTAGAGACAGGGTTTCACCATGTTGGCCAGGCTGGTCTCGAACTCCTGACCTCGGCCTCCCAAAGTGCTGGGATTACAGGCATGAGCCACCGTGCCCAGCCCCCATACGTTTTCTCGCTGGCCATGCTGCACACCATCGGCTAAGTTGCCATTTCTGCCTGGCCATCTCACTTGTCACCCTCTCAGCCCTCTCAGACCTGCCCCAGTGTATCTGCTTTTTCATGGCCCAGGGATCAGATTCTTCTGCAGAGGACAGCCCTGCGAGGTCCAGGTTATGGACTCCTGCTCAAGCACACTTAGAATGCGAACCTGATGGTGTCTGGGTCCTTCAGTAGTATTAGCAGCAGCCTGCTGAACTCTGCCTTCCAAGATCCAGTTCATATTTTAGGGCCCCAAGGTAAATGTTGCAAAGTCCTTCCCATTTCCCCTGCATCAGAACAGCGTCATGGAAAGCCTGGAATGGAAAAAGAGAATGAGCCCAAACCCAACAGCTTAGGCCATGAGGCATTCTTATTCCACATCGCTCCACATGACTCCATGTTTGTTGCCTCCACATCTGTTCCAACCCAACTAGGCTGGTGCAGGAGGAGCCCGGGGGTCCTGCTTATCACTGAATTCCTTTACTGATTCTGTTGTTTTAAAGAGAAAGAATCCCCATGAAAGGTCGACCACAGGAACTGGGGACCTGTCAATGATCCCAATAGGTAAGGAAGACTGCTTTGCAGTGAACTCCAGGGGACCTTTCTACCACTCACAGTGACCAGTGGGAATAGTGAGAGGTGACAATGTACTAGCAGCCCTCACTCTCGGTGCCTCCTTGGCCTCAGCATCCACTCTGGTGGCGCCGGCCAGCCACTCGAGTGCCAGGCCGCGGAGCTCAGGCGCACGGCCTCCGGAACTCACTTGGAGAACTTTTCTGTCTAGCACTCTGTGTCTAGCTAAAGGATTGTAAACACACCAATCAGCACTCTGTCAAAATGGACCAATCAGCTCTCTGTAAAATGGACCAATCAGCAGGATGTGGGAGGGATCAGATAAGGGAATAAAAGCAAGTGCCCAAGCCAGCAGTGGCAACCCACGAGGGGGGGGGGGGGGGNAACAAACTCTGGACACACCATCTTTAAGAACTGTAACACTCACCACAAGGGTCCACAGCTTCATTCTTGAAGTCAGCAAGACCAAGAACCCACCAATTCCGGACACAATAGGACACACAAGGTGATGCCAAACCTGGCATAATGGCTGAGAACCTTGACTCACCCCAAATCCCAGAGGAAATGCAGGGCACCTGAGGCAGCTGCCAAGGGACAGATGTCCTTTCAGAGCAGCTCTGGACAAGGCCCTCATTTTATTTCTCTCTATCACCTGACCCCTCTCCCTTTAAAAACCTAGGCATTTTGTCTTGTTTTTCTCATTTTTGTCCTACACAGGAACATGAGAGCCACCTGGTGGAAGGTTTTATTAGCAAGGAGGACCAGGGAGAGTTTGGCAGCTGGACAGAGCTACAGGTTGTGGAGAAGCAGCTAAGACAGCCCCGAGAGAGGAGATCTGTGCTATCCTGGGGCACAGGCAGGTTGATGTATCAGCTGCAAAACAGTGTCTGGACCAGAAGCCTTTGCTCACTGTGAGAGACAGGCCGAGTCACTTACTTGCTCACCGCACATGGGGGCTGAGTGGTGGCTGTTAGAGATCCATGGAGGCCCTTTGTCAGATGAGTAGATTGCAAAAATTTTCTTTCATTCTGTAGGTTGCCTGTTCACTCTGATGGTAGTTTCTTTTGCTTTGCAGAAGTTCTTTAGTTTAATTAATTCCATTTGTCAATTTTGGCTTTTGTTGCCATTGCTTTTGGTGTATTAGACGTGAAGTCCTTGCCCATGCCTATGTCCTGAATGGTATTGCCTAGGTTTTCTTCTAGGCTTTTTATGGTTTTAGGTCTAACATATAAGTCTCTAATCTATCTTGAATTAATTTTTGTATAAGGTGTAAGGAAAGGATCCAGTTTCAGCTTTCTACTTACAGCTAGCCAATTTTCCCAGCACCATTTATTAAATAGGGAATCCTTTCCCCATTTCTTGTTTTTGTCAGGTTTGTCAAAGATCAGAGACTTGGAACCAACCCAAATGCCCATCAGTGACAGACTGGATTAAGAAAATGTGGCACATATACACCATGGAATACTATGCAGCCATAAAAAAGGATGAGTTCTTGTCCTTTGTAGGGACATGGATGCAACTGGAAACCATCATTCTCAGCAAACTATCACAAGAACAGAAAACCAAACACCGCATGTTCTCACTCATAGGTGGGAATTGAACAATGAGAACACTTGGACACAGGAAGGGGAACATCACACACCGGGGCCTGTGGGGTGGAGGGAGGGGGGAGGGATAGCTTTAGGAGATATACCTAATGTAAATGACGAGTTAATGGGTGCAGCACACCAACATGGCACATGTATACACACATAACAAACCTGCACATTGTGCACATGTACCCTAGAACTTAAAGTATAATAATTTAAAAAAAAAAAGAGAGAGATCCATGGAGGCCAGTGGTTGAGGCTCTGAAGGGGACATGGCTGTTGCTGTGGGAGCAGGGAGCCAAGAAAACTGCTAAAGCAAGCAGCCTGCTTTCGGAGCCAAGCCCCAAGGGGCAGGTGTCGGGGCTTCCATTCAAGTGTCAAGTGGGAAAATTTCAGCCACTTTGCAGAGACTCCACCAATCCTGTGTTGAAGCCAGGCCCCTTTACCAAAAGGTAAAGGAAGGTACCCAGATGGGACAGGTGTGGCCAAGTAGTACTACCACCTTGGGCAAGACCTTCTCCTAGCTGGGATTAGGTTTTCTCATTTAAAACTCCACCCCTCCAGCAATCCTCAGTGATGGCCTATTGTTTTCCTAATGCCTGTCCCAGGAAGCAAAGCTCAACAAAATCACGGCTTGCCAGGGATAGTGGAAGATAGAAAGATAAAGCACTGGCTTTTCCAAAGTCAGTAGATGCTGGGTGGAAGCTCCCACAGACAGTTCACGGGAATCCCCAGGCAGTTCTCAGGACTTTAGCTTCCCCCCTCCCTATAACTCAAGAACATACAGGGGTTTCCAATAGAAATGTAAACCTACTAGCCTGGAAGTATTCCTAAGGGGTTGCAGATTGAGTAAGATGTAAAATATAATATACCCAACTTTTATTAATGGAAAAATCTATCGGTTGACCCAGTTATCCCCTCTTTTTCCAAAGGAGTGCCTCCCCAGTTAGGTGGATAGAAAGGGTTCCATATTAGAAACTTGATTCACATTCCCCTTTCCTTTCTCAGCCACTCACACGGAAGGAAAGACTAATTTTTAGGGGCCTACCAGAGCCAAATGTCACTTTGTAGTCCCTGGTCTGGGCCACCCTCAGCAGGCTTCCCCCAGCTCCCTGATCTGAGCAGAACTTTAGCAAGAGGGGAAACTAGGAGAATCTAGTGAATATCTGAAATTACAATCTCTCATATAACCTATATATAACCATTAGAAACACCAGCACAACTATAAACCTTTCAAATTAGCAAAAGGAAAACACATACTCACATGTACTACAAAATAATCTCAGTAGAAAAGATATAGAGGGGAAACAAATTGAAATAAGAAACACATGAGTATTATTTAGGAGTAATATTCCAATAAATGTAAATGGAATAAACTTAGTTATTAAAAGAAAAGACTGCTGGAAAAGATGGAGTAAATGCACTTTTTGCTATTCTTCTTGCTAAGTACACTTAAAAACCTTGGACATTATATGAAAAACAAGTGAAAGAAGACACTGAAAGGTGTAGAAAAGAAGGCAGACTGGCTAGGGCTCCCAAGACCCAAGGAACCACATGGTGGTATGTAACTTCCCTACTCCAGCCAAATGCCATGAAAACAAACAAACAAACAAAAACTGTGTGTGCCCTAATTCCTGCTCCTCACAGCAAAGAATGAGTGGGGAACCTAGACCTCCATCAGTCCTTCCCTCTCCTCACTGGGATGGTGTCAGAAGAAGCTGCACGGGGAACTGAGAATTTCACCAACTTCAAGAAATACTGAGTGCCCATCCCACTCTGCAGTGTCAGTGGAAGCAATGTGGAGAAGGATAATAAAGTGCCTCTACTGGCCAGGGTGATGTCAGTATGTCAGCAGAAGTCTCAGGGAGGGTGAGCTCCCATTTTCACCTAGCACTAATGACACACCCTTCTGCACCTAGGTGTCAACACTGGCAAAGGGAGGAACTTGGATTTCCACCTTCACCAGGTACTAATGAGGCAGCTCCTCCTCTCCTATTCCTCACCATCATGGTGTCAAAAAAGGCGTGACAAAATAGAAGACTCAGATAAATCCAGAGCCTCATAATAACCAAAATGTTTAAGATACAATACAAAGTTAGTTGTCATACCAAGAACCAGGAAAATCTTATATTTTTATATTTTTTGGAGACAAGAATCTCGCTCTGTCACCCAGGCTGGAGTGCGGTGGCATGATCTCAGCTCACTGCAACCTCCACCTCCTGGGTTCAAGCAATTCTCCTGTCTCAGCCTTCTGAGTAGCTGGGATTACAGACGTGCACTACCATGCCCGGCTAACTTTTTGTGTTTTTAGTAGAGATGGACTTTCACTCTGTTGGCCAGGGTGGTCTCAAACTCCTGACCTCAAGTGATCCTCCTGCCTCGGCCTCCCAAAATGCTGGGATTACAGGCGTGAGCCACTGCACCCAGCCAGAACCAGGAAAATATTAACTTGAATGAGAAAAGACAATTAATGATGCCAATATAAAAATGACACAGATGTTGGAATTATTTGACATTTTTTAACTTTTTATTTTAAAATAATTATAGATTCACAGGAAGTTAGAAAAAATATATACAATGAGGTCCTGTGCAGCCTGCAACCCTGCACTCTCATGTCCCTAGTGATAGCATTTTGCATAACTAGAGTGTAATATCAAAACCACAAAATTAACATTTGTACAACCCACAGTGTATTTGGACCTCACCAGTTATACATGAACCCATTTGTGCATGTGTGTCTGTCTGTGTGTGCATAGTTCTATGCAATTTTATCACACACGTAGCTTTGGATACTTAACCACCACAGTCAACAGCCAAAGCTGTTCCTTTGGCCACACCTTTATAGCCACACCTATAAAGTGGGGCTGGTCACCAGAAAGACCAAGGCATATTTAGAGGTTGAAACCTTCAGACTTATCCTGGCCTCTGGGGAAGAGAGAGGGGCTGAATATTGAGTTAAACACCAATGCCTGCTGACTTAATCATGTCTATGTAAAAAATTTTTCATAAAACTCTTAAATGACAGGCTTTGGAGAGATTCTATGCCTGTGAACCCATCAAGGTGCTGGGAGGGTGAAGTGCCTGAAGAGGCATGGAAGTGCCCCTATCCCTGTACCTCGCCCCATGTATCTCTTCAATGTGGCTGTTCCTGAGTTGCAGATAAACTGACTAACATGACTGAAGTGCCTTCCTGAGTTCTATGAGCTGTTCACGGGAGTTATTGAACGTGAGGAGAGGGAACCCCCAATGTGTAGCCAGTTGGTCAGAAATATGCGTCACAATCTGGGACTTGCAACTGAAGTGAGGGCAGTCTTGTGGAACAGAGCCCTTAAACCTTCGGAGTTGATACTGACTCCGAGTAGTCAGGGCCAGGATTGAATGAATTATAGGACACACAGCTTGTGTCCTAATAATTGAAGAGCTGGTTGTTGGAATGGGAAAAAACCCACACATGTGGTGTCAGAAATGTTGTGGTAAAAACATTTCAGAACCTGTGATATATGATATGAAATTAAAACAAATCAAATCATAAAGAATAAAAATAAAAGTCAAAACTATTTCAAACAAATTCAGTTCAAAAGAAATCAGGAATCAAGTTATTAACATTAGTCATACAATTCACAATATGACACTCAAGATAGAAAAAGTGAAACTAGTTGAGGCAGACACACATATTAATAAAAGTAAAATCCACCCTGAAGCTGCAAGTATCACAAATAACGTATGCACCAAAACTACAGCAATAAAAAAACTTAACTATGAAAAAATAGCAGAAATTGAAAATCATAACTATGATTATGGAAGATTTTAACTCACCTCTGTCAAAGCATGACATACCCCAAGTAAGTATGAATTTAACTAAAATAATTGATGAGGTTGAACAATATCCTGATAAAATTGCATATACATTTGCAAGTTCCCCTAGAATGGGGTCCCCAACCTTGGGCCACAAACTGGTGTCAGTGGGCACAGTACGACATGAGCAGTAGGTGAGTGAGCATTACTGCCTGAGCTCCACCTCCTAGCAGATCAGTGACTGCTTTAGCTTCTTTTGTGAGCATGGACACTATTGTGAACTGCACATGTCAAGGACCTACATTGCACATCTGTCCTTATGAGAATCTAACTAATGCCTGATGATCTGAGGTGGAACAGTTTCATCCTGAAACCATCCAAACACCCCCCACCCCCATGAAACTGGTCCTTGATGTCAGAAAGGTTGAGGATCACTGCCCTAGAACATATATTAGGCAGCAAAATACGCTAGATATATTGCAAAATATATTAGAGAGTACACGGTTTGACTATAATGCAAAAATAATCCAGAAAATAAAAAAGACATGGGGGATAAATTAACCAACTATCACTTTTACATTATCATAAATAACATTGGATCAACAAAGAAATAAAAACTAAAATTATAGACTATCTTTAAAATAATTATATGACATCAATACCTATGAAAACAGTATAAAATGGGCTAAAACTGTGCTCAGAAGAAAATTCATAGCCTTAAACACCTACATATCTAAACAAGAAAAGAAAGTATCCAGCTCAAGAAATTAGAAAAGGAGCAATAAACCCAAGGAAAGCAGAACAAAATAATATAAAGGTAGAAATTAATAAACATAAGAACTGATCATTTTGGGGGGTGGGTCATGGAGATGAGCTACTATATAGCCTAATCAAGAAGTAAAGGAAGTAAGCACAATCACACATTATAGATGAAAAGGGCAAAATAAGCATGAATACAGAGAAATTATTCCAGAGATTTTGCAATAATCTATACAAATACATTTGAAAAGCTGAATAGAGGAATTATTTTTCAAGAAAATATAGATGACCAAAATTGGCCTTGAGATACAAGACTACCCAACAGACTAATAACAATTGAAGATGTTAAGAAAGCTTCAAAATAATTACCCCCTAGCCCCGCCCCCAAAATCTGTTAAGTTTAAATGGTTTCAAAACTGACAACACCAAATGCTGGTGAGGATGTGGAGCAACAGGAACTCTCATTCATTGCTGGTGGGAAACAAAATGGTACAGACACTTTAGAAGACACATTGGCAGTGTTACAAAATGAATATACTCTTATCAGATAATCCAGCAATTGTGCACCCTGATATTTACCCAAATGAAACTTATGTCCACACAGAAACCTGCACATTAATGTTTATAAAAGTTTTTTTTCATAATTGCCCAATTTTGGAAGCAACCAAGATATCCTTCAGTAGGTGAATGGATAAATAAACTGTGCTTCATCCAGACAATGGGATATTACTTTGTGCTAAAATGAAATGAACTATCAAACAATGAAAAGACATGGAGGAGCCTTAAATGAATTTTACTAAGTGAAATAAGTCAATCTAAAAATGCTACAGACTATATGATTCCAACCATATGACATTTTAGAAAAGGCAAAACGATTGAGACAGTAAAAGGATCTGTGGTTGCTAGGTGGTGGGGGAAGAGAGGGATGATTGGGGGAGTACAGAGGATTTTTAGGGCGCTGAAACTATCTGCATGGTACTATAATGATGACTATATGTCATGATACATTTGTCCAAACCCATAGAATGCACAGCACCAAGAGCGAACCCTAGTGTACTATGGATTCAGGGTGACAATGATGTGTCCATGTAGGTTCTTTAATTGTAACAAGCATTTTGCTCTGATGAGAGATGTTGATCATGGGGGAGGCTATGCAGGTGTGAGGAAAGGGTTTATGGACAACCACTATACCTTCCACTCAATTTTGCTGTGAGCTTAAAATTGTGCTGAAATATAAAGTTAATTTTTAAACACAAAACTAAAATCTATGCTAAAATGCTAAATGTGGACAAATAAAATCCATCTGTAAATGAAAAAATAACACACTGTGACCAAGATGGGCTGACCTCAGGAATGCTAGGCCAGTCCAGTAATAAAAAGCTATTACTATCAGACTAACAGTCCAAATGGCAAAGGGCTAAATCAACAACCCCAAGATATGCCATTCAACACCCATTTCTGATTTTTAAAAATAAAAAAGGAAGAATATATGTGTCAAACTAAAAGCCATCATCATGCTTAACGGTAACTAGAAACATAATCTTTAAAGGCAGAAGCAAGACAAGTGTAGTCTATATCAACACTAATATTTAACATTAATCTAGAGAGAAAAGCCAACGCATTTACACAAAAGAAAAGAAAATATTGGAGGAAAATGGAAAATTATAATTTATACGTAATTTATTACTATCATACATAGTAATAAAGTATTTTGATTTATTACTATCATATATATTGTAATAAATCATCTGTAAATGATGACTTTCTATACATAGAAAACCCCAATATTGCTGAAAACCTATTAGAAACTTGAGTAGAGGGGTATATATCACAACTATCATACAAAAATCAATAGCTTTTTTAAGTATTAAAAAAACTAAAAGGAAGTAAAGATCTTATTTACAATAATAATCAAAGAGAAAATTAGTGAAAATTAAAGGAAATGTTCAGGGTGTATACAAATAAAATCTCCCTATTTTACTAAGAGATCTAAAATAATTTAACTGAATAGCAAGACAACTCACTCTTGGATGGGAATACTCAATATGATAAATTGTCAATTATTCTAAGTATATAAATTTAAAGCAACCTTAAAATAGCATACCATTGGGATTTTGTGGGGAGCCTAACAAAAAACAAAACTAGAATTCATCCAGTTTCTAGCTTGGAATAAAATACATGTTGGAAATAAAATAAAATAAAGATGTTGAATGGGCCAGTAATATTGGGAAAGACAAGAGGAAAAACAGATTATTGATCTAACCATATGAAAACCTATTATAAGGCTGTACTAATTAAAACAATTTGGTATTGGTAGTACTTTGGTGAAACATAATGGGAAGTCCAGAAAGAGACAAGAGACACAAAATAATTTAAGGGTGGCATTGCAAAGCACAAGGGAAAAGAAAAAAAGTGTTCAGCAAATGCCTTGGAGACAACCAGCAAATCATTAAAAAAAAAAATCCCTATTTACCTCACTCCTTACACCAAAATAAATGCCAGATGGAGCAAAGGGTTCATTAACCCATGTAAGTTATAAAAAGAAGCATGAATGTTTTTGTGTATAGTTCCGTTTAGTGCAGACTTTCCAAGCAGATATAGACTCCAAAGACTGTTAAAGACATGATTAATATATTTTACTACCAAAGGAAAAAAAAATTGCTCCCCCATGCTATATATAAAGTCATAAGACCAAAAGCAAACTGGGAAAATTTTATATTACATGTAATGGAAAAGAAAGCAACCCCCTTAATTTAATATGAGCTCATAGAAATTTACAAGGAAAAGAGCACTAACCCAACAGAAAAAGAGACAAGCAAACAAAAGAACCACAAATGTTCCATCTGCAAGTCAAACATGGTAAGATTAAGTCTCTCAGACAGACAAAAAGGTCAGAAGTTGATTCCCATTTCAGAGAAATGGCCACTCAAACACTGTTGGTAGAGTTTAAATGTTGTAGAACAAGGCAATTTGTATCTAGTGAAAAAAAGGTGTGTGCCTTTTGACCCAGAAATCCCACTTGTAGAAATTTACCCTATGGTAATTATGAATAGTAAGAAGAGTTAACATGTACTGAGTGCTTGCTCTAAGAAAGCAGGGTAAAAAATTCCCAAAATGGCTCATCTCATTGAATCCTCAAAATGACACCATGAGGAAGATCCTATGCACTTTTTGTAGATGACTAAACTGAGGGTGAAGAAATTAAGGGACTTGTCAGGCACAGTGGCTCACACCTGTGATCCCAGCACTGTGGGGGGCCAAGGCAGGAGGATGACTTGAGATCAGGAATTCTAGACCAGCCTGGCCAACGTGGTGAAACTCCGTCTCTACGAAAAATACAAAAATTAGCCCAGCATAGTGGCCCGAGCCTGTAACCCCAGCTACTCGGGAGGCTGAGGCATGAGAATCGCTTGAACCCGGGAGGCAGAGGTTGCAGTGAGCTGAGATCTTGCCACTGCACTCCAGCCTGGCCAACAGAGCGAGGGAAGGAAATTAAGGGACTTGACCAAGATTACACAGTATACCATGGAGTAGGGATTTTAACTCAGGCAGTGTTGGTTAAACACTTGCTCCCAAGGATGTTCATTGTAATATTGTAAGAGCTGAAAACTAGAAACAGCTCCAGCTTGCAACAATATGAGACTGGTTAAATATTTTGTGATACATTTCTAAGGATTACACATTTCTAAGGATTAGGGGCAGCCCCTACAGACATGAAGTCCATCTGTGCTGATATGGAAAGCTCTCTACCACCCAGCAAAGAGAAAAAAGCAAGGTACAGACCAATGTGTTCCACTCAGAGTACAGGTCTTTTTGTGTTTTAAAAATAGATTGCATGTGAATGCTAATAGCCTGTATGGAATCTCAGTGCAAATTAGGTAAGGGCAATGCCTCTGGGTGTTCACAGTCCTGGGGGCATGTAGAAGAGGTGGATCTATGCCTTCATTTCCACGTCACCTGGGCACATTAGTGCAGAGTTTATATGAATAAGGATAATAGAAACATAATTGTTTTTCAATGTCTGGTTGAGATGGGTTCCAGGACCACCCCCACCCGACCTGTGAATACCAAAATCCCCAGGTGCTCAAGTCCCTGATATAAAATAGCAGAGTATTTGCATACAATTGCGCACCTTCTTTCTGTATACTTGAAATCATACACTGTTAATGCGATGTAACTAGTTGTTATAAGGTACTGTTTAGGGAATAAAGACAGGAAAAAATGTCTGTATGTGTTCGGTACAGACCCAGTTCCTCCCCCCACCCACAATATATTCAAATTCCATCCATGGTTGGTCAAATCCATTCATGAATTCAGAACCATGGACAGGGAGGGCCAACTGTATACACAGAGATGACATAAGTATGCAGAGTAGAGCCTAAACCACAGACCCCCCCAAGCTCACTGTCCTTATTAGTATAATTTGAGTATTCCTTATTTTCATTAGTATAATTTGCTATTCCAGAAGACTTTTGTCATGCAAATAACTATATTGTTCATTTGAGGACCTTCTCACAAGACATTAGCTTGGTAGACAGCTTACTTCTAAAAAGCCCTGAGACTCTTTGAACACCTCAGGACTTTGGCATTGCTGCTTTCACCAGTCCTAAGCTGTGATATCGCCATCCTCAGCCAATCCTAGAAAGCTCAATGCAGTAGGGCCTGGTGAGCAGTGCTGCAACTCTGTCAAGGAGGTGCTCTCCCTTACTGCAATGAGCAAGAAGCTCAGAGCTGTCTTAGCCGCAAGTTGTGTTGCAGTCATTTGGGGAGTTGGCAGGGAGCAGTGGGTACCTCCTAAAATAGGCATAAGGGTGCTTGTGGATGGAATCACAATTAATGTCAACGTGCTTCTCTTTGGGAGAGAGACTGTGCAGAGAGTATTTTACTCTCCATTTTTGCATTATTTGAATGCCTTATGCACATGTATCACTTTTATTACTGTTTTTTTTTTATGCCAATGGCGATTACCTGGTGGTAAGATTATGGGCCTTTATGTCTGCTTAAAAAAATTTTTTTTGCATTGAAAGTTCTTATGAAAAAGAGATTATGGTCAATAATGTCAGCTATCTAAGGTAAAAGTAGCTAGCTTTTCCTTTTTCATTTTAATAACTTAAAAATTATAATACATATGGAAAAGCATACAAATCAAGTGTACCATTTGATGATTGATCACAAATTGAACACACCCATGTAACCACCACTGAGGTCAAGAAGTAGAATGTCACCAGCATCGCAAAAGCCTGTAGGGCCCCCATAAAGACACAGCCCCTCCCTTCACCCCAGAGATAGCCACTACCCTGACTTTAGCATCATAGATTGGTTTTGTCTGATTTTGAATTTTATAAAAAACAGAAACATAAACTATAAATTCATTTTGGAGTAGATTCTTTAGCAAAACATTAAAATTGTGTGATGAAGCCACATTGTTGCAAATACCAGTTTGTTTCCATTGTTATATGGTATCTCATAGTGTAAATATACCACAGTGTACTTATCCATCCTACTCTTGGTGGACATTTGGAAAGTGTCCATTAGGCAATTATGAACATTGCTGATAGGAGCATTCACACACATGCCTTTCGTTTCCACAGTTGATCCTTGAGTAATACAGGTTTGAGTCACATGGGTCCACTTTTACATGGATTTTCTTCAGCTTCTGCCACCTGGAAGACAGCAAAACCAACCTCTCCTCTTCCTCTTCCTCCTCTGCCTACTCAATGCGAAGATGACCAGGGTGTCATGATGATGCATGTTCATGTAATGAATAGCCAATACATTTTTCTTCCTTTTGATTTACTTAATAATGTTTTTTCTCTAGCTTACTTTATTGTAAGAATACAGTATGTTAACATAATACATCAAACACACAAAATGTATGTTAATTGCCTGTGTATGTCCTTGGTAAGGCTTCCGGTCAACAGTAGGGTATTGGTAGATACGTTTTTGGGGAGTTAAGTCATACATGGATTTTTCAGCTGCCTGGGCAGTCAGTGCCTCTAACCTCTGCATTGTTCATGCATCAACGGTATGCTGAGAAGTGAAACTGCTGGGTATAATATATATGTATATTCAATTACAGAAAATGACAAACTGGTTTTCAAAGTGGCTATGTTGATGACTGTTATGAAACCTCAGTCCTTGCCTTCTTAGTTCAAAAAAATTTAAACAAGAGACACAACAAAGAAGATGCAGCGTAGAGCAATGCACCACAAAGAACACTCTCAAAGTTAGGTGTGGAATAGACTACACCCTGAGAGAGGACCAGAGCGGGCTGCTCCTCAGGATGAGACAGTGCTACCTGTTACTGGGGAAACTCCTTTTATGGGAGTCTTACATGGTTGTTCACAAGAGGGTGGGAAGACGTGTTACTAGTAAGCATGTTCTGGGTGGTCCTCTGGGTGCATACGTGCAGTAGCTGTACATGCTTGTGCATACATTCATATATTGCATGTCTCATTAGCATCTTAAATCTGCACCCAGGGGTGCGTTTTTTACAATTATAATGAACAAAGGGTCAGTCTGAGGACAGGTAAAATAAAAAAGCACATGCTGTCTCCAGGGGTTGTTCCCTACTGGATATAGCTTTGCTTGAATGAACTTGACTACAACGCGAACGCTGGGGCTTATTGTGTTGATGATGTGGTTGCCACAGTTGCCATCCCAAGGACTTGCTGGTTACTTCCCTGACTACCTCTCCTGCCTCAGCTGCATCTGTTTGCACTCCTCCAGCTGTGTGAGCTCTGCTGGCTCCACGTGATTGCTGTTTGGTACTATATAATTATCAATATTCTGGTAGGTGTTTATTTTATGGTGGTTGTACTTTGTATTTCTCTTGTGATTAATGAAATCGAGCACCTTTTCATGTGTGTTGGACATTTGGATATGGTCATTTCTAAAGCATCTGGTTAAATGTCTTGCTCACTTTTTTCACTGGGCCATCAGTATGTTTTCCTTTTCTTTTTTTGAGACAGAGTTTTGTTCCCATTGCCCAGGCCAGAGTGCAGTGGCGCCATCTCAGCTCACTGCAACCTCCGCCTCCCAAGTTCAAGTGATTCTCCTACCTCAGCCTCCCGAGTAGCTGGGATTACCAGGCGCCCGCCACCACACATGGCTAATATTTTTGTATTGTTATTAAAGACGGGGTTTCACCATGTTGGCCAGGCTGGTTTCAAACTCCTGATCTGCCTGCCTCGGCCTCCCAAAATGCTGGGATTACAAGCATAAGCCACCATGCCTGATCAGTATGTTTTCATTACTATTTTTTGTAGGAGTTCTTCAAATATTCCGAATGTGAACCTTTCATTAGTTCTGTGTGTTGCAGACATTTTCTCCCACTCTATGGCTTGGCTTTTCACTGTCTTAATAGCATCTTTTGACAAACAAATGTTCTTTATTTTGATTTAATATGATGTTAATATTTTCCTTTATAAATAATGCTTGATGTTTTGTTCAAGAAATCTTTGCTTATTTTAAGATATTCTCTTACGTTTCCTTCTGGAACCATTATTATTGTACCTTTTGCATTTAAATACATTTATTTATTGGCCTCAAGCAATCCTCCCACTTTGGCCTCCCAAAGTGCTAGGATTATACACCTGAGCCACCATGCTCAGCTCTGTTAAATTTTTATCATTAGTGATAGCCAACTGTCCGTATATGCATGAGCTTGTTCCTGGACTTTAATAACAATGTTATTCTTCTATTTGCCTATGCTTGTACTGATTTTGAACTGCCATAAATATCTTTATAATATGTGTTAGTATTTGGCAGAATAAGTTCTCACTCTGTTCTTTCAAAGATTGTCTTGACCAGACTTGTTTCTTGGCATTTCTGTATAAATTACACACACACACACACACACACACACACATTTATTTTATATATATGCATCTCCAATGACAGCTTTTATTTCTCCCTTTCTTTTTTTTTATTATTTTTCTTCTTTTTTTAATTATCAAGGTCATTGACTTTTAGAGAATCAAGGTATTCATTTTCTTTTTTTTTATTATTATTATACTTTAAGTTCTAGGCTACATGTGCACAATGTGCAGATTTGTTACATATGTATACATGTGCCATGTTGGTGTGCTGCACCCATTAACTTGTCATTTACATTAGGTGTATCTCCTAACGCTATCCCTCCCCTCTTCCCCCTCCCCACAATAGGACCCGGTGTGTGATGATCCCCTTCCTGTGGTCAAGTGATCTCATTGTTCAATTCCCACCTATGAGTGAGAACATGGCAGTATTTGTTTCTTTCTTGCGAATAGTTTGTGAGGAATGATGGTTTCGAGCTGCTCATGTCCCTACAAAGGACATGAACTCATCCTTTTTATGGCTGCATAGTATTCCACGGGATGTATATGTGCCACATTTTCTTAATCCAGTCTGTCAACGATGGGCATTTGGGTTTATTCCAAGTCTTTGCTATTGTGAATAATGCTGCAATAACACTGTGTGTGCATGCTGTCTTTGTAGCAGCATGACTTATAATCCTTTGGTATATCCCGAAATAGGATGGCTTGGTCAAATGGTATTTCTATTCTAGACTTGGAGGAATTACCATACTCTTTTCACAATGGTTGGAACTAGTTTACGTCCCCCAACAGTGTAAAAGTGTATCCATTTCTCCACACTTCTCCAGCACCTGTGTTCCTGATTTTTAATGACGGCCATTTCTAACTGGTGTTGAGATGTATCTCATTGTGGTTTTGATTTGCATTTCTCTGAGGTGAATGATGATGAGCGTTTTTTCATGTTCTGTGGCTGTATGAATGTCTTCTTTTGATAAGTGTCTGTTCATATCCCTTTGCCCACTTTTTGATTGGGGTTGTGTTTTTCTTTGTAAATTTGTTTGATTCTTTGTAGGTTCTGGATATTAGCCCTTTGTCAGATGAGTAGATTGAAAAATTTTCTCATTCTGTAGTGCCTTTTCACTCTGATGGGTGTTTCTTTGCTGTCAGAAGCTCTTTAGTTTACTTAGATTCCCATTTGTCAATTTTTGACTTTTGTGCTGGTTGCTTTGGTGTTTTAAGACATGAAGTCCTTGCCCAATGCCTATGTCCTGAATGGTAATTACCTAGGTTTTACTTCTAGGGTTTTTATGAGTTTTAGGTTCTAACATTTAATCATCTAATCCATCTTGAATTAATTTTCCTATAAGGAGAAGGAAAGGGATCAGTTCAGCCTTTCTACTTATGCTAGCCAATTCCAGCACCATTATTACATAGGAATCCTTTCACCATTTCTTGTTTTGTGAGGTTTGTCAAAGATCAGATGGCTATAGATGGTGTATTATTTCTGAGGGCTCTGTTCTGTTCCATCTGGCTATATCTCTGTTTTGGTACCCAGTATCATGGCTTTTTGGTTCTTGTAGCTTGTAGTATGTTTGAGTCAGGTAGCGTGATGCCTCCAGCTTTGTTTTTTGCTAGGATTGTCTTGGCGAATGTGGGTCTTTTTGGTATCCAATGTACTTTAAAGCAGTTTTTCCCCAATTCTGTGAAGAAAGTCATTGTAGGCTTAATGGGGAGGCATTGGAATCTATAAATTACCTTGGGCAGTATGGCCATTTTCACAATATTGATTCTTCCTAATCCATTGAGCATTGGTATGTTCTTCCATTGTTTTGTGTCCTCTTTTTATTTCACTGAGCAAGTAAGGTTTTGTTATAGTTCTCCTTGAAGAGGTCCTTTAATCCCTTGTAAGTGGATTCCAGGTATTTTATTCTCTTTGAAGCTATTGTGAATGGGGAGCTTCCATCATGATTTGGCTCTCTGTCTGTACTGGGTATAGAAGCTTGTGATTTTTGCACATTGATTTTGTATCCTGGACTTTGCTGAAGGTGCTATCAGCTTAAGGAATTTTGGGCTGAGACATGGGGTTTCTAAAATATACAATTCATGCATCTGCAAACAGGGACAATTGGACTTTTCTTTTCCATAAACCCAAATACCCTTTATTTCTTTCTTTGCCTGATCCCTAGCCAGAACTTCCAACCTATGTGATTGAGGAGTGGTAAGGAGTGCATCCCTGTCTTGTAATTGTTTATTTCTTGAAATTTACCCATGGCTAGAATGAAAAATACGTGTTGGCTGGTTTGGTGGCTCACGCCTGTTAATCCCAAGACTTTGGGAAGCGAGGTGGCAGATCACTGAGACAGGAGTTCAAACCAGTTGTAGCCAACACAGCGAAACTGTCTGTAATAAAAATACAAAAAATTAGCTGGGTCTGGTGGGGTTTCGCCTGTAATCCATCTACTTGGGGGCTGAGGTGGGGAGAATTGCTTGGAACTCAGGAGGCGGAAGGTTGCAGGTGAGGCCAGATGCACCACTGCATCCAGCCTGAGGCGCCAGAGTGAGACTTCTGTCTCAAAAAAAAAGAAAGAGAAAGAGAAAAAGAAAAGGAGAGAAGAGAGGAGAGGACAGGAGGGAGGAGGGAGGGGAGGGGAGGGGAGGGAGAGAAGAGTGAAGGGAAGATAAACATATATTAACTATATTTAGAATGATGAGTATCCTTGAAGATCACAGGCATCCTTGTCTTAATAACAGTCTGAGAGGGAAAAGTTTTCAATAGTTTCAGTATTCCATTATTACAGCATTACAATGCTTTTTCACTTTTTAAAGATACTATTTATCAGATTAAGGTAGTTCCATCCTACTTTGGTAAAAGGGATTTTTTCTTTTGTTGTAACAGATGTATGTTGAATTTTATAAAGGTTTTAAACATATGGTTTTTTCCTTTATTTTATAACAATGGTCAGTAACACTAATTTTCAAGTATTAAATCAACCTCCAGTTCCTAAAATAAACCCAACCTGGTTTTCACATATTATCTCTTTATATATTGCTGAATTCAGTTTGCTTTCATTTAGGAATTTTTGTACCTATGTTCATGATTGACTTAGTCAGTAGTTTTGTTTCTTTCTTCTTCTAATATTATTGTCAGATTTTGACATCAAGATTATGCTGGCCTTATAAAGCAAGTTTGGAAATGTCTGTTCCTTTTGTCCCTGGAAAAGGTTGCATAATACTTGTATTTTTTTCCTTAAATATAGGAAGAATTCATTGATTTGGGCCTGAAGTATTTTTGTGGACTTTTTTTTTTTTTTTTTTTTTTTTTGTGTGTGTGTGGCAGGGGAGTGGGCGGGTAGGGTTAAAATTTCAGATTAAGTTTTGTTTCAGATAGAGCACTATTTAAATATCTATTTCTTCTTGTGTCCATTTTGACAAGTTTTGTCTTCCTAAGAATTTACACATTTTGTATACATCTTCAAATGTATTGATATAAAGTTGTTCACAATATTCTCCCATTACCTATTTGGTTTCTGCTTGGTCTACAGTGACAGATCCTTTTCATTCCTAACATTGCTCTTTGTCTTTCTTCATCAGTCTCGCTAGAATTTTATAATTTTTTTATTTTAAGAAACCAGTTTTTTTGATGCTCTGAGCTATTATATGTTTTACATGTTATTAATTTTCCTTCTTACATTTTGATATATTTAGACAACTGATTTTGTCAGCCTTTATCTTTACTTATAAAAGCTTTTAATATATTTTTTCTCTAAATTTCGTATTAGTTGCATCCCACACATTTTTTACTATAATTCAGTTTAAAATGTTTTATTTCCATTATGATTTCTTCTTTGATCTACAGGCTTTTAGAAGTGCATTGCTTAATTTAAAATACGTGGTGATTTTCCATTTATCTTTTGTTATAGATTTCTAGTTTAATTCCACCGTTATCTGTAGTCATATTCCATGTGATTTTAAACCTTTGAAATGTTTTTGAAATTGCCTTAAAGGCCACTATATGGCCTATTTAGGTAAATGTTCCATATGCACTTGAAACAAATGTAAATTCTGCAGTTGTTGTGGACAGTGTTCTATATACATATCAAGTAGGTGGATTTTGTTAATGGCATTGTTCAGATCTTCTATATTCCTATAGGGTTTTTTTTTGTCTTCTTGTTCTATCAGATACTGAGAGATGTATTAAAAAATGCCCAAACAGGATTATGAATTTGTTACTCCTTTTAAGTCTGTGAAATTTTTCTTTATGTATTTTGAAGCTATATTATTAGGTGTATATAGATTTAAATTTTTTATATTTTCCTAGTTGATTAATCCCTTTCATTAGTTTTGTTTTTTGTTTTGTTTTGTTTTGTTTTTGAGATGGAGTTTTGCTCTTGTTGCCCAGGCTGAAGTGCAATGGCATGGTCTTGGCTCACTGCAACCTCTGCCTCCCGGGTTCAAGCAATTCTCCTGCCTCAGCCTCCCAAGTAGTTGGGATTACGTGCACTCAACCAACCCAAAAATTACGTTGTCCGGCTAATTTTTGTATTTTTAGTAGAGATGGGGTTTCACCATGTTGGCCAGGCTGGTCTCGAACTCCTGACTTCAGGTGATTCACTTGCCTCAGCCTCGCAAAGTGCTGGGATTACAGGGGTGAGCCAGCACACCTAGCCCCTTTCATTAGTATTAAATATTCCTCTTACTATCCACTAATTCTCCTTTCCTTTGTCTGATATTGATATAACTATGCCAGCGTTTTTTTGGGGAGGAGCAGAGTTTGCATGGTATATATTTGTCCATCATTTTACTTTCAACACATTTTTTTATGTATATCTCTTATAAGCACCATATAATTGAGATTTTAAAAATCCAGCCTGGCAATCTTTGTTTTTACACTTGTTGTAATTACTGGTAAATGTGAACTGAAATCTACCTACTCATCATCTTCACATGAGTTTGTGATTCATCTTGCCTGTTCTGTGTTTCCTTTTCTTCTTTTATTTTGGATTCAATATTCTGTACCATTGCATTTTCCCATCTCTTAGCATATGAAACTGCAGATAGGACTAAAACCAGAGGAGGGCACACAGAATCTTGACTGTTCTTCAGAAATATGTGGGACTCTGTTAAAATGAAGATTTCTGCTTCTCACTCCAGAAGTATTGAATCAAAATGTGGAGCAGAAACAGGCAAGGTGCATTTGTTTTTAAAGCTCCACAGGTAATTCTGATGGACAGCCAGTTGAACCATCAATCTAGACTCTGTTTCCTCCTACACCTTTGAAAGGTAAATACAGAAAATAAGGCTGAGAAAACACCTTTAGAATCAGTCCCCTTTCTTAGCACTTCAGTGGTTCCTGCACAGGTTGCAGATGCCGTGCTCTGGTTAGACTCCAGCCCTTAGGCTGACTGGTTCCACCGTGCATAACCCAGAGGCTCACCCCAATCAGGCAAGGGGCTCCCCATGTCAGCCAGGCTCCTCTTATCTGGTGTCTGACACCACAAAGGCAGCAGCCCAAATATCCCAACCTGGCTTCCTTCTCCTCACTGCTTCCCTGATTCCCGGCATGGCCCTTCTGGAGGAATGGCAAGTCTTTACTTCCACTACACAGGAAGACCTGTAAGCAATGTGTGTGCTGAATCTACTCAATCACCACGTACACTGGACTTTTTGTTTTATTGTAAAGTCATTACTGTTACAATATTGATGGCACTGCAGATTGAATTTTTATAAGGTCCTCTGGAAGAATCCCGAGCCCTTGTTTCCTGTAGAAAGGGTGGTTTCCTTTAAAATTAACCACAAAAGCCCTAAATAGTGTTACAAAAATGTGTATCTACTTCTTATGAAGTGGTTTAGTGCTTTCAGCTGTATCAGAAATAGTTAAAATTGGTATATCAATTTTACCTTCAACATTCAAATGAGAAAACAAACTGGAGATAGAGCTAAACAAACACTTTTCTACCTTAAGCAAGAAGATATTGGGTACAGAGGCAGAAACCAAATAAGCAAAGAAGAAAATATACCGTTAACTGAAAACATAAAAAACTGTATCTCAGTGTGACCTTCTTCCACCAAAATAATAATACTATAATATTAATAAATCAATAGCTATGCCCCAAAGTGGGTGCAGGCATTTTGATTTATAATATCATATTATACATATAATGCTTGTGATATTGTCCTCATAAAAGCAAATGTTATACAGAGAAAATCTGACCTTGTTTTCCGTTCTAATAATTTCTCAAAAGATATTTTGTTGCGGAAAGAATTCTAAAGGATTTTTTGTTTATTTTGTTTAGCCTTCAGGTTTCAAATGTATACTTTTATGTAAAAATAAAAATAACGCAGTCTGTTCTGTGCAGAGTGTCCTTCCGGCCTCAGGGGCCCTACAGCTGCCCTGCTTGGGGCTGATTTTCCAGTCCCTACAAGCCGACCACTCCTGTGGCTTTATAATACGAGCCCCTGAATAAATAGGATGAATATACAAAATCTGACCATTATGAGAGACTGTGGCGGGGGTGAGGGCAGATGCAGATTTCACTCAGGGTCTTCCTTGGGAAGGCCTGGCCTCTCCTCAGTTAGCAGCCACCTGAGAAGTTTCCCAGGTCAGCCCTGCACACTGTGCCCAGGACATGTGTTCCTGTGGTGACAAGGCCACAAGGGAGGCAGGGACGTGTGTAAGTCTTCCACAGTGCTCCCTTCCTGAGGGTGAGGACAAGCTGGCTACTGACCTGCCCATCCCTATTCTTCCTCCCAGGGAGCTGGCACTGACTCTAACACCTGCCCTTAAATGTTTCTCAGGGGTATATTTTGGCCTTTTGTGTTGTGCTATTTCACTGTGACACAGGCTGATTGGATTGGAAGCCAGAGGAAATCACGCAGCATCCTCTGTTCCCAAGATCTCCCCTGGGTCAGGCAGTGCACATGCATGCCCTCCCTAGAGGCTCAGGCCTCCTGCGTGATGTGGCTCAGCAAGCAGCCTGACCTGGATCCCATTTCCCCGTGGAGGTCCCCAGGTAGTTGTGTTGCCCTGAAGGAAGGGCTCAGGGCAGCAGCACAGAAATTTCCCTCCTAGAAAGGAAAAAAGGGAAAGACCAGCAAATGACAGGAAGGAACAGGGCCTAAACTTCCTTCCTTAAACCATGGGTCCTGAGGGAGAAGAATTCCAGGAGACTCTGAGAATGACCCTTGGGGAACTGGTGCATAAATAGTTAGCAAATAAAATGGAACACCTTTCTCGGCACTTTCATTTCCAGGTATCTCCAGAGTTATTTAAGAGGAATTTTTAAAGATTCTGCCTTTTGTTCAGGCCCAACACAGTGCCAAGTTTAGCCAGGTTTCTCTCTCCCAAACAGTGCAAAGTGGGTTGGTTCACGATGACCCCATGGTTGACAGTGTGTACTTAAACTTCTGTGATCTCACTTAATCCTTACTGCAACCCTGTGGGGTGGCAGGCAGGACTAACACCGCCCTGTGGAGGTGAGGCACCTAAGCTTCAGGATGTGTCTATAACGTGGAAGAGTCTCCTGGTGTGGTCCTTCTGCTCCTGTCCTACTGTCACTTCTAACTCATTTTTGAGAAACAAGCTGCTCTTTGTGGCCAAATACACCTGAGAAAAATGGGATTACTTAGCATTTGTGAAAGCGTCCCGAGGACAGGCAAGGTGACAAAGTGATAGGGCCTATAACAAAGTGATCCCCTGAGAAAGTTACATGCACAAAGGAGTGCAGTTAGAACTGAAACGGTTCTCTGGAGAAATCTTTGAAATATTTGACCAGTCTGAGTCCTAACTGCAGTAAAAATTCATGGGCATGCTTGTATTTAACATTTTAACAGAAGTTAACAACATTTTGGTAAACACATCTTAGGTGGGAGGGAAGGCGGTGGTGAGAAAGAGGGAAGGGCAGAATCTGGGGTATGTGTGGGGCTTGGAAGCCAGGCTGCCAACAGTCCTTGCAGCATGCTGTGCTGTGGGAGTCCCGTGGGCTTCCAGCTAACAGCCATGCTGACCATTGGGAATGGGGTGCCTCTCAGCCCCGAGGCCGTTCTTTAAACAATCCATCTCTTTGCCTTTGGTACCTTCTTCCTCTTCCTCCTCCTCTTCCTCTTCCTCTTCATAATCCTCGTCATCGCTTCTCACATCCTGGATGTTCTAGACAAAGGAAAGAATTGGCTGAGTGACAATCTTCCAGGAAGAGTCTTGAGTAAATCTGCCAACAGCCAGTTTCAAGTATGGCTCCCTTTAAGGAAAACCCAATATCCAAATAACTAAACATTCACCAACATTGACTATATCATGGATCATAAAGCAAACCTTAACAAACCTAAATAATTGACATTACGCAAAGCATATTTCTAGACCATAATGGAATTAAGCTAGAAACCAATATCAAAAAGATAATAGGGAAATTTCAAAACACTTGGAAATTAAATAAGACCCTTCTAAACAATCACTGGGTCAAAGAGTAAGATTCAAAGAATATTAGAAAATATTTTAAACTAAATGAAAATTAAAATACAACATATCAAAATTTGTTCAATGCAGTTAAAATAATGCTTAAAAGGAAATACATAGCATTAAATGTTTATATTCAATAAGAAAAAAGGGTCTCAAACAATTTGAGCTTCAACTTTAAGAATCTAGAAAAAAAGAAGAGCCAAATAAACCCAAAGCAAGCAAAAGGAAGGAAATAATTAGGGCAAAACAATTAATGAAACTGAAAACAGAAAAAACAATAGAGAAAACCAATAAACCCAAAAGCCAATTCTTTGAAAAGATCTATAGCACTAATAACTCACTAGCAAGATTGATAAAGAGAAAAAGAGGGAAAGCACAAATTAGCAGTAAAGAAAAAGAAGACAAGACTATAGATACTGCAGACAATAGAAGAATAACAACAGAATGCTATGAACAACTCTATGCATATACATTTGACAACTTAGATAAAATGGGCCAATTTCTCAAAAACTGCAAATTACTAAAACTTGCCCCAGCTGAAATAGGTAACCTGGATAGTCATATAACTATGAAGGACATTTAATTTGTAATCAAAACCTTCTGAAAATAGCAGCATTAGGTCCAAATGTTTACATTGATAAATTCTATGAAACTCACAAAGGAGAAATAACACAAAATATCCACAATCACTTCCCGAAAATAGAAGAGGAGGGAACATGTCTCACTTTATTTTATGAGGCCAGAATTACCCCGTGCAAAGTTTTTGCAGAAGTGATTAAGATCCTTGAGATGAGAATAGTATCCTAGATTATGTAAGTGGGCCCTCTATGGCATCACAAGTGGTCCTTATAAAAACTGAGGCAGAGGAAGGGCCAACACACAGAAGAGAGGCAATATGAAGACTGAGAAGAGACTGGGATGATGCAGTTACAAGCCCAGAAATGCTGGCAGCCACCAGAAGTTAGAAGCAGTTAGAAGCAGCAAAAAACAGATGCTCCCCTAGTGCCTCCAAAGAGAACATGACCCTGCTAAGTGACACCTTTATGGACTTCTGACCTCTTGAACTGTGAGAGAATACATTTCTGTTATTTTGAGCACCAAATTTGTAGAAATTTGTTACGGTCACCATAGAAATTAATACAACTAGCAGTGGCCAATTAAAAATTGAAATTTAAAAATCTGTGCCATTCATAATAGTTTGAAAAATCAAATATCTAGGTATACATCTAACAAAGCATGGATAGGATCTGTATTTAAAACCTACAAAATTCAGAGAGACGTCTGAAATTCTTTGAAAGAAATCAAAGAAGATCTAAATAGTTGGAGAGACATACTATGTTCATGAATTGGAAGACTGAACATAGTAAAAGTATTAATTATCCCTATATTATCCTATATATTCCACACAATACCAATCAATGTCCCAGCAGACTTTTCTATAGATGCAGACAATGTAATTCTGAACTTTCTATGGAGAGGCAAAGGAACTCGAATAGCTAAAGCAAATCTGAAAAACATAATAAAATGGGAGGACTTACACTGCCAAATTTTAAGACTTATATAAAGTTACAGTAATCCACACAGGGTGGTATTTGCAAAGGAATAGGAACAGAATGGAGGCTCTAGAAATAGATCCACACAAATATGGCTGATTGAATTTTTACAAAGGTTCAAAGCAATTCAGTGGAGAAAGAACAGTCTTTTCAACAAATGGTCAGAGCAACTAGACATCTGTAAGCAAACAAGTAAACTTTGACTAAAATGTCATACATTGCATAAAAGCTAGCTTAAAATGGGTCATGGATCTAAATGTAAAATATAAAACTATAAAACTTTTAGAAGAAAACCCATGACCTTGATCTGGGCAACGAGGTCTTAAACATGGCACAAAAAACATGAAAGAAAAAAACTGGCAAACTGGACTTCATCAAAATTAAAAACTTTTGCTCTAAGACAGACACTAATCAGAGAATGAAAAGATAAGCTGCAAACTGGGAGAAAATATTTGCAAATCACATATCCAATTTGTATGCATAATAAAGAACTCTCAAAACTCAATGGTAAAAAAAAAAACAACCCTAATTTAAAAAATGGGCAAAAGACATACAAAGAGACACTTTATCAAAGAGGACACAGGATGACAAATAAGCATATGAAAGGATGTTCAACACCATTAGTCATTAAGAAAATGCAAATGGAAACCATGATGATGTACAACTACAAACCCATTAGAATAGCAAAAGTTAAAATGACTGGCAATACCAAGTGCTGACAAGGATGCAAAACAATTGGAACACCTACACAATGAAATTACTAACAATAAACTACTACTAACAATAAAAAGGAACAAACTATTGACATTTATAAGAAGTTGGATGAATCCTAAAGATACTATACTGAGTAAAAAAATGTTAGTTTAAAAATATGATCTATTATATGGCACATGAATATCATTTTCATGACATTCTCAAAAAGATAAAACTATAGGGATAGATAACAGATAAGTGGTTGCCAGGAACTGGGTTAGAGGGAAGAGTTATTTGGGGTGATGAAATGATGTTCTGTATCTTGATTATGGGGATGGTTGCACAAATATATGCACATGTTAAAATTCACAAAACTCTACATCAACAGAAAAATGTCCATTTTCCTGATAATAATTTTAAAAATAAAATTTATAAGGATTTCTTTTTAGGAAGAAAATACTGTGGGTTTTCCCACTAACATTTGCAAAGTGAAGTACTACTCAAGTGGGCATTTTGGTTGTCAGGATATTTTTATTACTTGTAATTAGAATGTTTTCTATTTTCTTCATGCAAGAACTCCTTCAAGCACAGTTATTCATTATGAGTTATATGTTTCCCTCCTCTTCTCTCATGGTGTCTCAAAGTAATTCTGCAGAGAAATCTAGAAAAATAACATCGCCCCAAGGAAAGGAGATGGCGGTGCCATAGATCCGCCCTCACTGTGGAAGATAAAGGATGATATGAATTATTAAAACAAGTAAGATAACTCAAGCTCTGTACATGTTCAGTGATAGACATGACCCCGGGATCACCCTCTAGGCCAGTTCACAAATGTCTCTATTAAACCCAGCTTAGAAAAGAAAAAAAAAATATGGAAGATGAAGACTGTTTCTTCTCACATAATTTTTCAAGATGACATCCATAACTGTACAACTGATTTTTTTTCCTTTTGTGACCTGCAGACTAAAACTGACTACCTCCCAAGAGTCTCAGCATATATGTAACAAAATACCTCCTCTGTGTGTAATCTGAACATGGCTTTTGAAAACCCAATGTGCACACATTATACTGGCTTAATCACAGAAATGCAACTTCATGGGGCTCTTCTCTGTATGTTTGGTGCTTTTCCACAACACCACAAAAAGGGTGTCAAAATAAACAAGCCTCCCTGTAAACACTGAGGAATAAACTTGGCATCTCCTCAGTTAAGATGCATCAGAGAAAGGCAACCTTTCTCTGATATGCTGGGAGCTGGGATCAAAAGCACTTCCTCCTACAGATGAAGCCTTTCAGGAAAGAGCCATGCTTAGTTGATGCTTGCTTACATAGTCACTGCCTCTTCCTTTCTCAGAAGATTTCTGTAGAGAACAAGGGTATATTAGTCTGTTTTCATGCTGCTGATAAAGACATACCCGAGACTGGGAAGAAAAGACTCCATCCACACTGGTTAGGAGGCCTCACAATCATGGCAGAAGGCAAGGAGGAGCAAGTCTTGTGCAGGGGAGCTCCTCTTTTTAACACCATCAGATCTTGTGAGACTTGTTCACTATTGCGAGAACAGCATGGGGAAGACCCACTCCCATGATTCAATTACCTCCCACTGGGTCCCTCCCATGATACATGAGAATTGTGGGAGTTACAATTCAAGATGAGTTTTGGGTGGGGACACAGCCAAACCATATCAGAGGGGAAACTCAAATCAGTATAAAGAACCTAATTTCTCTCCAGAATGTCATACCAGCATCTACCCACCCATCTCTGCAGGGCTTAAAGAGCTGTGTTAGCTAAGAAAGACAGCAGTCGTTGAGGGTGCCGCCCCATCTGCTCCCAACCACACACCCTCCAGCCATTTGCCTTTAACAAGAGATCCCAACTGTATAGGGCCTGTTGGAACTTTATAGCATGTTGGCGGTCACAAAGGTTAGAGAATACTACTGACGTTTAGGGAGCAAAGGCTAGGGATGCTGGCAGTCCTGCAATGTGCTGACATTCACATGTCCCATCAGATATGCATGTAGGTGAAAACCCTGTCTGTAACTATCCAAGCCCAGAATCTGACTCCTTTGTACATTCAAGCACAATAATTTTTTGGATGGTTTTAATATATTCTGAATTTTCCAGGATTGCAACTATGTATATAAGTCAAAGTAAGACTATACAATTTGCCCTCCATATCCATGGGTTCCACATTTGTCAAAAATATTCAGGAAAAAAAAAAAAAGAATGGTTGTCTCAGTCCTGGACATTTACAAATTTTTGTCATTCCCTAAAAAATGTAGTACAACAACTATTTACACAGCATTTACATGGTATTAGGTATCGTAAGTAATCTAGAGAAGTATACAGGAGGCTGTGTGTAGGTTACATGCAAATGCGACACCATTTATTTATTTATTTATTTTTAATTAATTTATTTATTTTGAGATGGAGTTTTGTTCTTGTTGCCCAGGCTGAAATGCAATGGTGCAATCTTGGCTCACTACAACCTCTGCTTCCCAGGTTCAAGTGATTCTCCTGCCTCAGCCTCCCGAGTAGCTGGGATTACAGGTGGCCACCATCGTGCCCATCTAATGTTTGTATTTTTAGTAGAGATGGGGTTTCACTATGTTGGCCAGGCTGGTCTTGAACTCCTGACCTCAAGTGATCCACCCACCTTGGCCTCCCAAAGTGCTGGTATTACAGGTGTGAGCCACCACACCCGGCCAATTTTATATGAGGCACTTGAGAATCCTCAGATTTTGGTATGTGTGGGTAGTCCTGGAACCAATCCCCAATTGATCCCCAATGGATCCAATTTGTATGCATAATAAAGAACTCTTCAAAACTCAATGGTAAAAAAAAAAAAACCCTAATTTAAAAAATGGGCAAAAGACATACAAAGAGACACTTTATCAAAGAGGACACAGGATGACAAATAAGCATATGAAAGGATGTTCAACACCATTAGTCATTAAGAAAATGCAAATGGAAACCATGATGATGTACAACTACAAACCCATTAGAATAGCAAAAGTTAAAATGACTGGCAATACCAAGTGCTGACAAGGACGCAAAACAATTGGAACACCTACACAATGAAATTACTAACAATAAACTACTACTAACAATAAAAAGGAACAAACTATTGACATTTATAAGAAGTTGGATGAATCCTAAAGATATCATGCTGAGTAAAAAAAAGTTAGTTTAAAAATATGATCTATTATATGGCACATGAATATCATTTTCATGACATTCTCAAAAAGATAAAACTATAGGGATGCATATGTACTTTTCCATTTGGAAACTCACAATTCCAGAACACCACATCACTGACAGCAATGCCACTGATGACATTTGAATCACCCGTGTAACACAGCTGTATCAGTCTGCATTTGTAGCTATCCATTCTTGGTGGTTCTGCATACATGCAAGCACAGCACTGGCCAACTTCATGACATTTTCTAGCATACTTATGCACACATTTCACACATGAAATGCATATTTTATCAGAAATATCTTTCATCTTATCTCTTTTAAAAACAGTTGTGGAATTAGATTGTTTTTTGAAATTATAATTATAGGTAAATTATATAACCTAGGAATTTAGTTTCAGGCCAGTGAAGGAATGTGGCTCCGATAGGATTGACAACTACTACTTTAGATGATGAATCAAGCTCAGAAAGGACCCCTCTGGATTTCCTTGTGGTAAGAGTTTGTTAGATGGATGAATAGGATGGGTGCATGTCATGCAAACTTGAATGATATAAATTGGAAATCAATAAAATCTCACTTTATATTCAATTTTACCTTGTACAGTCCATCTTTCATATAACCGTAATAGCAATGACACTTAAAAGGCTTACCATGTGGCAGACTTGGGACTAAACAATTACATGAACAACATTTCCTCCTCACTGCCACAGGACATAGCAGCTGTTCTCTTTAAAAGAGAGGAAACTGAGGCTCAGGAGGGTTAAGTAAATTTTACAACACCACACAGCTATGAGAGGCACACAGGATGAAAAGCCAGACTCTAAGCTTACACACCTTGAACAGCAGTGCTCTACAGACCCTTGCTGGAGTAGGCTGCATAAATACTTGATGAGGCAGGACACCCAGGAGACTTGCAACCCAGTTCTATTTGAGGTTGGCTCTTTGTATAAGAAAATGCCTTCTCCCCTCCTTCTGAGCCAAGTGCCCCCGTCTCGCTACACCTTCCATCCCTATTCTGACCTTCCCTCAGGTGCCATCAGTTCTGGCCTTTAGGTATAAATTTGAAATAATAAAAAGTAATCCTAATAAATGATTATTTCCTAGGTGAGACAAACACTGACAAGTCCTATATTCTATTTCATTTTTAAAAATGATGGTCTAGATCTATGAGATGGATTTGGCAACCTATTAATGACTTGCAACCTACAGTTTGAAAAACACTGGCTAAGGTACGCTAGAAAATGAGGTTTTCTAATCAGCTGAAATCAAAAAAACTTTTAAAAGGTGCAGCCCAGCACCCATATTCTGAGAAAAACCACATCACAAGTGCAGATTTTTTTCCAGTAAGTAAAACACTTCATAGAAATTAGAAACAAAATCAAGTATGCTCTAGGGGGAACAAGGGATCTACATACTCACTAGAGGTCAAGCCATGGTGTTTTCTGAAACTCTGCCTGTCTGCTTTGACTTAGTGCCAAGTCTTTGCTTGCAAAACCAGTGTGAGTCCGTTTCTTTGAATCTACTGGTCTCTTACTGTGTTGCCCTTCCCACTTGCTCTCCACACACCAACAACCTGTAGGTTTTGTTACTGAGCTATTGGAACTTTTTTTAGGCAAATTGTTGGCCCTGACCCCTCTACAAATCATTAAAAGGCCAACAAAACACATGCTTAAAGAAAGATCCAAAACCCTCTTTGAAGAGTGGAGGAGTGGACCTGGGTGTCAGCAGCCACAGGACTGTAGTGATTTTGTGCCCTGGCCAGAGCATGCTGTGGCACACACGCTTGTCATCTGCCAAATTGACTCCCCCTTGGGAAAGTTTTACTATAGCAGCCGCCATTACAGAGCATATTACTGTTCTGATAACTTTCAATAACTTTATTTTTAGACCTAGCAAAGGTATCTAATATTACACTGAACTTTCTCCAAAAACGACCTGGGTGGTCTAGAGTAAGTTATTAGCAATATTATTCATTCCACATTGGAAGTGGATGGCCATGATTTTTGCAAGGTCTTTTAGAAGTTTCTGCCCCCAACAACTCCCTTTGGTTACACAAAACAACAGTGAAAAGAATGAGAGACAAGTTTCTAGCTTGATAGAGACCCTGTTACTTGTCCTAACAGGAGTTTTGGAGCCCTCACATCACTTACCAGGACCGGTATTTGCAAATATTATCAACTTGGCTCTCCAGCAGGCACAGGAGGCCTGCATTCAGTGGGTGTGATTGAAATCACAGTCACTACAAAGGGAGACTTCATTTAGTTTGAGAACATACGATACGCTAGGAGAAACTGAAAACCCTGAAATTAGGACCAAAATGACCTTCCACTGATTAAAGTTGGATCAAAGTCAAAGTTTTCCTTTGAAGGGTGTGTTCTAGGAGCACAGGCATAGAGATGAACTGCCTTACATTGCAAGACTCACTCATTCAGAGCACTGGAGTGTCCCTAAAGCAATAGGTGTACTTCCAACTTCTGCTTATCCTTTTCTTTCGAGGGGCTTAGGAAAACTGATTGAACCTGTCATATCACATGGTAATTAACTTTGGCTGGTATCAAATTTTTTAGACATAGAATACCATCACAAGATAACAGCCCTGACTTCCCACAGTCTAGAAGTGCCAAAGCATTGTCTAAAGTCCTTTTTAAATTTTTGTTGCAAAATGCACATGAGATTTACTATGTTAACCATCTTTAAGTGTGTTCAGTGGGATTAAATACATTCATAATGCTGTGTAATCACCACCGCTATCCATTCCCAGAACTCTTTTCATCTTGTGAAACAGAAACTCTGTACCCTTTAACAATAACTCCCCCATTTCTCCCCTTTCCCCAGCCTCTGGCAACCACCATTCCACTTTCTGTCTCTATGACTTTGTCAGTTCTAAGTGCCTCATGTAAGTGGAATCATACAGTATATGCCTTTTTGTAATTTGCTTATTTCACTTTGCATAAAGTCCTCAAGGTTCATTCATGTTGTAGAATGTGTCCAAATTTCCTTCCTTTTTTTTTTTTTTTTTCCTTTTGAGACAGAGTGTCGCTCTTGCTGCCCAGGCTGGAGTGCAGAGGCACGATTTTAGCTCACTACAACTTCGCCTCCCTGGTTCAAGTGATTCTCCTGCCTCAGCCTCCCAAGTAGCTGGGGTTACAGGCACCCACCACAAAGCCTGGCTAATTTTTGTATATTTAGTAGAGACGGGTTTCACCATGTTGACTAGGCTGGTCTTGAACTCCTGACCTCAGGTGGGCCACCTGCCTCGGCCTCCCAAAGTGTTGAGATTACAGATGTGAGCCACTGCACCTGGCCAAACTTCCTTCCTTTTAAAGGCTGAATAATATTCCATGGTGTGCATATATTACATATTATTTATTCAATCATCTCTCAATGGTCGCTGGATTGCTTCTATGTTTTAGCTATTGTGAATAATGCTGCTATGAACAGGAGTGTGCATAAATATCTGTGTCCCTGCTTTCAATTCTTTTAGACTTATATGCAGAAGTGGAATTGCTGGATCATATGGTTAAGCCTATGTTTAATATTTTTGTGGAACCACCATACTGTTTTCCACAGTGACTGTATCATTCAACAGTTCCGTCAACACTTCCTATTTTCTGGGTTTTTTTCTTTTTTAATAGTGGCCCTCCTAATGGCTGTGAGTGGCATCTCATTATAGTTTTGATTTGTGTTTCCCTAATAATTAGTTATGATAAGCATCTTTTCGTGTGCTTATTGGCCATTCATATATCTTCTTCAGAGAAAGGTCTATTCAAATCCTGTGCCCAATTTTGAACCCAGGTCACTTTGAGTTTTGTTGCTGCTGAGTTTTAGGAGTTCTCAATATGTTCAGTTTATGAATCCCTCATCAGATATATGATTTGCAAATATTTTCTCTCATTTTGTGGGTTACCTTTAACTCTGTTGATGATGCCTTTTGATGCCCCAAAGTTTTAAATTTTCATGAAGTCAAATTTGCCCATTTTTTCTTTTGTTGTCTGTGCCTTTAGTGTCATATCCAAAAAATTATTTGCCCTACGTTTTCTTCTATAGTTTTAGGTCTTACATTTAGGTCTTTGTGTGAATTCAAGTTAATTTTTGTGTATGGTGTTAGGTAAGGGTCCAACTTCATTCTTTTGCATGTGGATATTCAGTTTTCCCAGCACCATTTGTCAAAAAGACTCCCCATTGAATGGTATTGGCACCCTTATCAAAAATTATTTGACCATATACATGTAAAGGTTTATTTCTCTATTCTATACCATGGTCTTTATGTTTGTCTTTATGCCAGTACCACACTGTCTCGATTACTGCAGATGTGTAGTAAGTTTGGAAATCCAGAAGTTTGAGTACTCCAGCTTTGTTCTTTTTCAAATTTATAAGGGGTGCCCTAAAGTCTTTTAAGTCCTGTGAAGTTTGAATCCACATTACTTAAAACACAACCTTAAGATCAGTTTAGTCATGGTACCCTCACTTATAGAAGAAAAATAGAGCCATTTTTTTTGACTGTTCCATGTATACAGACTACTTCTTTTGAATTTCAGAGCCAGACACAAAAGTTGCTTTTATACTCTCCCAACAAACCAGTGTAAAATAGAATATGTTCTATTTTCATTAATCATTTTTTGCTACTCTCAATGAATCTCATTCCTTAAGAAATGATTTCATTTCTTAAAACCTGTCGCTTTTAAAATTAGCTTTTAAGAGAAAAATTAAGTTTTCGTGCTAGACAGACTCTGGAGAGTATCTGGTCTGACATTCATTTTTCAGATGAGATAAAAGCTACAGGGCTCCGTCCCACCCAGTAGAGTGATCAGCTTAGTGGCAGCAGAGCTCAGATTATACCATGTGACTTTTGATAAAAATACATGGATTTTTTTCATACTCTCCATATGACCTAAAATAAATTAAAAATGTGCCAGACTGTGTGGTGATCAACAAATTGTGATGGATGCAGAAAATGATTTGATTATATCAATATAATTTGCATTGGGGATTAAAACTGTTTAACATATTCTCCAAATTGCTACATTTTACATCCTTTAAAAATAGCTTTAGGTTCACAGCTTGAAAGTTCCACAACTCTAACCAGGCAAAGATTTGCAAAACATTTTGAAAATAAAAATGCACTGGGATTTTAGGTAAAGCAACATTCCAGAAAAAATCATGGCAAGACAGAGGACTAATTTTTGTATTAAAATTGTTTATTTGTATTAAACAACTTTTATTAAAATTGTATTAAATTTTATTAAAATTTGTATTAAAATTGAAATGCTGAAGTTTGTTTCAAATCTTAATATTCAAGATACACAAAGAACTCAAATAACTCATATGCACCATTAAGAAGGAAGAAACCCAATGTGATAGGAAAGCAGGCAAAGGGCATGAACAGGCAATTTACAAAAAAGTCAACAGAAGTGACTACTATACTATACTATACTATACTATACTATACTATACTATACTATACTAGATGCTAAATCTTAGTAATCAGTAAAATGCAAATTCAAATAATAAGATAAAATCTCATGTCCATTAAACTAGTAAATACTGAATAGTCTGATAATACTGTAACAAAAGTTGTTGAGCATGTGGGGAAAAAGAAACACTCATACATTTGGCTAGAAAAGTAGGCTGGCAGCATCTAGCAAATTTAGCCTAACCACCAACCCCACAGAAATACAAGATAAAAAAACCCTCAGAGACTGTTATAAACACCTCTATGCACATAAACTAGAAAACCTGGAAGAAATGGACACATTCCTGGAAACATATAACCTCCCAAAATTGAATCAGGAATAAATTGAAATCATAAATAGACCAATAACGAGTTCTGAAATTGAAATAGTAATAAAATACCTGCCAACCAGAAAAATTCCTGGAACAGATGGATTCACAGCCAAATTCTACCAGAGGTATGAAGAAGAGCTGGTACCAATCCTTCTGAAACTATTCCAAAAAATCAAGGAGGAGGGACTTCTCCCAAACTCATTCTATGATGCCAGCATCATTCTGACACCAAAACCTGACAGAGACACCAGAGAATCAGAGAGCCAAATTGTGAATGAACTCTCATTCATAATTGCTAGAAAGAGAATAAAATACCTAGGAACACAGCTAACAAGGGAGGTGAAGACCCTCTTCAAGGAGAACTACAAACCACTCCTCAAGGAAATAAGAGAGAACACAAATAAATGGAAAAACATTCCATGTTCATAGGTAGGAAGAATCAATATCATGAAAATAGTCATACTGCCCAAAGTAATTTATAGATTCAATGCTATTCCCACTAAACTACCATTGACATTCTTCACAGAATTAGAAAAATCTACTTTAAATTTCATGTGGAACCAAAAAAGAGCCTGTATTGCAAAGACAATCCTAAGCAAAAAGAACAAAGCTGGAGGCATCATGCTACCTGACTGCAAATTATACTACAAGGCTACAGTAATCAAAACAGCATGGTACTGGTACCAAAACAGACATATAGACCAATGGAACAGAACAGAGACCTCAGAAATAATACCACACATCTACAACCATCTGATCTTTGACAAACAAAACAAAAACAAGCAGTGGGGAAAGGATTCCCTATTTAATAAATGATACTGGGAAAACTGGCCAGCCATATGCAGAAAACTGAAACTGGACCCCTTCTTTACACCTTATACAAAAATTAACTCAAGATGGATTAAAGCCTTAAATGGAAAATCCAAAATGACAAAAAAAGAAAAAAAAAA